>NW_026067902.1:2393398-2398415 GCF_014885135.2 Alexandromys fortis | reverse complement strand
TATTTATATATATTTTATATTTCCTTCCGAACTCTGAACATTCCGAGATAACTCCTTACTAACCAGCACAGGAACACCTTCGTGGTTTTGCCACAAAGCAACTTTATGGCTCCCATAGATACTTAATTTGGGTTTCAGCTAATTTACAAATGAGCCTAGACTAATACTTGAAGGAAACTTAAGTGTGCTTCAGTATAGAATACACACTGTTTTTGATATAGAATTATTTGAAAACAAAATTTTGGAGCAGCCTTAGAGTGCTCATAAGTGTTCCAAACAGTTTCTTGTTCTGACTGCGACTCTCTTGCTAATTTTTTTTTCCTGGTTGGAGATCTCATTTCTGTATAAACTGCAGACCTCAATATGTTGTATGTGGTACTTGATAACATCAGCATAAGTGAGACCAGAAATAGTGGTACCATCCAGGGAAAGGACAATTGAAGGTTTGTGGGGGAAATAAAAGGTTGTAGTTCACACAGAGACAATCATAATTACTTACCTTTTTTTATACAAAACTTCTTTTGTTCTGAGCACTATTTTAAGCATCAGACACATAAGAACTAATTTAACTTCTGCAGCCATGTGATGATATGTTGGGAAATATTATTTTCAGGTGTGTGACTTTTATTTACAATTCATTTGTTTAACCCTGTGAAGCTGTGTTACCATGCCTGTCTTAACTACCTAATGGTCCCAATAAAGAGCTGAACGGCCAATAGCAAGGCAGGAGCAAGGATAGGCAGGGCTAGCTGGCAGACTATAAATAGAAGGAGAAATCTTGGAGAAAGAGAACAAAGGAGCAATGAGAGAGCAAGGAGAGCAGGACACCAGGGGCCAGTCACCCAGTAACATAGCAAGCCACGAAGAAAGACATAAAGAGAGGTATACAGAAATAGAAAAAGATAAAAGTCCAGCGGCAAAAATAATTTAAGAAAAGCTGACAAGAAACAAGTCAAGCTAAGGTCAGGTATTCAGAACTAAGAATAAGCCTCTGTGTGATTTACTTGGACCCCTCCAAAAACCAAAAGAGTAAAAGATCACACAACAGTGATATTTATTTGTGTTTAACAAAGAAAGCTTGCCTGTGGATCAAAGTGTGGAGCAAGCCACTAGTTAGCCATAGAGGCCAGTTGTTGGTGGCACACACTCTTAATCATAGCACTCAGGAGGCAGAGCCAGACAGATCTCTGTGCGCTCAGGGCCACCCTGGGTTACACAAGATTGATCCAGTCTAAAGAGAAACAGAGAAAGGTGGTGGTTGATCACACCTTTAATACCGGTACAGTACTTGGGTGTCATAGGCCCTTAATCCCAGCACTAGGGAGGTGGGGACAGGAAAGGATATGGCTAGGAAGAGAGGAACATAAGGTGGGAGGAAACAGGAACTCAAGGAAGTCAGTCTGAGGACTCATAGGAACAAGATTGCCCCTTTGGTCTGAGGATTCAGTAAAGGTAAGAACTAGTGGCTGGTTGCTCTCTTCTCTGATCTTTTAGCTTTAGCCTCTATATCTGACTCCTGGTTTTTATTATTAAGACCAGTTAGAATTCATGCTACACAGCAATGCTGTAGAACAGACACTGTAACTCTAGAAAGACACAGGAACCGAACCAGTTAAGTAGGTTGACCAACATTATACAATTAGTAAGAGATGGGCTCAGGGTCTAAAATAAGGAATTTATGGCTCAGTTAAAATTGAGAACGTCTACTTTTAACTATCTCAGTACAAAAAATATTTGTACCAAGAAAATTTATCTTTGGTATCAGGTCTCTTATGGTAAGGAAACTGAATCATCTTGTTAGATTCCCAAAAGACACTAGATAAAACCCAATTTCTAATTAATATAGGAGTTGGCACAACATGGGAAATTAATGAAAAGAATTCTGGTAAATTCCATTTCAGATTTTCCAGTCTTATAAGTGCATTGGCATGGAAAGTCCTCACAGCTAAATCTTTTTTAATAAATCAATAGCTTACATTTGATCCTGCTTTTAACCTTAACAAGCACTGTCCTTCAAAGATTTCCCTTTGGGAAGAGATGAAACTGAGGACATGGGTTTATGGTAACTTAACTGAGTAAACTCCAAGGTGAAAGATTTCAGACGAAGTTTATGTCTCTTACTTTTCGGGATTCCAGACCAAGGGTTTCAGATGGCAGTTCTTGGTTTCCTATTTTCAGCTTTCTTTGCCTTGCTCTGCTGTTGTTACCAGTGCTGTCTCCAGGTGTTTTTATCTCCCCACTTTCGGGGTGATATCTGAGCATCTGTATAATTCAGGGTCACCATGAAGTTGTGATGTACACGTGAAGACTCTGCCCTGACTAGTACTGAAGAAGTATATCCCATAGATTCTTTTCCTAATTCCTCCCAAGTGACCTCTTGCAGTACCTTAATGCCACATTTACCATCCTGACTCAAGATTTTCATGAATTTGTCCTTAGACTGCTCTCTCAAAGTTTACCTACATTTATTTGTTTGCTTGCTGAATCCGCATAGAGTTGCTTAAAGTTTTACCTTTGCAAGACTTTCAAGCTTTCTTTGTTCAAAACCTTCATGAGTTTCTGTTCCTGGAAAGATCTTTTGTGTGTAGACACATTTTTTGTAGAGGCATGGTCAAGGCAAATTTCAGCCTTCATTTCCCTGTGTTCTAGATTTTAATAGTTATTAGTTAAATCAGTATTCTGAGTGGTGGTGCATGCTTTAAAGAAGTTCATATGAAAAAACAACAACAACAAAAAAAGAAGTTTCTATGATGTCATTTTGAGGGTAAAAGTTTTAGAATGTAATGATCAGGTTTGAAACCTCACTTTAGTTCCACTAGACTGCAAAATCTGTGGGGTGGGTTAGAGCCATCATGGTCTAGGATTGTGGTTCTCAACCTGTGGGTTGAGACACCTTTGGGTGTTGCATATCAGATATCCTGCATATCAGATATTTACATTATAATTGATAACAGTAGCAAAATTACAGCTATGAAATAGCAATGGAAATAATTTTGTGGTTGGGGTCTTTACAACATGTTTTAACTTTGCCTTGCACATGGTAGTTGTAGAATCTGAAGATTACAACAAAGCAAACTCCTCTGTTTGATATGTTTTGATTCTCTATCTGTTCCATGCTAATATCCCATGGATCCAATTAATTCATGTAGCTGATACAAGATAAAGATTGTTTTATTGTTGGTGGTTGGGGGGAATATTGTGCAATCTACCACATATTCATTTTTTTGTATTTCTGCATGTATGATGGAGATACTAACATTTGTAAATGAACCATAGATTCTCAGGTAGCTATTAAGTGATCGGAGATATATAAAGTACTCTGTACAGTGCAGAATGTCTACTTTCAACTGACATCTGTGTAACCACAATCATAGATCCCCTAGCAATTAAATCAAGAGACCATTCTTTAACTTCTTGAGAAATCTAAGTTGTCAATGTATTTTTACTATAAGTCTTAACTCACTGACTATTTTATTTTACAGGGTTATTGTACAATACTATTGTGTACGTTGAAAAAACATAGTTCATTTTTCTCAGGTGTTATTTTAAACAAACTAGAGGGGCAGCTTTTACCTAGGCAGTCTGGCTAACTCAGTTGGTAGAGTATGAGACTCTTAATCTCTGGGTCGTGGGTTTGTGCCCCAAGCTGGAAACCATTTTGTTAACAAAAAGGCCATACCTTCTAATCCTTCCCAAATAGTTCCATGAACCAAGCATTCAACTTTATGAGCCTATGATGACTATTCTCATCCAAACCACTACACAGAAATTTTAATAGACCACAGTAGCTAAAAAAGCATTATTGGGTTTTTATCAAAACCCAATATCAGTACTTCAGAGTGGGCTTCTGAGTTATTGGTTTCATGCCGGATATCTGAATAGAATTTTAAAGCATACTTACGAAGTCCATTTCTAGTTAGAGTTTTAATGCTGTGATAAAACGCCATTATCAAAAACAACCTGGGGAGGAGAAAATCGTTTATATTATCCCACATTTTCAGGGAATAGCCTGTTACCAAAGGAAGTCAGGGCAGGAACAGAAGCAGAGAGGATGCAGGAACACTGCTTATGGGCTTGTTCCTCTTGGATTGCTCAGCCTGCTTTCTTATAGCACCTCGGACCACTTTGGGACCAGGGGTACTGCCCACTGTGAGCTGGACCTTCCTGAAACATGCCACGGGCTTGCCTTTAGGCCAGTCTTGTAGGAGTATTTTCTTGATTGAGGTTCCCTCTTCTGAAATGACTCCACCTTGTGCCTGGTGGACATAAAACTACCCAGCATAGTCCACATTACATTCATCAGCTCATCAGAATTTCAAGAGGTTTCACTTGACTGAGTTCTAACTCATAAATAAGCCATCAACGCATCACTCTAGTATGCAAACTCAAAATGTCTGTAGTTTCTCCTATGTCAGGATTTGTTCTCTTTCAGTATATTTCTAGAGGCCATCAGCAGAGTCAAAATCTGATCCTAGCGCCTGAGTCTTAGATAACCTTGTGAATTGTTTTATCCAGTGAAATACAATAGATGCAATGTTGTGTAAGTTCTAAGCCAAGTCAACTAGAGGCCTTTCACACTGTTGTTTCTGGAGTGATGTAACAAACAGAACTGGTTTTGTTTGTAGAAGATAAGAGATCAAGTGGAGGAGAAACATAACTTACCACTTAGTGTAAGCTAGCTGCTGGGAGTAACCCTTTTAGAACCATCATTGTCTGGATAAACCAGGAACTACAAACAGGCACATGAGTGACTGCCACCACAATCAGTCAAACCTACTGGGGCTATGAGAACTGATCAGCCACAAGTCACCTGACCGACCTCTTATAAGATATTGATGACCTTCTACCCTATATCTATATTGCTATGTTTTGGCAGATGAGGAAATAGAACTTTTGCCAGGAAATTCTGAGATTTTTTTTCCCATTGCGTAGGCCAGAGAGTCTTGACTTGCTACCCTCTTTGCCTGAGGTTACTACATCCATGCATTCAATACACAGCTGCTTTGCAGTACAAATA
>NW_026067902.1:2243887-2393393 GCF_014885135.2 Alexandromys fortis | reverse complement strand
ATATATGCTATGAAATTTGACTCTATTGTCAATGTGCCATGCAAAATGGCATAATTTCAAATCACAACAAGCTAATGTTTATTTACACCATAAGTTGTGAGAGCTTCATAATAACAATTTAACTCATATTAGAGCTCTCTTTTTTTTCCATCAAGAAAAAAATGTGAAAAATAATACCTACACGGTCACAATAATCTGCAGCTGAGGATACTATATCAAAGAAGAGTATCTAAATGACAACTTAAACTTGGTCTCAAATTTTTTGCCTTTCAGTGAGAAAAGTAGACAGTGCTCCTATCCCCTTGTATCTGGGCAGACTCTGCTTTCACCAACAGAATGGGGTGAAAAATGGCAGCGTCAGTCCCATATGTTAGGAAACTGGCAGCGTCAGTGTTGTCTGCAGGCTCCTATTGCTGGTTTGGGGGGCTCTCGATTTCAGTGCCTTCACCTAGCATGTGAAAACTGCAATGGCTTGAGAGAGTCAAAGGAGGAGAAGATCCAAACTAAGCTCAACCTTCAGACTTTTCTGATGTCTCAAGTATGGACCTTTCTAGCCAGCTTAGCTGCCTACTTATATATGAGTGCCCCCAGGCAGTGTCACATGGAGCAGGTAAGTCTGACTTCTTGAATTCCTGAATACAGTCACTAGATACTGTAAGTGTCTATTGTTCAGAGTCATTCTGCTTTGGGGTAGCCTATTACACAGTCACAGATAAGAAGAATAATTTAGCACAAGACAGGCCCTAGGGACACATGGTGACTCCAGACTGTGGGGATTCCCTGGGTATAGGACTTTCATTGCTCAAACCTGGAAAGTCCCAGGTAAAAGAGGAGGAGCTGATAATGCTTAATGCATGCCCGAGATTTTTCTCTGTTGCTGTGTACTCAAGCAAAAATCAACTTCTTTGTGATTATTTCTAACAAAACTGACTTAAGACCAACAGACTCATACTGATGCATGAGGTGAAGCCGTTTACAGGTGGAAGGAAAGCCTACAGGATGACAATGTTGTATTTTATAGAGAATGTTGTACTGAAAACAGTTCTAGGTGATTTTCCTCATTTAGAAGACAATGGATTTGACTTTTCTTGAAATTCTTGCACATGAATTGGGATAGTAGGGGAGTAGTGTAACCTGAGTGACATTTCAAACAAGCTACAACAAAGCACTTTTACTAAACATTTGAATTATTTTTGTTATCATGTATTAATAAATATTTTCCCATCTTACTTAAATTGGTATCTACTCAAATGTTATTTAGGACTGATTTTTAGAGTATATACAACAGCTCCCTTAATAATTTTCTAAATACAAATTATAGATCTAATCACACTATAAAGTAATTTTGACTTTGATTTTCATAATTTCAAAAATGATAATTCATTAAGACTTTGGAAAACTACAAACAGAAGTACAACATGAAAGGAATTTTAATAGAATTGGGGCATTTTATGTTTGCCTGCTGTGTAGTCACATGTGCACAAAGCAGGATAAAAGGAATCTGGAATTGGACTAACCAAAAATACCAGAAAATTTTAGACCCTCCTCATAGAGACTGGCACACTGTCCAGTGCCAGGCCACAGGGCTCAGGGAAAAGCCATTTTCATAGACTTATGAGGCCAAGACACACAAATGTTTTTAACACTTTTAACTAGCACCATCAAATTGATTTGCATATATACATATATATTTATATGTATGCATTGTCTGTATTACCTTTAAAAACTTTTGCTAGGGCACAGATGACATTCTATGCACTATTTTTTTTGGATTTTCGAGACAGGGTTTCTCCATAGCTTTTGGTTCCTGTCCTGGAACTAACTCTTGTAGACCAGGCTGGCCTATACACTATTTTTTAAATGAGGAATGGATTTAGTTAATGTTAAATATTCATTTGAGAAGCACTTGTTTATCTTAAAGCCTCACATTTGTTTTACTCTCTGTGCCTATGTGTTGGTGCACATATGTAGAAGGCAGAAGACTTCAGGGACCCTGAAGCTGGATTGGCAGGAAGTTGGGAGCTGACTGACAGGGGTCTTTTGGAAGAGGCCCTAGCACTCTAAACAACTGAGCCATTTCCCCAACGTGCTCCCCCAACATCCTTCCCCACACACTTAAAATTTATAGAGTTTTTCCTGATGTGGGATTTCCCTCTTTATGCTGTGAATATCATTGGTTAATAAAGGAACTGCTTCGGGCCTATAGCAGAGCTATAGGGGAAAACTAAACAGAATGCTGTGAGAAAGGAAGAGGAGTTAGAGAGAAGCCGTGTAGCCCCGTTGGAGCCAAACTGGACAGAACTTTACCTGGTATGCCACAGCCACGTGGCAATTCACAGATTACTAGAAATAGGTTAAATTAATATGTAAGGGTTAGCCAATAAGAAGCTAATTAATACAGTATCTGTGTGGTTATTTCAGGGCTGAGCAGCTGGGAATGAAACAAATGGCCTCCCTACATTTTCCTTTGCCTATTTATGTCCTATGCTTGTGTTTTGAAAGAATTAATTCCTGCTCATGTTTTAAAATTACTCCCCATTTGTCCCCCTGCCAAGTATATTCACCTTTACTTCCAGCACTGATGTGTTCATCCTACTAGGTGATGGGACAATTTAGTACAGCAATGAACTGGTAAGACTTTCCTAGTGTGAAGTGGTTCCGTAGTCTAGGCCTCAGTTCACATACTAAGTATGCCTTTTAAAAAAGTAAGTAAAAGCACTTGTCTTGCAAGGTGTTTTTTTTTTTTTCAAATTCGATTTTGTTATTTCAAATTGAATGTTTCTGACCTGTGTAATCATGATGGCCTTTAGAGAAACGATTCACACCTGTGCTTAGCCATTACCCGTGTGCTAGCCTGGACCCAATTTCCTCTCTCTTGCACCATGTGTTGAGCTGTATCACACGACCTCCCTCCTTTTGGGCCTTCTCTGTTCTGCTCAGGAGGCTGTGGCCCTTTGAGAGAGAGGAGTCTGCTCCAGATGGATCCAGCAGAAGGAATTTGCGAGCCTCTAACCCTGTCTGGGTCACGGCTGCATATAAACACCTCCCTGTGTTCCCTAGAATCCACAGGGTCTGCTGGACCCTAGGGACTTGGAAACTGAGCCTGTGAGGAGTTGCTAGAGACAGCAGGTTTTCCCACCTGGACTCCCCACCCTGGGTTGGTGGGGCCTTAGGGTGCGTGTACATTTCAGACACCAAAAAGAGATCAGTTCCTGTGCTGAAAGGCAAGCCTGGGGCAGTGTTTGACAGAGCTGGGGACACCAGGAGGGACAATTACCACGTAAGTGGTTCTCACGCTGGGTCTGGCACTGGGTGCCAGCTCGCACATTAACTCCTTTGACGGCACTTTCGTCAGTTCACTCAGCGTTCTCAAGGGATGGCTTTGTCAATTGTTTGGCTGACTGCTATGTTGACAATCGATAGCCCCTGGATGCCAGCTTAGCCTGTCTAATAAGATAGAGGCCAATGTGAAATTCTAGACCCAACTGCGGGCGCGGTATAGAGTGGCTCCGGCTCTTTTCTCTCTCCTTTTCCTCTCTCCTGAATGCCAGTGACTCTTATCAGTTCACCTCTTTCCTCCTCCCAGGCTTGGGAGAGGGGGTGCTTGCTGCCTGAGCTGCTTTGGGGTAGGGCAGTGCAGCCGCATAACCAAGTCCGGGATGTTGAGCCTAAATGTAAGCACATACGCTGTACGGCATTAAGAAGATGACAAGCAAATGCCGGTGTTTAGGATATTGTCTATGTCAATCCTGGTAAGCAGCACTGATGGAGTGTGCAGAGGAGTGCTGACGCCTCCAGCATATAGCCACACCGAAGCACATAGTCCAGTTCCCTGACACTGGTCAACAGTGGCAAAACAGTGGGGTGGAAACTGGAATAGAATCCTCCAGATCCCTTAGCAGGCTCTTAGCGTCTAGGAAAAACCACATTCTCGGCATCGCTGTGATGCCAGGTGTAAACCCATCTCTTTCTGACCCCAACACCACTGTGAGCTTTCTGATTTGCTCATATTGCAAATTCTCAGGACAAATCAAAGTTTAACCGACTCATTTTAGTTACCACACGAAGCAAGCAGCCTTCTGCAGCTTATCAAATGAAACTGTTGGGGAGAAATTTTTTGTTGAATTCATTGGCATGTTAACTCAATGGAAATACTAAACTTTGAAAAAGTTTTATCTTCCACATTTAAGAAAGGTTTTCTTATTTCAAAAATCAAACAGAATGGCTCCCCATGCTTCTGCTAAATAAGATCATTTCATTTCTTCTTCCATTCTTTTCTCTTCCTTTTTGGCTTATGTGTTGTTGTTGGTATCCGATCTTGATTTGAGGCAATATCTGGCTAGGTAGCCCTGTTGATCTGGAACTTGCTATGTGAATTGAGTGGCCTTGATGAAGTTATTCTGACTTTGTTTCCTAAAGACTCAAATTAGAAGATTATGCCATGGTGCGCAACATAAAATAATTTAAGTTCTATCAAATCATTTCTTTAGAAAGGTAAGGGAAAACAATGGGTGTGCTTATATACATATATCATTATTAATGTTTCTGGATTTATAAATCTCCTATTCCTATTACTGCATCCTGACTTATGCATAATTTTAATTATCTCCAAGAACTCAAGGTGTTAATATATCTAGCTGATAAACACAGAAACAACAGAAAATTGGAGGTGTGGTGGTAATTTATTCCAGAATTTCAATAATTCTTCCATTTTTTTAATAATTCATTTTTTTTCACTGTGGGGATATTTCTCTACCATTGAGTCACATCCTCACTTTTCTTTAAGTGGTCTTTTAGATGCCCCCAACCATGCTTTTTTCCCCCAGGAGTTAAGGTATTGGTCTGCAAACTTAGGTGCAGTTATGGCCATCTGATATTAAGGGGAAGAGCATTTTAAAATGCATTTGCTGATTACTGCCACTTGCTTTGCAGAACTAATACATCCCGCTCTGATAACATCGAGGGGAATTAAGGCCCTCTTTTTTTTAGCAAATGCTTTTCACAGTCCAATACCCATTCCCATTGCTCCTATGATATTCCACTCCAATTTCCCTGTGCTCAGTGTAGACCCTAGAACTAGAGGAGCTTAATTTCTGATAAAAACACTTTCATCTTTTCTTATTACATTTTATCACCTCTTTCTAAATGTTTGCAAGCCATTATCATTATATGAATGTCTCAGTGGGAAACAGTTTTGTGCTGTGGAGTTGAGTTTCTGAGATATGAAGTCCAAACTGTCCTGTCCTAGAGTTTTCGCCCACTTTCCTGTGAATCAAGAGGCAGCCAGTGGCTTAACATATGAACCAGAAACAACAGCAAAAGACAGGCATCAGGGGCTCTAATGTGACTGCAATAGAAACCATTGTTTAAGGCACTTCCTGGGAATTATTTAAGGATTATGGTGTCAAAATTGCTTAATCCGTAGGAAATAGCTCAGGCCTTCAACTCACATCAGCAAATATGTATTAAGTGCTTACTCTGTGCCCTGGATTGAGTCAAGCACTCCACAGGAACAACAATAAAATGAAAATGAATTGCTTTTTAAGCAAAAGTTTCAGAGGTTTCTACTGAAAGTTGTAAAAAGTGGGAGGAATGCATCTGTGTGTGTTCTTTTCTTTTCATCTTGTACGATTCAAGAGTCTTTTCATCCTTAAAGAAAACGGGCTCCCTTCTCCCAGCAGATATCAATTGCCTATAGCTCCTTAGCTAGAGGTGGGACTTTGTGTCCATCTCCCGTTTCCATGCTGAGATTTTTGCCTGGCTTGAGCCTGTGTGGGTTCATATATGCAAGCATCTTGCTGTTGGTTGCACATATGATGTGGCCCCAGGTATAAGTCATCTACACTTTGGCAGAAGGCCAACTCTTATTAATGAAGATACCAAATACTTAAATCATGGTGCATGAGAAATCAGATTGGTATGTAGTGTGTATGGGCAGCACAAAGTGCATTATCTCTATAAATTTTAGAGACAGGACACAAAATTGGGTGGGTGAGAAAGAGAAACGAATTAGAGGAGTATGGGAGGGGGTAAATATGATCAATATATATGAAATGTCCATAGAACAAATAATCATGAGGAAATATTTTATAACATCCATAAAACTACATAAAGTTACTTCTGTGGACGAAATAGATATAAGTAGTAATTTCTTATCTCTTCTTTGAAGAAAATCATTTTTATTTGCATAGGTAGCAACTATTATTATTTTCTTCTTTGAATCAATAATACAATAAAATGATCATATACCACAAAAAGAGTCTTTTCCATCTCTCTTTAGCTCCTCCTTAAACAAACCCAAACTTTCATTTGTTCTAATTATTTTAGTTTTAAGGACAAGATACTCTGATGATTTTGAAACCCAAGGACTTAAAAATCAGTATCTGTCAGAGGCAGAAGAGGTGGCAAAGGGAGGAAGACAAAGAAAAGGGAGAGAAAGAGGTGGATGAATGGAAGGACAAGAAGGAAGAGGAGGAAGAAGAAAAGGATGTGGAAAAAATTTAAAAAGAAAGAGGAGGTGGGGGCTGAGCGGCAAGAGGAAGAACAGTGTTGTGAGGCTCCTGGATATATTAAAGCACTTTAAGGAAGAGGTAGGGGGCATGGGTGGGAAAGTGAAGTACATGGCTGTATCCTAAAGCATTTACTACATCAGAATACAAAACTAGATTAAAATCTGAGGGAGACGTGTGAGCCTCTACTATTTAGAAATTATTTACTCATGTTTGCTTTTACTTTTCTTATTTTACAAAAATCAAAAGACCCCTGAGTTTTTCATTAAATTACCTAGATAAGCTCTCAGGTTTCTCGATCCACTCCCACAGTCCTTTTAAGACAAATTCAACTAAGCTTGTTGTTTTAAAAGGTTTCTAATCACAGGAGACCCACATATTCAACTTTGCTCATTTCCTGTGCCAATTAAGAGACAAGGGTGGTTGTCTCCCTTCTGTTAGCACAAGGAATTCCAGGGACTGACCCTTTCCAACTTGACTCCCCAGTCCCTGGGAAAGCGGCATTGACTTTGGAGAGAGACAGGAAGGTGGGAATCCTGAGGCCCTGTGTCCAGGAGCCTGAGAACCAGAAAACCAAGGGCATTTAGAGGCAGGGAGTAGAAGCATAGGAATGAAGATGTTTCTCATTCACTTCTGAGTTTAATTCTTTAGTAAAACAGTGTCCAGGGCTAACACAACATCAAAATCACCTTATTTGATTGGTAATCAAGGAAACCCTGAAGACTTGTAAGCACTGTGTAGGCCGAAAGGATCCAAGAACCTGGATCCTCAGAGGCCAAGAAAAGAAAAGATAAGCTTTCAAGGTTGTCTTGGGAGACCTGGAGTAGAGAAACGTGATAAACTAAGGAGCCAAGGATTTTCCAAGAGGCCTGGGCCATAAACACAGCTGCTCTCACTTTTTCCCATATACAATGGGAGCTTGAACAAAATGGGGAAAAGGACTCTAAAAGAAAATGCGCAAAGCACCTAAAACAGTCAGAAGAGATGGGTAAATGGGAATGGCCGAATCCAAATCAAATTTAAAAAGAATAAACAAACAAACAAAACTTCTTTCAGATCTTTCTTGGCGTGATTAACAGAGTTCTCTTTTGTGAGTAAATCTATGAAACTTTTCATTCTATTGAGTTTTATCTCTGTAATCTACTAATCAAGCATATCTGTTATATATTGACAGAGTAGGTATGCCTAACCTACTGGCTGGTTTGTTACAATCATGGTGGTTTAAAAAAAAGAAAAAAAAAACAAAAAAAACAAAACAAAAAATGCAATATATGGTTTCTCCCAAGTCTATGGGTGGCCTGGGGAGCTATCCTGATTTGGGCCACACATTTGGATTTGAGACATGAGGAAGGTCAGCAAGTAGGAGGGTAAGGTATGCCCTTGGTCCAGGTCTGTGTTTTGCAGAGGGTTTCATTTCTACTCCACACTATCTCCACTCCTTTAGGACACTATCCAGGGCTTGTTTCCATGGCGGTCTAGAGGTCTAAGTGCCAATGTTTATGTAACAAGTTTCAAAGATAACAACTATTACTTTCTATTACTGCTCACAAAGTCTAATGAGATTCAGCAGTCATTGGCTAAGAACCTGCCTCTTGATAGTAGCAGTGACAAAGTCACATTGCAAAATGGGGAGCCCAGGGAGATTTCAAACTGAGCCACTTTTGCAATCACTCTATTGTATCCACCCTTCGTGGATTTGTTGACATATGATCTCCTGCTTCAGACTGCCCTTGCTTTGAACTTCACTAGAGATTGTGAATGAGGGAACCATGTCTTCAAGGAATTAGTTAAGCCATGAAGATTGAAACTTAATAGAGTTTAACAACATATGAATCATATTCTTTAGAATATCTTTTGTTTGGGCACTGATAGAAAAGCAACACCCACAAACCTTGGATGTTTTGTTTGCAGAAATAGTTTACATAACACTTATCAACAACATCGCTTTCATTTCAACATAAAATCAGTTTGGATTTTAGGTCTCAAGTCTTGTGTTCCTATCCTGCTGAACTATTGCAATTCATCAACATCTAGTATTGGGATTCCGTATTCTCCTGCAGGAATTTAGCTATCTACAAAAGGAACAATAAAAGTCCTTGAGATATGTTTTTATCACAATTTATGTCCATGTAATATTTTCAAGTTGACTAATGTTCAGTTTCAGAGACAAACAAGGAAAGTAGATTCCTTCCTAGGGTACCAATAGATCTGGCTCACTGAAGTTTCAGCCCTTATGGAGTCTTGCCTTGAAGAACAGGGCAAATGTTTCTACTTCTGGCTGTCCAGATGTAGATATCTAGCCATTAGTGATAGCTGGGATCCTTACTGTCTCCCAATGGGTCACTGCTTAATGTTTTGCTGCTGAGTGTGGTATTTCTGGGACATGGTAGAAGTGTAAGAGGTTCTACAAATTAGGAGGAAGTTAAGTCACTGGGAGTGTTCCCCTGATTGGACTATGGAGGCCCTGTTTCTCTCCCTCCTCTCTCTCTCTCTCTCTCTCTCTCTCTCTCTCTCTCTCTCTCTCTCTCTCCCCCCCTCTGTTCCTCCCACTCAAATGCCATGCTGTAAACAGGTCACCTCTGTCACTTACTCCTGTTCCATGATATAGTTTGCCACCCATACTCTTGCTCCTTGTAACAATCACAGACTCAAAGCAACAGAACCAAGTCACAATGGATTAAAAACTTCTGATGAGGCAAAATAAACCTTTTTCTTCAATAAGTCCTTTATCCCTATATTTTGTTGCTTTCATTTTTATGGATTGAATGTGAAATGCTTCCCACAATCTCATTTGATAGGACTTTCAATTTCTAGCTTCAAGTACTAGGTTGTGAGGGTGTAGATACTTTAGGAGTTAGAGACTAACTGAAGGAAATGACTTACTTAAGCCTTGAAGTTTCCAGTTCTAACTTACCTTTGGCCCTCTCCTTCCTACTGTTCAGATATGAACAAGCTCCTACCACCATGCTTTCTCCAATGTGGCAGACTGTATTCTCTCAAACACTGAACCAAAATAAATAAGGAAGTTCTCTGTTTACCTTACTCCTGTTAGAATATTTATCTTAGTAATTAGAAAAATATAAAATACAATATTACACCCTCTTGGGGGTATTTCTTATTTCAATTTATCCCTTGTCCACCAAGGCTCAACCCCTTATTCTAACTCACATGGGAACGCCAAACTCTAATAAGTGAAGAACCATGATTGTCCTGTAGATTCTGCTTATACCCTGCCCCAGATTCTTTAGATGTACTGCTATATGCTGTCTGCTTAAAATAATGGTAAGGAGAAAGTATAGAAAGACAAGAAAATGTCAAAAGTTCTATCCCAGATTGTCTTCCGTGGCTTATGTTTTTGGTGTGCACCATGTCTAGCTCTTGATCACTTATCACTGACTTTCTCCTGCCAAATTGCTCAGAATGGAACAGAGTGGTCTCACTCAACATGGAGAGGTATCAAAGAGAAGGTCACAGGTGGTAATAATATAGGCAGGCTCATAACAAGATTTTTGAAATATACCCCAGAGCTGCTAGATGAAGTAGTAGATACAAAATGTCTGCCTAAACCCAGCCCTTTGTCTGACTTTAAGTATGAGCCAGCTGTTCATCAGCCCCAGGAAACAAGTTGAAGAAAAGCTAATTAGATGAAGATGTTTCAAGGCTGACCAAGAGGAGGATGGTATTTTGACGCAGAGAGTTGGCTGCCTGTATCATAAAATCTTTCTTCCTCTGTGTGCACCACAACCGTTTTCAGCAACTTCAATGGAAGAGAAATCTCTGTAGCCACTCAAAAAGTTGCAATGTGTGGTTCTGACTCAATTGTCTGGAAATCTGTGAGGCAGACCTGGCTAGAAACATATGCTAGGAGAAGAGATCATGCCTGGTGAGACTGTAACTCGCAAACTTCTAGAAACCGGCCTTCTTGGAGTCTCCCGTGTGTCAGGGACTTACCACTAGGTAAACACTAGTGAAGAAAAGCCATCTGGCTGGTGCCCTCGAGCACTTACAGTCTAGGCAGAGACCAAGACAGATGGCTGAACACTTGGCTTGAAACTATCTTTGCTAAAATAGCTTGAAAGCTATTACCATACAATAGACATGAATCTAAGGCTCTCAAATGTTGAGCATCTCATCTGGAATACAGTTTCTCTCCCCCCTTTAAGGCTCACATAGGCATCCTCCTGAATATTAACCTTTATCAGGCGATGAAAGGAGACAGAGACAGAGACCCACATTGGAGCACCGGACTGAAATCTCAAGGTCCAAATCAGGAGCAGAAGGAGAGAGAGCACTAGCAAGGAACTCAGGACCGCGAGGGGTGCACCCATACACTGAGACAATGGGGATGTTCTATCGGGAACTCACCAAGGCCAGCTGGCCTGGGTCTGAAAAAGCCTGGGTTAAAACCAGTCTCGCTGAACATAGCGGACAATGAGGACTACTGAGACCCCAAGAACAATGGCAATGGGTTCTTGATCCTACTGCACCTATTGGTTTTGTGGGAGCCTAGGCAGTTTGGATGCTCACCTTACTAGACCTGGATGGAGGTGGGTGGTCCTTGGACTTCCCACAGGGCAGGGAATCCTGATTGCTCTTTGGGCTGACGAGGGAGGGGGACTTGATTGGGGGAGGGGGAGGGAAAGGGGAGGCAGCGGTGGGGAAGAGACAGAAATCTTTACTTAATTAATAAAGAAATAAATAAATTAAAAAAAGTCTCACATAACCTTAACTTTCTTCTCATGAGAGACTATTTACTTTTAAGACTACCATTATTCTGTTGCATTTACATTATATTAGGGCAAAGGAACTTTTTAATGTAAGTTATTAGATAGTGGTGTCAATTTCAATGTCATTTTCACTATTTGGGGTAAAAATGTATGGTGACAATAGTATAATTGTATGTTAAAGGAAGAGGCACAGCAGCTAAGATTTATAGAAACCAATGAAGGATTAAAATTAAATGAAGAGATGAAATAGAGTGTGAAATAAGCATATACAGAAATTGGCTGTTACATCCTAGTCAATTATTACCACAATGATAGTAGCCATATTGTTACCAAAACATCCTCATTTTTTTTCTGGAACATGCAATAATCCATATTTCATGTGAACATCCTCATTTTTTAAGCTTGAAAAATTATTGTTTAGATCACCAAAAACATGTCATTGAGGTGGACATGGCTTTGGTCAGCCAGTAGGCTTTTAGAACAAGAGACATCACATTGCACTAGGGAATGCATCCACTTCTCTACTAATAGTGAGAATGTAGACCTATTGGGTAAAATATGAAACCGACAATCCCTCTCTAAAACTAAAAACCCAGAGAAAGCTTTTGAGAGGTTATTTATGGACCTTGCTCTGTCTGGATGAATTATGATCCTTTATATCTTGGATTGAGTCATGTTAATGTTCCCCTGGAAATGGTGGGTCCCTAAACCTTACTCATCAGAGGTGAGCTAAAAATGTTGGTTATATGAAGGAGCAAAAATTTCAGCTGCTTTCTAACAGAGTTTCCCAAAGCAATAGATCTATTCAGTGAGGCCTTTCTGGTTCAGCTCAATGAAACCACAGAAAATGCCCAAACTAAACTGACTAAGATGAGATGCCAATGGATAGCATATTTTTCTTCTTTGAATGCTGTGGCTGAGGAAAATATCTGCAGAGTCCCAGTCTCTGTGTCCTCAGTGTTTTGGGGAACTAAGTCTCTGGCAGGACTTTGCTTTGTCAAACACATGCTGTATGTGTGTTAGAGTTCATATACTCATACTTACCACAGTGAATTGTGTCTTGAAATGTTCATTTGTTCTATGACTGACTAGATTTGCTCCTTTGAATATTTTAGATTCCTTTACAACCAACTCCTAAGGAGATCCCAGCATCAACTTATCAGCAAAGGTCCCACTCTTTCAACTCTTTTCTCCACCTGGATGAAATTTTCATCATCATAGAACTACTCATGCTAACTGACTTCTGTTGAAGTTAATTTGTACCTTGTCTTCTCAGAGAATGTACACTTGAGAAAAGAGATAAACTCACTACTTTGGTCTAATGGCTGCAGTAGTGTATGGTAGATACTGAAGATCACTGCTCATTGAGTGAATCATCCATTGACTTATGAGACAGAAACTAAGATGAAACATCCACCTAGGTAAACAGAACCTGGCTGGGATTCCTCAAGCATCTGTTTCTAGGTATCATGCTAGATGTTAAGCATGAGCATGTGTACTGTCCCAAATCTACATTCCTGTGGACACTTTTACATATCTTACATTTTATTGTTTGGGTTAGATTTCTTTGGAAAAATGCTGTTTCTATTATGTGCAAAGTGAGAAAATGTTTTTCTACAAATCACTCAGAATGTGCTTAGGCCATGAGAAGAGTTTCTCTGAATTAACTTGAGGGTTTAATTGTGTTTGGATTAAATAACATTTTTCTTTCAGAAATAATCAGATCTAAAATTTGAAGGAGATACTTAGGAGACTTTGGTCTTTATTTGGCAAATAATTCATTTGAATTTTGAGTCAGCTTTCTATTTGTATCAATGTTCAACTTTTAATACTTTCATTGCTTATTTTCATATCAGTATTTTACTTACTCTTTAGACTATCTTCAATTTAAACCTGTTATTACATTTGTTTTTTATATTTGAGATATACTTTATGGCATCTTAATAAATAAAAAAATACTATTTGTTACAACTTTTTAAAGCAGGAGTTCCAAGTATCGAATGTCTTATGCTAAAAAAAAAAAAAAAAAAAAAACTGTGTAAAAAGAAAATCAAGTATCAGTGCTTTGAGTTCAACTCAAAAATAAATGTTTTAAAAGTCAGTATTGTATTCCAATATAGTGCATACAGTGATGACATGGAGAGAGGAAGTGAATGTGAAGTAGAGTTGGGAAAATTTTTAAAATCCGATTTGTAGCTATTCTGCTAAGTGATATTGATGACTGTGTCGATGCTCCAATTACTCAAGAACCATTGAGTACAATGAACTCAGTTGGATTCAAGAGCTCAAGATATATTATCGTCAAATGATTTCTTTTATTGGGGATGAGGACTGGAACTATGCAGAGATAATAGCTAATTCATTCCAGTAAGTACATGGCACAATACTCCATTAAAATAACCTGTGATCATTATGACTCAAGGCCTCCCCATTAGAATCAAAGAGAATTTACTCATTGTCATCATTCTTCATGGCCACACTTATTGTTATTAGATCTTCCCTTCTTGGCACACTCATTCTCTATAACTTCTTTATCAATATTTTCACACTTGTGAAACCGTTTCTCTGTCCTTAGAATTGAATCATTCTCTCTATCTGTTGGCTAGATTTTGGGATTTTTTCCCCTTAATTCATAATCTCTTTAGAATAGTTTAACTACATAATTCTCCTTAATTACCACCATGATGATTTAGAATCTAATCTTTAGTTCACTCTTTAAATTTTGGAACATTTTATTAAGCATGTTAAGTTTGATTTAGTGCCTTACAGACCTTATAAAGCCATCTTTTCTAAAGCTAAGTTACAACCTGCTTCTTCATCTCATCTTTACATCCCAAATCATGGCATTATCTCATTATGGAAATTATTCTTCATTCCTGTGCCCCTCAACCTAACCACAACTATTTTGCTAATGAATCTCAATATTGTATATTTCCAAACTTGAATCCACTGCTTCACCTTAAACTACCATTTTACTCTTCATCTAAAATTGGTAATCTCTTTTAGCCCTGCTCCAATTATATCTCCCCAACATGCTCTCTCAGAATAATTCAGAGTAGGTTAATTCCATGAAAGCTTCAAATACACATGTGGTCTCTTGTTGTTTTCTGGGCCAAAAGTAAACATTATATCCACCTCAACCTTTACTTACCTGTTCTTCACCAACTTCTTAGGTATCATAGTACACTGTTGTAGGAGGAGAAAGGGCTTGCTTTTGGTCCCGGCCACTCTACTAGCTCACACCTAAAATAATCACACAGAAATTGTATTAATTAAATCACTGCCTGGCCCATTATGTCTAGCCTCTTATTGGCTAATTCTCACATCTTGATTCAACCAGTTTCTAATAATCTGCATAAGACCATGAAGTCATGACTTACCAGGAAGGAGTCTAACCAGTGTCAGCCTCAGGCATCTGCCACACTGCCCTTCTTCCCAGCATTCAGTTATGTCTACACTGCCTATCTAACTTCTGCCCTATCAAAATGCCAAGGCAGTTTCTTTATTAACCAATGAAAACACAAGTATAGAAGGACCTCCTACACTAGTACACTAGCAATGTTCTCTTCTTTTCTATGAATGATATTCATTAGTTCATTTTTCACATTAGTATAAGAGAATTTTTGACAGAAATGAATTAAGAGAGAAAGGATTGCTGCTGGTTTTTGGTTCCCAAAAGTATATTTAGTCTATCAGTCCATTGTTGTTGATCAAGAAGTTGAGAAAAGGGAAAGGAATGCACCACCCATACTGAGAACAAGTCTGCATTCTCAGTTAATACTCCCTGGGAAAATCCTCACAGATACAAAAGCCTCACAAACCTCCTAACTGATCCTGAATCTAAAGTTGGCAGTGAAGCATTCATATAGTTCTCTCCCTCCCTCTCTCTTTCTCTCTCCATATCTTCTCTCTCTCTCTCTCTCTCTCTCTCTCTCTCTCTCTCTCTCTCTCTTTCTTTCTTTTTTATTTTCCTCCCTCCCAACTCTTTCTTTTTCCAGTTTCTTAGTGTTTCTTCTCATGACAGGGTTTTTGATGTGCTAACATGTCTTAGAGTTTCTAAACCTTGACAAAACACTATGACCATAAAGTGGGAATAGTTTATCTCATTTATAACTACCAAGTCACAAGTCATCACTGGGGAAAGTCAGGACCAGGCCTCAAGACAGAAAACTCCAGATAGCAGCTGAAACAAAGGCTATGAAAGAGTACTGCTTTCTGGCTTACTCCACATGATTTCATTAGCCTGCTTTCTGATACAACTCAGGACCATCTGCCCAAAGTTGTCCCAGCCTCAGAGACTTAGGCTCTCCCACATCAATCATTGATCAAGAAAATGACCAACAATTTGTCTACAGTCCTGTATCATGGAAGCATTTTCTTAATTGAGAGTGCCTCTTCCCAAATTACTATAGCTTATGTCAAGTTGACAAAAAACTAACCAGTGCATATGTTTCCCAACCCACTCAGGGTTTTCTCTCTACCTAATTAATTCTTACTTATTGGAGCTGCATAAGTGTCCTGGCAGTTAATAGCTCTTGCTACACTTTCAGAAGACCAGTTTTAATTCCTGGAACCCACATGTTGGCTCACAGCTGTCTGTAACTCCAGTTCCAGGGAATCCAACACCTACTTCTGTCCTCTGAGTTAACCAGGTGAGCACAGACATACATACAAAAACCCTTACACATAAAAATAAAATAATATTTAAATTGAAAATAACTTACTTATACCCCAGATTACAGCTCAATGGCTACTTCCCAAGTTAAGTTATTGTCAGGGTTTTCTGTTCTGGATCATTTCCACAGTCATTAAGTCCCAAAGAAATCACACAGAGGTCTACATTAGTTATAAACGGATTGGCCCATTAGCTCAGGCTTCTTATTAACTCTCATAACTTATATTAGTCCATTATTCTTATCTGTGTTAGCCACATGGCTACAAAGTTCCTTTTTCAGTGAGGCAGTCACATCTTGCTTCTTTTGTGCCTGGGCCAAGACGGTTAAGGAATGGGCTTCCTTCTTCCCAGAATTTTCCTGTTCTCATTGACCTGCCTCTACTTCCTGTCTGGTTGTCCCGCCTATACTTCCTGCCTGGCTAATGTCCAATCAGCATTTATTTAAAATATAATTGACAGAATATAGATCATTGTCCCACACCATTAAGTAATTTTCTCTTTTCTAATTAAACGAAATCTCTAAGAAGATTTCTTTTTAGCCTTTAACTCAAGTGATTTTTTTTTTGGTTCATGACATTATTTTTATATTATTTATGGCTTATTATTGATGTAATATCTGTTTTCCTCCTGGTTTATAAGTTTAATAATTCAGGAATCTTGTCTAGTTTTAGATCTACAATAAGTTTACTATAAATTATATACTTCATTAATACTGAAGAATGAAGAAATAGAAAGTATTGCTGAATAGTATTTACATTTGAACTCCTTACCATAGTTCATATTTGCAACACACATATCTTTGAGTCTTGAAAAACACCAAACCAAACAAGTGTTGTAGCCTGGAGCTGGTGTCCTTGACCTACAAACTTGAAGATGCTCTGGAACTTCATTCAGTAGACTGAACGGATAAAAGAATGCTACATGGAATAATCCTCTTGTACAGTGTGAAGATTTGGATTGGCTTAATAAAATGTTAATTGGCCAGGAGCCAGGCAGGAAGTATAGGCAGAATGACCAAACTAAGGACGATGGGAAGGAGAAGGGTAGAGTGAGGCGTCCCCAACCAGATATATAGGGAGCAATAGATGAATGTGCCACGCTAAGAAAGGTACCACCATGTGGCAAAGCGTAAATAGAAATATGGATTAATTTAAATGTAAGAGCTAGTTAATAATAAACCTGAACTATCGGCCAAGAATATATAATGAATATAAGCCTCAGTGTGGTAATTTGGGAAATGGTTGCTGGGTAGTTGGGAACAGGCAGTCTCAGCAAGATATGTGTACTTACAGAATGTAGCATAAGGAGACACCGGAAATCAAGAGGGGCATTGTTCAGGTCTTCTGGCTCTCCACCTCTGTACCTGATAAACTAAAGCATTTATTGAAAGGTCTCTGCTCCCTTGGTGATCATACATTCACAGTAGGAAACATGCAGGTTGGTGTTCAGGTTGGAAGTGAGAAAGAACAAAGAAGAAGGAAGGAAAGTGAATTTCATGAAGGAAAAAAAAATCAAGATTTCTAAAAGCTGGCAGATAAAAGGTATTCTCAAAGAGATGTGGGAAACAGTTCTTTTAAAATATTTGTAACTCATGTGTAAACTCCCTGTGAGCATACATGGCCACTGTGGTTTTAGATATCAAATGCTTGTCTTTCTTATAAAACCTCCAAATTATTGGTAGCCAGATAGGTTCTCCCAGATTAGTTCTGGCATTCAGAAACAATACATGCTTTCAACTGTCGAGCTATATCTGTTTTGCCTCACAATATAAGGTTTTGTGTATATATGTATATATATATATGCTGTGTATATATATATATGCTGTATATATATATATGTATATATATGCTGTAGTTTTGGGTTTCAGATGAAAAAAGAACTCTTGAATTATTTTAGTTTTCAGACATGGTGTTTCGTATCAATATTATTCATAGTAGCCCAAACTAAAAATAGTCCATAAACTGATGAGTATACAATCAAAACATCTTGTATTCACAAAATGTGTACCAATTAATATATGAAAATGAGATCTGGGGAGACAGGACAGTGGTAGCTACATAAGGAAGAGGACCTGAGTTCAGATCCCCAGCACCCACATAAAAGCTCGAAGTGATAACATAATGCCAATGCTGGGAAGGTGAAGTCACGAAGATTTCCAGGGCTTTCCTGGATGTCAGTCTAGCTGAATCAGAAAGCATAAGAATTAATAGCTGAACTTCAAAAAATAATTTGGAGACATGAGAACCTTGATATCAGATGTTAACCTCTGACTTCCACCTACACAAGCACACACACTCACACAACATGCAATACATATAAATCTGAACACATACACACACATAAAGAAATATATATATATTCCTTTCATATATATGTATTTCATATATGTATATGTATGAAAGTTAAACTATCATGTGAGTAGAACTAAGAACAGTGGAAAAAGAGTAAGAATTGTATGATTTTGAATTTATGTAGGATCTAGAAAATGCAAATCTATAGAAATAGAAAGCATATTTGTTTGGTACCAAAGTAAGAATAGGGATTAACTAAAAATAAGAAAAATGGAATTGTAGAGGTTGATACAAACATTCTAGAACTGGATTGTGAGGATGGATTGAAAGTTTCATGAACATTGAATATTATTAAATCATGTGCTTAAATAGGTAAATATTATGTATACGCATGTATATCATTGAAAGTGATGAATTAGATTTAAAATTAAAACTTTTTGCTTCACCGAATAACATGAGACTAAGCTTCCTATTGCTGACGGCACCATGCACTTCAAATACATGGCACAGAGCCCCTGATCTGAAACTCATTTGAACAACTCTTCTTTGAGGACTGGATTTTATAGTAAGTACCAGAAGAAACCACGCAAACTTCCAAAGGAGGGGGAAGGCAACAGATAGTACCACTCAGCTATGTGCTTGTAAACCACAACAATGACCAGCATGGTGGCTCAATAACCTCAAGGGTACAGTAATGGGGCACACAATCTGATAGTAACCAACAGCTCTCTAATCAGACTTAAGACCTGCTCAACAAGAAGAAAATTATCCATGGTAATGGAAATGTAACCAACTGCCCAGGGCCGATGATGTCACAAATCATGAAGGAAAACCCGCCACTGTAATTTTAATAAACTAGAATAATTTCTAACTCACTATTTGTCCTTGTGCCACAGATAAGTGGAGTCCTCTCCTGGAGTCAAGGACACTTCTCTTTACAACAGAGACCATTGCAGAAAACCACAATCAATCACAATGTAGAGCTGTGGAGTTCAGTCCCAAGGAATATAAAGCACCTTGAAGGCTCAGGGAACATTGTGGAAGAGGGGGTAAAAAGATTTGAAGAGCCAAAGGATCAGAGAGTTTGCTGTGAGACTGTGTCTCCTAGTAATACCAGAGTCTCACCAACACAACTGCCTAAGCAAGAACTGAACAAGGACAATAGCAAAAGTCATATGGAAGTGGACCATGGTAAGTCCATGAAGACTGAAAACACTACAGGCAACTAAAGATTGCTCTGCGAAGAAAAAATATATTTCCCAAGGGGAAGGCATACCAATTGGCTATCTCGTACCAAATGATGTGCTCTGAAGACACACTTGCCACAAATATTATAAAGACTGAGCAAATCATATTTCTATTTAGTGAAAATACATATATATATACAAATACACATATGAGAGCAATTAACAAAAGAGGCCATGAAATTAAAACAGAGCAAGGAGATACAGTATATAGGATGGATGGGAGGGAGGAAAGGGAAGCGGAAAATGATGTAATTAGATTATAACCTCAAACTCTAAAAGAAATTTTTGTTAAGTTAAAAAAAAAGGGCCCTGTGCCTCGATTGTGCAAAGCAGTAGAGCCAGCCCTAGTGGTGCGAGCACAGGTGAGATGGACCCAATGGAGGGAGAGCAGACCTGGCCCTGGCCCTGGCTACCTGGTACATTGATTGAACTCACATAGCTAGGGCTGGATAGCTGCCTGGGTGTTGATGGGGGAAAGTTGGCAGGCTGACCAACCCAGCTACCACTCAGGCTCAGAACTAGGACTATGAAGTAGCCCACCCCAACACCCACCTTCTTTCTGAACTGCTGCAGCATCTGAAAGGGCCAAACCTACAAATCCAAAGCTACAGGATCTTCATGACACAAAGCAGCGAGAGTCGAGTACGGAGTGTAGAACAGAAGTGAGGGGGCTCAAACCATACCAATGATTCATTGCAGTGAACACTTACAAGTAAAGATATATGGACTAGAGGGTGTCCTGTGTAACTCAGTGGGCCACACTACACTACAGCTTCCATCCTGAGTTTTTCTTCTTTCTTTCTTTCTTTCTTTCTTTCTTTCTTTCTTTCTTTCTTTCTTTCTTTCTTTCTTCCTTCCTTCCTTCCTTCCTTCCTTTCTTTTCTTTTTTTTTTGGTTTTACTTTGGAAGGGTTGCCAGTACAGAGGACAGAAGTGAGGGACAGAGATGAGTGGAATTGGATACATGATGTGAAATCTACAATCAATAAAAGTTAAGAAAATGTACTATTCTTTTAAGAACAAACAGACAATAAGCAAAGCATTTTGGAAATCAATAATAGCAGCATTTGATTATGGCAGTGCAGTAGCTGCGTCTAGGATATGGAACTTTTAAAATTTGCAGCCAAAATCAGATTTGGGGATTTCTGATGAGTCTTTTTTTGTTGTTTTTGTTAAACTTGGTTATTAGAGGAAAATGTCTGTCTCTACTGCAATGGTAGCCAACCAGACGTTATCACCACTTGATTATTCCTTGTTCTAGGATAGCCTGTTCCATTTATCACAGGAAATTCAAGGTTGAAACTGGATCTCAGCTATGCATGTCTGTGGCTTTATGTGTTTGTGCGTAATAAATAGCCTTTGGTGCTTAGAGTCTACTTTCTAGGTTATAATTTGACATCATTTAGATTTGCCTTAGCATCGCCCAGTAGTATTATGGTGTCTGCAGCTTTAAATAAGAAATCACTCAGGAGGATAAGGGCCAAAGTTCCCTACTAGAAGCTTTTGGGAGTGGGTAGGAAGGGGAAGCTTTTTGTTCAGTTCGTGGAAAATGGACGTGTGTCTCATGGTGTCCACAGTTTAAATAAACATAAACTCTGAACCAGAGATCATACCCATCATTTCCTCACTGCTAGCAATACGAAACCAAAATATAATTTTATTTGGCTAACCCCAAAGTCGGATGTGGGTGCCAGCCTTGAAAGCCACACGATAAGGTTTCCAGCAGACACCACCAGGACTGGCTTGGTCTTGACCAGGGAAGTCACAGAGGCATCACTGCCGGCAGCCCATCACTGTGTTTAACAAACAGAGGCAACCATAACAACAGTGTGGAGAGAGTAAAGGGTCTTTGGCTGGCTGAGCATGGAGTCTGAAATGGCTGCGTATTATAACTCTGCTGAGAGAAATGACATCTTTAAAGAGGTGAAAGAGAGATCGGACCAAGGGCAGAAACATGACTAGAAGTAAGTATCCCTTCATCTTCCTAGGAATTGTGAAGTCTACTGATCTGAAACCTGTTTAGAAAAACCGCTGGGTCTTCCCTAGTAAATCTTTTTTTTTTTTTAATTTCCCCCAAACAGTGATCATTAATAAACAAGGCAGTAATATTTTTTGTCATATCGTCAGTGTCTCTTCCTTTGATATTTTGGGCAGGGCAGGTGGGGGGCAAAGAGCATTCCCGTCGCCTCCAATTGTTAAGCCCCAAATCTGGATTTGCTGCTTCACAGGCTTCCACGGTGGGAAGTTCCCTTTATTTATTTACTGTGGGGTTGTTATTTTTTCTCCAGTCTCTGGAGCCAGGGAGGGATGAGGAGATGATAGAGTTGGGTGCCCTAAGTTAATGACTAGCTCTGTATTCACAAGCTCATCCGCTTTTGTCCTCACCTGACGCCTCGGTGCTGCAGAGTGGAAATTAACTTTATTGAGGAGGACCCTTCAGGTTCCTTAAAAGAATAAAAAAACCTGCTTCCTTGGCTTGGAATGCTTTGACAGAAGGCACAGCAGCCGGCGGCCACATTCGAATACTGTGTCCTCTGGATTTGAGGGCAGAGAGGGAGTGGCAGATCGAGGCAGAGGGAGGGTAGCTCGAGTTATAGCACAGTCTATCAACAGCTCTCCTGCTCCAGGCATCCCCTTTTCGGCCACTCCCCCCCCCCCCAGAATCTGTGCATGACCCCCAGCGTTCTTCCCAACAATCAACTCCCCATAAGAAAGTGATCATCTTATGGCGAATTGGAGAAGAAGAAAAGTCAGTCTAGGAAAATGTTAGGATAATAGAAAACTCTTGAGTGTTGTAACCATCTGGTGTGTTGTGCTAACAAAGGGGGTGATAATTGAGTGCCCAGTAACTTCTTTTGCCTCTAAATAATGGTCACTCACCCTGATTTGTGTTCTTCACAAGAGTAATTCGCCGTCATTTCACACCACATCTGCAGCACATTTCCTCCCTCAATGGCGCCTTACATAGAAGTTACCACACTTAATTAAGTCCACATCATTCTCTTCTGAAGAACAGAAAAGTTTGTGTGGAGGCCCGAGTGGCAAAGAATCACAAATGAGACTTTAGTGATACTTGCTTTGTGGGAGAAATGGAGATTGATGGGAACTCCTGCCACCAGGGGTTGGCTCCTGGTTGGGGCAGGGTGGGGATATGCCCCGACAGCTTTAGGTTGGGCAACAGCTGTGGATAAGCTTAGGCAGGCAGCCTTGTGGCCAGGCTTGCTCTGGGAGGGGATGGGGACCCCATTGTCCCCTAATCTCGCTTTTGAAATTGTGCTACAATGGATTCGATCTGATTTCTAAGGTGCTGTCACCAGAGCATCATTAAAAGTCTTTTAAGAAACCGGAGAATAGACTAGATCACCAAAGGCGGCTTTGTGGGCCTCTCCCCAGCCTTTCTTTAACATGGTTCCCCATCCCCCTCGCACAGAAGGGATGAAGCCTGCAAATGTAGAATAATTAACGTGGATGATTTTATTTTATTTTCCTTGAATCAACACCCCAAAGTTATTTCAAGAATGAAAGCACTATTTCCAAGATGGGAGTTTTCAAATTCTGTTTCGCCATGGCCTGAGAAGAATGATTTCACTTTCTTATTGGTAGACGTAAAGCCTACGCCCTACTAAATGTTCACTTGCTGCTGCTGCTCTGTGTGTGTGTGTGTGTGTGTTCGCGCGCACACGCGCGTGCAGGCAGGCATGTTTCTTCCTACAAATGGTGAGCAGAGATTTAAAAGGTGTCTCCTCTAGAGGCTGTGTGAGCTAGGAAGCCTGAGCCTAATGAGGACATTAATCAAGGGGATCAGCACCAACGGATGAAAGCAAAGATTCTTCTAGTCTTCCAGTTATCTAAGTTATAAGTAAATTAGCAGCTCTTTATCCTCTCTTTAAATGATAAGGAGGGAGCCACTTTGGGGACATTTAAGATATTTCTCACAATAAGTGTCAAAATACCCTGAGAGCTCCCGGGGGTCCACCTCCCACACACAGTATGCCCTTCATTTGTTTATCTAAATGCTGACAAATTGCAGTATTTTAACAGCCTATCTGTAGGCTTGGCTTCATTTGCATGGCGTGCCCCCTATCTTTGAGTGGATAATGAGGCTCAACATAAAGCCCCCATTGACCGCTCTACAGAGCCCGACAGTGATGAATACTGAGCAGGAGAATTAGGTGCTGTGGAGAAGAATATGCTATTGTGTGTAACCCCTATCCTTTCATCTTCCCTGCTGCTCACTTTCAGGTCTTTCAAGGAAACTGCCTCCATCCCCTTTCCCCCTAGTGTCTTTTACTTCCCTTTCACTCTGAATGGGCACCATCTTCCAAATCGTCAGCTCAGCCCTGCGCTGTTTTAGTCACTCTAATTATGATCCCTGCTTATCCTATGAAATGCTAGAGGTTTCCTTTCACTGCGTGAGCCACTGAGAAAAGCCATAAGCCATTGTCCCAGGAGCATTTGGCCCTCCACCCACTGGATTCTCAGATACTCTCTTTTGCATTGCAGAATCCAGCCACCTTCTGTCTGCCACAGCCAGCTGCTGTCACTAACACAGGCTTCACAGAGTACACCCTCTGGGCAGGGATGGTGTTTTGGAAAGTTGAAGAGACAGGGTTATATTTTTTCAACCAAACTGAGCGAATATTTAGCATAGTTGCTATGCTATACAGAGAGTCTCTCTGGGGAAGAATGAGTGCTTTCCCATCCTAGAAGGCATTCCTTATTACGATAAGTAGACGAAGCAGTTTTTGTGATAAAATAAAGGACCTGCAGTACATGTTTGGTAAGATTCTGAAGATGCACAGTGATGGCAGACTGATTTATCTTCAAGTGAGGAAAGTTGTCCAAGTTACAAGACAAACCTGTGAAGGAAACTTTTTTTTTCCTTCCTTCCTTCCTTCCTTCCTTCCTTCCTTCCTTCCTTCCTTCCTTCCTTCCTTCCTTTCTTTCTTTCTTTCTTTCTTTCTTTCTTTTCTTTCTCCAGTAAACCATTTAGGCTGGTTCATAATACTTATTTCCAGGTTCCTCAGCCAGTTTCATCTTAAAATGAAACATCATTCACAAAGGTCAGTGGTAATCCCCAGACCTCTGCTTCTCCCCACTCAGTGTGTTGTTTCCTGAAATACAGTCCCCCTAATTCTCTAATTTCAACCAGTAATTCTTTTGGAAGATTTCCACGTGAGCTGGACATGTAAGTATAGCCTAAAATTCTAGTTTCTGAATTCTGCTATGCTCTGTCCAGTGAGGCAGAGAAGATCTTGGTCCTTCTAGACCTGAATGAGATGGCAGGAAAAACTGTTGACCTGATGGGAAATGAGTTACTGAATAATGGCTGAGACTCCATCCAACCTTTGGATTTTGATCATGTGAAACCATACACACTATTCTGTGCTTGTTTTTTTATTTGTTTGTTTGCTTTTTTTTTTTTTTTTGAGATAGGATGTCTTTGTGTAGCCTTGCTGGTTTAAAAATCACTCTGTAGTCCAGGCTGGCCTTGCACTCACAGATGTATGACTGCCTCTGCCTCTGGAGAAGTAGGATTAAAGGTGTGTGCCACCACCACCCAGTCTTTTCTGAACTTGTAATATTGCAACATTTCTAGTTATTTTATTATGAAACTTCATTGTTAAGGTGACTTTTTCAATTATTACTGTAGCATGTAACATTATAGAAAATATGGAAGTTAAGAAAATATATTTTAGTCCTAATCATTTCCAGCTTGCCATTTGATCTTCCTTAATGCATTATTTATTGTGTATATTCCATCAGTTTTCCAAATACATAAACAATAATTTTCAGGGATTTGTGTTCCTTTCTATTGACTCATTAAGGTTTTGTTTTTAGAAACCCATGGTTTATAGCATATATAATGATCTGAGGAGTACTGTTTACATAGATGGTGTTTCATGTCCACCAAGTTCTATGAAAGAAGGTGAACAAGAACAGTCCCACAGATAATGACAGGTTTGTATGTTCTTTCATGTATTCTGTGTACAAAAATTCATTAAAATGTGCAAAATTGGCACAAAAAATCAAGAATATATGCTTTCTAGTTCCAGTTATATCTGGATGTAGGAAATATATCTGAATGTAGGAAAGTTGCTTATCCTGTCCAAGTCATCATTTTTTCAGCCTCAAAAGATGGATAACAGGGTTTTGTCCTCTAAAATTCTTATAATGACTTATGGTCACATGTCTTAGAAATTATTCACAGTGCATGGTAAATAAGGAAGAGTTTGTGTAAGAGTAAAAGCTTAAGAAAGAGATTTGCACATGCTTCTGGACTTCTTCTCTGTACTGATTCCCTTACGCCTAGAAGAGTGTCAGTAGAGTCTAAGTCTTTCTCATGACTTGGGAGGAAACTGGATAATCTTTTTTCATTATGAAGATGTATTTGCCACTCTTGTGTGCAAAGCCTGGGGATCTTCCCCTGCTCAGCTTTAAGGGCCATTGAGAAATAGTTGGAAAGCCATCTGCACTACTGGGATGGAAGAGTGATTGATAAAATTTTTGTACATGCTCTTTGTAAGTCAATGACTTGTATCTGCCTGTGCCAGAGTGCATTGACCTTATAGCACTGAGTTGACATTTGTAGTGGCATTTCTGTGATAATCTTTGCTTTAGAAAGAAAGGGAGATTTGGGAGCATGTTTTAAAAAACACAGAATGGGGGATGTAACATATAAAAAATAAACAGAAATCCTCATATTTTACCATAATGGTATTCTCACAATAGAACTACAAAGTATGCATAGATTTATTGGTTCCTGATGGAGGAGGGTCATTTGTCTATTTGTTACTTTCATTGGTTAATAAAGAAACTGCCTTGGCCCTTTAATAGGACAGAAAATTAGGTAGGCAGAGTAAACAGAACAGAATGCTGAGAAGAAGGGAAGTGAGGCAGATGCCATAGCTTTCCTCTCCCAGATGATCTTTCCTGGTAAGACACCACCTCATGGTGCTATATAGATTATTAGAAATGGGTTAATCAAGATGTAAGAATTAACCAATAAGAGGCTGGAACTAATGGGCCAAGCGGTGTTTAAAAGAATACAGTTTCTGTGTAATTATTTTAGGTAAAGCTAGTTTCTTCTGTGGCAAATGTGTATGATCATGGGATCATCGTGGGTCTACTTTGAAGAAAGAATTTTAAGTGTTTACTAAAATAGCCTGTTTTCAAATTATCTTCCCATAAAGCAAAGTGCAGATTGATACAATGCTTATAATAATGTGAATGGGGAGTTGACAATAAGAAAAGCTGAGACACAGTTCCTCTTAGACTTTGATCACTTGTCTGGGACACAGCAATGACTGCCAGCCTTGAGTGAACACAGATGATTTTCCCGCTAAATCAAAATGTTACCAATTGTTAAACTGTCTATTTTAACCAACTCCTCAGAAACAAAATCCTTAATTCACCCAGCTAAGAAACTACCTAGATAAATATGATATTTTCTTGTCTTTCTTATTCTCAAGGACCGGGTGATGAATGTCTGTCTAGCAGATGTAATTAGAAGAAGTGTGATCCCATTATGGAAGTATTCTTTGTCTTCTTGCATATGAGCTGGAATGAGACAGGATCAGTAAAGGTTTCCAGAGTCCTCCTAGCCATCCTTGTTGTTGTGTCTTAAATGGCTTCTGCATGTAACAGAACAATAAAACAGAGAAAACTTAGGTCCTGACATCAGATAGCAACATAACATGGTTCTGAGACTTACTTATGCCCATAGCTTTCAACTAGCAAAGGGAAATAGATATTTGCAGCTTTTAAGGAACTGTTATTACAGCTATGTGCTTCTTTGCACAATGCACCTAAGATTACATTATTCATCTACACTCAAAATTCCTTTTTGAAATCAAAATGATTATTAGGTTTCTGGGAATCTTCCTGCAGTAAACTAAACAATAAAAATTTATAATAGAGTAGAACAAATGCTTCCCCTCAGTGTTAGACTTGCAGATACATCTTCAGTATGATTCTGGAGGAGGAGCAGCTATGTGAACCAACTCAAGAATTTCTAATAAATTACAGATACATCATCACTCTTACACAGAGAAGAGATATCTGTGGGAGGTAGAGCTTACACACAGCAAATGGTGACAAAGCAAAGTAAAGGTAACAGAAGTCCTTTGTTTATTAAAAAATGCTTCCATATAGAGGGCTGCGTACGTGCTTTGATAATCAAAACTTACCTTGGGAAAGTACCTTACTGTCATTGAGCTTTCTCATCTAAAATAAAATTCCTCACCTGAAAGTAATAATAGAGTTCTGTCCAAGATTGAATGAGTCAATGCGTGAAAACAATTACAACAGTGTCTAATACACAGTACACTCTCAGCAAGTCCGGGCTATCATTTTTATTATTAATATGTCTAGAGAACTTCAAAATCTAGTGGGAGTTAAATTCTTGAAAAGATGTTAGCGATAGCATGGCATAACGATTTATATCATACCTATGTGGATAACACTGTGGTCAGCACAGGAAAGAATCTAAGATTGGATGAGGCATTAAGGAACTTCTCCCCAAAGAACCTAGACTCGCTCAGAGCTTAGATTCAGAGAGAGCTCTCTACACACAAAGAGTAGCATTTCAGGATGGGGTTCAACCTGCGCAAAGAGAAAGCAAGCAAGCTAGTATTTGGTATGTGAATGGAAGCAACGGATATCACTTCTAGTCATGTAGGAAGAGATTTTGTGAGGTGTGTTTCCATGCCCTTGCCTCACTTTGGTATGCTGCTATGCTATGGTAAGACTCATATTTGTTGACTATGTAGCATGAGTAATGAATGGAACTTTGTAGTTTTAATTAAGTGTATGTACAGGGTGAATTTGTAGTCATAACAGAATTGTTATTACAAATGGGTAACAGATGGCAAGATACCATGATTCTGAGACTTACTTAAATCTGCAAATTTCAAGTAAAAAAAAGAAAAAAGGCATTTGGAGTTTTAAAGCAATTTTTAAATCATTTTTTACATTTTTAATTTTTTTAAAAAAGCTTTAAGACTATAATTAGAGCTGTTTGTTTCTGATACAATGGGCCTAATCCTACATTGAATATCCATTTTCAATATTTTTTAATTAAAATGGTTATTAGGTTTCTGGGAATTTTCTGCAGTATAACAAATTTTATTATAGTACAGGGGTATATATGTTGCCCCTCTTTGTTACTCTTGAAGACAACCTCAATATGACTTTGAGGGAGATGGAGATGTGTGGCCCATCAGAAACCAAAAATCTGTAGTTCTGGCTTAGTTGACTGGTAGTAGGGATCGACCAAAGTTGCTTCAAAGGTTAAGACCATGGTTAAATTGTTTTTGCTATTGTTGTTATGCTTTGCTTTTTTTTTTCTGGAAGAAAATATTTAAGAGATTATTGTGTAAGTAAGTATACTCTGGACCAGAAAGCATACTTTCTAAGTTAGTATGTCTCAGGCAAGAAACTGGAGAAGTGAACCTTAACTTTGCTATTGCTTTGCTTTCCACTCATCTTGACAAAGGATCAAAGTTTTGAAACTGATGATTTCATAGAGAATGACACATACACACATAGGAAGTCTGAAAAAGAATAAGAATGTAACCCACTACCAAAAATATTGGGACTTAAAACATTTTAATTCAGTTTTAGCATTGAAATTTTTCAGGGAAAATATTTTTGATGTGTCATTTTTCACTAGATCAAATAACCTTTAAGATAAAAAGCTAGATGACTATTGGGAAAGTGATGACATAAGCATTTTGGATCACATATAAAAGAGCAATCACTATGATTTTTGATATATGGGACTGACTGGGAATAAACTCACAGGAAAATCCCTCTCTAAACTCCTATGACTATTGAGGTTTTAAACAACTTTCAACCAGTTATAGAGTTATAGACTAAGAAAGTCATGCAAGAACATATTTTCCAGTAGCCAGTGGATATGATCAAAGCGTGTAATAGGAAAAAGAAGAATATGCTAGAAAGAGTTTAAAGGGTACTGGATAACATTGGGTGAAGGGTTTCCCCCTAGAGAACAGAGTCATCTATCTAAGCATGTAATAATCTCAGTTTTCAGGCCCTCATGAGTCTGTGCTAAGAGAGACACATGGATACTGTGTGCTACTTGCTTCTCATTATTCTTCCAGTTGTCTGACATTATGCAATGGGAAGAAAACAGAACACACATTAATAGTTAATACATTTGGAATCTAAAGGGAACTATATTTGGACATGGTAGAAGTATAACCATATGAATACTCTGGGTGTTGAGCATAATACAATGATAGGACATCTTAAGACATTTCTTAGAGGAAGAATATGGGTATTGTTTGTAAACATGGGAGTCTGTTAGGTAGAATATCTGTAGGAAATAAGGTACTCTAAATTTAGCATACATCAAAGGCTACTTATAGATAAATAACTAGTTCCAAACATGTGGCAGAGGAAGGAAGGAATAAAAGGATAGTGTAGAAATCTCAGGCCATTCTTAGCCTCAAGTCTGAAGGAATGAGAAGGAAAGACTGACTGTTAGGATCTGGAAGGGGAGCAAGACCAAGTCATTTGGGTCAGTAAAGAATCTCAGAGTGCCAAGATGATCTCACTGGGAAAGAACCGTGGGCCTAAATGCTAAAAGCTAATTGTCCATTTCTCTTAGGTCTCAGAGGTCTTTCCCTTGGTAATCTGCTGTGGAACAATGGTCTCCTACCTTGTAAAGATTTGTTGCTTGTACTGTTTTAATAAAATGCTGATGGACCAGGCAGGAAGTACAGGTGAGGTGACCAGGCAGGAAGTATAGGTGGACCAATCAGAATAGGAGAATTCTGAGAAGAGAAAAGTCTGAGTCTGCTGTTGTTACCCAGATGAAGAAGAAGCAAGATGAGAATGCCTCACTGATAAAGTGTACCAAGCCACATGGCTAACACAGACAAGAATTATGGATTAATGTAAGATGTAAGAGTTAATTAATAAGAAAGCTTGAGCTAATAGGCCAATCAGTGTTTTGTTTGTTTGTTTGTTTGTTTTGTTTTTGTTTTTGTTTTTCGAGACAGGGTTTCTCTGTAGCTTTGGTGCCTGTCCCGGAACTAGGTCTTGTAGACCAGGCTGGCCACAAACTCCCAGAGATCCGCCTGCCTCTGCCTCCCGAGTGCTGGGTTTAAAGGCGTGCGCCACCACCACCGGCTGCCAATCAGTGTTTTATTAAAGGACTATAACTGACAAATCTTTACAGGATAAAGATCATTGTCCCACAGCAGTAATCCCGCTCTAAATAGTGGGCACCAAATCCTTCTGAAGCAGTACATATATATCAGCATCAATGGGAAGAGAGCCACATATAAGAATGGGGAGGGCAAAGGAAGATTTTTGGGATGGGGATATAGAGAAGAAAAGGGTAGTCACTAACCACAGCAAAGACTTGAGTAATACAATCCTGCTCCCACTCCCCTCTACATATTCATAACTTAGAGTTTTAGGTGGGGAATAAATGCATATTGTAAGCTAAAAAGTCGAGTGCTGCTTCCTGCAGATTGGTCAGACCCAGAGAGAGCAGCAGCGGAGCATAGTGGCCTGTAGAGTCAACACTGGGTTCCCATTTCCTAGTGCCTTTCCAGTACCAAGCTGTTGACCCAAGGACGGCCTATTAAAGTGAAGACCAGGAACGGTGAGCATGAAGCTGAGAGTCTATAAGCACATGAACATGAGCAGACTACATACATGTCATACTACCTGCTCATCTTACCTCTTGATTGATTTATTGTATTATTACTGCCAGTTCTTTACCCTTCACTGTATCTATACCCTTATCTACGGCTTTGCAGCTCTTTTCACTGAAGAGTTAGAGTCTGTACCTCAAAGTAGGCTGCTCTTGACAATGTATTTGCCCATCTAGAAAGAAGTACATGGGGCAGTGTGTCAATTCTATGCAGAGGGAAAGTGGCAAAACAAACATGAAGCCTAGTTAGCCTACGGGAAGATGTGACGTGCCTAAAGCAGAGTCCTGTCACTCCCATCTCTTCCACCACTCGGCACAGGTTGAGTTAGCTGAACCCTGGGCATAGGATGGTCCCAGGCCAGACTGTGTGTGTCTAACCTGCCGCCTTGCTTCCAGTGTGAAAATGCACTTAGAGACTGTCATACCCCACCGAGGAACCCATGGCTTTTGGTACATAACAAAACTGTAATAATGGATCACTAATATATTCTCCCACATTCCTTCGCCCATTACATTGCATTTTCATAAAGGCTATGCTCTTTTAATGACAGCCTTTGGTTACAAAATGGCTTCAGGGTCTGCCCTCTTGAGTAACAATTTCTATGGTGCCTTTTTCTTTATTCCTTATTAGAGATGTTAGGATCTTATTCATACTCAGCTTCCTTGATCACTCTCTATCCAGTCTCTACAGTCAGTCAACCCTGGGTTTAGATCATTCACGGCTATTACCATGGGTAGAATAATTAAACTCAGCCTCAAACTTCTCTGCAAGAAAGTGGGAACAGACCGCACTGGAATGAGATGTGGATGAAGCCTTCAGGCATACATCATATAAACTTCCACAGACAGGTCAATCACAAGAGATTAGCTTGGGTGGCCTGCTTGCTACTGTACTTGGGGCTGAGGAACAATGTGTCAATCACCAGCCTGAATAGAAGGCACGAGGTGGGTGGGGCTCAGAAGCATAATTCTGGCTATTACTCCTCTCTTGTTTTCAGGGAAGAGCAGTTTTAATGGGGACCAGTAATGTTAGGAATAAAAACAAAGAGGCCAAAGGTCTTGAGCCTATTTGTGGTTACTGTTTACATATCCCCAAGAGAGTAGCATCATGGTCCATTTAATTATATCAGCAAGCTTTAGGACAGGTAATTGTATCTAGAGGAAGGCAGAAGGCACTTGTAGCTACTGAGAGCCAACTGCTACATTTTCAAGGCCAGTTTATATGCAGTTGTTATTAAACTAAAACTTGTAAATTTATAGTGAGATAAAATACATAAAAATGAACAGAAAATATCCAACACTTCTCATTTCCTATTTATTAAATGACATGTTACTGTGATTCACACCCTTAAACTTAGCTTTATTGTTTAAAAATTATTTATTTATTTATTTAATAAGTATACAGTGTTGTCTATATGCATGCCTACATGACAGAAGAGGGCATCAGATCCCATTATAGAGGATTGCAAGCTGCCATGTGGTTGCTGGGAATTGAACTCGGAACCTTTGGAAAAGCAGTCAGCATACTTAACCTCTGAGTTATTTCTCCAGCTCCCTCTTCAAATTATTTATGTTGGTCATACCTGGGTAGAGGGAATGCCACACAACGTAATGCTGACCACATTTTCCTAAGTCAGTGGTCACGGATGTCACATTCCAATATTAAACATGGCCACTGAACAAATATGCAGAACAAATATACACATCACAAAAATGAGCAAAGTTTACAACTCTGGGGTTTTGGGAGCCCATTGATCAATGTGCAGAACCACCCTTTGCTGACTGCATAACTAAGAACCAGTGTTGTGGATTCTCCCCACGCCTGCTTTTGTGGTGTTAGGATGTTGCCTGTCGCTATGCACACCGTTGCCTGGAAAGGTTTTCTTCTCCAATGTTATACTAATGACTCAAGCAAACCTAAGGAGAAAATCATCAGATTTAACGACAGAATGTGGTCATTGTAGTTCTTAGCTACCTCATGATCTGGCAAGAGGTAGGGTGAGAACACTATAGCAAGGATGAGGCAACCTTAGAAACCTGGTGCAAATATTTTCTGAGGAGCCTTTGACCTGACCTTTTGGCTGACTGTGGCGTGAGGAAGGGAATATTGACTTGCGAGACCAGATTTCCAAAGTGGAGTTAGTTGCCTATTTATTACCTCTGTGACCTGGTTCACGTCATTTTCATTCGTTTTAGAATATGAGATGATCATTTGAACCACATGTATGGTCTTATGTAGCTTATCCCATGGCATTTAGTTCACAGAGGAAATAAAAAGAAGAGGAAAAAGAACTGTACAGTCACTTGTTTCTGCTCCTTCATCATCGTTGGTGAAAAAAGACCATTTCCATGGGGATGTAGCCTGAGTGATGGCCTATTGTTTACTGATTCTGAGGCAGGGGCTGCTGTAGCTCAGGCTGTCCTTGAACTCAAGATGTAGCCAAGGATAACCTTAAACTCCTGATATCCTGTTTCTCTCCCAAATGGGGGAATTGCAGGAGTAAGCTGCCATATCCCACTGTATTCTGTTTTAATAAGAAGGAATATAGTGGTGTGGGGATTCTTGTACATATGGAGAATGTGTGACACTCACCTTTGTCTCTTTGACTTTTGCTATATGCCCAGCTGAAGAGAAAATATTGGAACCTAAAGTCTCCCTGCAATGTGTGAACCGCACAAGCTACGCTTCTGCAGGTGGCCAGTGTGCGGCTTCTTTGTGTGTTCTCACAGACTGTGAGTCTCTGGAAATGCATTCCAGCAGGGGGTATAAGTGGCAGAGATGAGAGAGCAATGGGCCTCAGGTTTTGTTGGGTAAACAGTTCCTCTGTGACTAGTCAGCACTAGCTGTCCCAAGCAGGTCACAGCCCTCCCCCATAGGGCCCTCCTTCCTGCTCTGAAACCAACAACCACCCTCTCTCTCTCAGCTTCCACTTGGCTGAGCAGGGACTGGGCACCACTGCCTTTGAGCAGAGCAGGGCCACTCCTCAGCCTGAGTCAGACCTGAGTGGATGGAATGAGAGCTTGCCAACCACAGAGCTCTCGTTGAATACGTACTAGAGTTGACTCAAGCCCACAAAATAGGACAGTCATACTTTTGTGGCCAAGGTCTCCTCACCTCCTCAGTTCCCAACACACTGGGTCAATCCAACATCTCTGTGAGCACTCCATCCTGTGGGAACTCCCAGGGCCTAGGAGGACCTAAAGAGACAGAGAGAAAAAACAAGGCAGTTTTGTGGGGAAGAAAAAAAAAGAGAGAGAGAGAGAGATGTATGTTTAGGAGGGCGTTGCCCATGTGCCCTCACAAGAAAACTACTTAAACGTTGGGGAAAAGGCTTAAAGTCCTTGCCTTTCACCTTTTGCAATTCTTGTCTCTGCTTCGGTGTCAGTACCCAAAGCCTTGTTGTCCCCCCCCCTTTTTACAGTGGCACTCACTAAAGGAATTCACTATGACTTCATATATATCTGCCCATTGGGGCTTGGTTGCTTCAAAAGTTGGCCTTAGCCTGTCTATCCATGTGGCCATTGCAGCATTAGTTAGTGCTGCTGTTTGGATCTCACTGGAAACAAAGCATGATCCTTTGTAAAATCACTTGACAAAACAATACGCTTCAGTGGTCAAGATAAATGTGTGTCTCCATTCTTGTTTACTTTATTTCTTTAAGTTTCATAATGAAACACACACACACACCTGGGTACTTAACACATAACTTTTTGTCACTATTATTGCATTTTTGGACAAAATTTATCTAATCTCTAAAGCATAATTGTTAAAGTAATTAGCTTCCTATGTAATTCTTACATTAGGTTTCATAGTCCTTATTAATTCACCAAATCAAAATGGAGAGTTAATATACAGTATTCAATCTTAGAAATAATAGTGGTCCCATATAATCTAAGAGTTAATGTAGTCTACTTCTAGGTATATTCAATAGAAACACAAGGATAAGTCTGCAGAAAAACTTGCCCATCAATGCACACAGCAGTTACTTTTCTTGCTAGAAACATCTACCAATTGGTGGTTGAGAAACTAAACTGTAATACATTGATGAATGAAATGCTCTTTAACCATGGAGAGAATGCAGAAACGATTCTAGTAAATGAAGTGGAAATACTACAGCATGGAGCAATCTTGAAAACTCATGACAAAACCAGTCTCCATGGTTAGGGCTGGAGAGGTGGCTCAGTGGTTAAGAGCACTTATTGCTCTCCCAGAAGACAAGAGTTTGGTTCCCAAAACCCATAGAACAGCTCACAATCCTCTCCTGACCCTTTCACCCACCAACACAATGAGATGCACACACATGCTTGCAGGCAAAACACTCATACACATAAAATAAAAAGATTAAAAAAAATCTGAGGGAAAAACTTCTAAGTCACTATAGTCCAGAACAGCCAAATCCACAGAGATAGATGCAGATTAATGGCTGATCAGGAGGTTGACAGAGAGGTGGGATGAAGAAAGACACAAGGATTCATTTTGAGCACAGTGATGCTAACATCACTGTAAGTATGTGAAATTTCACCGAAAGGTACACTTTGAATGGATCCATTGAAGGGCATATGACTTTGTACTCCTTAGTTGATCACTGCTCAGAAATGAACTTCTCAGCGAAGATTCTCCTGAATTCTCTCCTGTACCCAGCAAATACACTGAATGATATAATTATTATATTCACATTCATTGTATATGTGTGTTGACAAAGTATAAGCCCTATGCAAGCATGAATATTGTCAACTAAATCTGAGGCTTGGACTCTAATGCATGTCACACAGTAAGTACTCAATTAATATCAGTTAAATGAATGAATGGTTATAGATATTCATAGTACAGTTTGAGGCACACATTTTGTTAATTGTTAATTAATTTATCAATCATTCTACCTCACAATTTAAACATTCTGAGTTTGGATAAACGAAAAGGAAAAACAAATAGGGAAATTATCTGTGAGGAGTGAAGAGTCAGTTCTTTAAAAAAATAAGTCAGCCTCTAAGAAAAAATACACACCATGCTTTTAATCTAGACTATGTCTAAATGACCAGTTTAGAATATTTATTATCCAATAATATCCAGGTTTTATTGATTTTTCCTTACACTTTGTGGATACTACTGATATCTATCTATCTATCTATCTATCTATCTATCTATCTATCTATCTATCATCTACCTACTTATCTATTTATCTGCTCTCTATTATATGCCCATAATTTATCTATCTGTCTTTTTTTCTGTCTATTTATCAACTAGTCAAATCTACATCAAATAATCACCCTTTGTTTTGTATGTTGGGCACCTGATGCTCAGGATACAACATTACAGATTACAATTGTCATAGACTTTAAGAACAGTTAAAAAATAGCCCAGGGGCCACAGATACTGATGGCTATAAAGAGAAACCACCAAGGAAAAGGGCAAAGAATTAAAGGGTGGCATGGGGTAGGTAGAAAAAATCTGGGTTAGTGACGTTTTCACAGGGTTAGGAGATAGGTAAGAAACTGTGCTCACCTACATGAACATGGAGTAGTTAGAGGGAAGGGCAAATCTGTACCTCACCAAGTTGGAAGAAAATCAAGGAATGAAGAAAAAAGTGAGAGGAAGCAAGGTTGAGTGGCCTCCGGGAGTCAAGTCACTCTGGGGCTTTTCAGGACAGGATCAGGGGTCACAGTTTACTCTTAAACTAAGGGAAACCAAGGTCACAGTGACATGATCATCTTTAAATATGATGATGACATGATCTGACCTATATTTCAAAGAATTTTATTAATGTCAGGCCTAATAAATACTGAAAGCAACAGTATAAAATAACTGAGAATCCAGAAGACACCCTCAGTCTGGAAGGCAGCAGTGTGCCCCAAGGTGAAAAAGCCAAGTTAATATTTTTTTACTTTGGGGAGATCAGACCACACATGTTATAAAATGACTTTAATCCTGAGATATTCTTAGTATGATAGCCAAGCTGGACTGCATTGAAGAGGGATGCCCTTCTCCAGAGGAGAAATAGGCTAGTCTGCTGTGATGGGTTGCGTGTTCTTCATGGCAGGATTAAAAAGAACATAAAAGAATACACTTTGATTCAGGGTATGATGGGAGGATGCTCACTGCTGGTTTCCCAACATTACATAACACAAGAAGTTTGAATTTGCTCTTAATACTTGGGTCTCCAAAGGCAGTCTGTAAAACAATAATTCTATGGTAAATACTTTTTTTCTCTGGGGGCAATGGTATGAAAATGCGTATGTGGGATAGCAAAGTGTCTCAATATAATAAAACCCTTTTTAGGGTGTTATTTTTGGGGGGTGGGTATCAAAGCAACTACCATGGAAACAACTATGCTAAATTTCCTAAGAGATGCTCTTGAAAATGGTCCAGGCTTGTCTCACCATGAAGAGTAAGAGGACCAGGGTATGCCCATAACAGTTCCTAAGGGTCACGTGTCTGGGGCTGTTCCCACATGTATTAATTTCCAATCACTTCTGGTTGCTGCCTCTCAGTCAAAGAGAAAGTTGTATGGCTATGTCCTGAAGGAGGCCCTAGGCCCAGGGTTACTTGAAGAAGGACCTGCTGTGGACACCATTCACTTAAACAATCACACAGGTGCTACTTTATGGCATGCCTCTTGCCTGTCCATCAAGCCCCATGTCTGAGAAATGGCAATGCAGGAAGAATACCAAAACTCTCCAACATAAGCCTTGCATTCGTAGCCTCTACAGAACAGACAAGGGAAGAGCAGCCAGTACTCAGGGTGTGTTCATCACAGGGAAGGACAGCCTCCTGACAAGTTCTTTGGGGGAACTCAAGCATAGGAAGACAAGAGATTATTACTCAAAATCAGATTATATCATGTTCTTAACCATCCCAAATAGGAAATCATAAGGGGTCAGAGACATCCTTCTTGGATAATAACAAGCAATCTTTCCTTTGTTTACCTGTCTCTGTTAAATAATGTACCTAGGAGACATGCATCACAAAAGACTTGACCAAAAATATTCTCTCTTCTTTATCATCCAGTTGTGAAATGATCGGCTTAAAGTATTTTCCTTTTCAACTAAAATTTTGACTTGTTGCCAGCATTCATCTAAGAGAAAATTATGTATGTATGAGTCTTAATTTGACTACTAAACGAAGTGTGTGTGAGAGCATGCAACACACACTTGCATGGAAATGGTGACCTGGTTTTAACTCTAGTGTACAGCAGGGCTGTTGTAAGTCAGAAATGACTTCATCAGGAAATCAGGAAATCCTCAGTCAAACTTCCAAATATACAAATAGACGTCTTTTATTCTGCTGTGAATCAAAATGATGCCACGTCCTGTAATTAAGGATGTTAGTAGCCAGGTCGAGCGAGAGCCAACCATGTTTTGCCTTTGTTTCTAAGACAGTCATTTACTACTTCAGCATCTTAAGGTCGATAGGTACCTTATTTGGCAACAATTCAGTTGTTTCCTGATTCATTTTAGGGAAATAGAATTTTCATTCATTCTTTACCTCAGTTGGAGATGTACTGATTGTTTAAGCCCCGTGCATAAATATTTGTGTATATTGGACAGTTTACTATGCAGTCAAAGATAAAAGAATGCCTAAAAACCAAAATGCAATAATAATAATAATAATAAAACCTTAGCAGTGATTTGAATAGTTACTGAGCAACGGAATTAGAAATAAAACAAAACAAAGCATATGCTTTGCTTTGCTGTTAAATGCAAATATATGTGAGAGCTGGTCAATAGATAACGTTGGCTTATTATTTTTTTCTTACAGGAAATCATATGGAGTCGTTAGGCTTTCTAAATATTAACTATTCAGACTGACTGGGTAACTGGCTCCCAGGGTACTACACAATGGCAGGGTGATATGGTCTGTTAGCTAGCCCACAGATGATGGGAGGGGAGGTGAAGCACATTTCAAGCAGGGCTACACACACCTCAGAGATTAACTGTTACTCCTCTTCTGAAGTATCCTGAGCCCTCGGCCCATAGTGTGTCTGAGCGGCAGCTCTTCCTATGAGCATCAGAAGGAAGTTGTCTGCCCAACTCCCCCAGTGGCAGGAAAAAAGAAACCACCCAAATCCTGAGACAATGCCTGAATTTGTGGAGCTTTTGGTCCTATCTCTTGGTCCATCTCTATCAAGTTCTATCTTTGTTTTAGGCTCTGACTCATGCTCCACCCCCATCCCTCAGTCAGCTGTGACTCATAGCAGAGGCCAGCTGAACCCAATGTTGAGCCACATGGTCTGGACAGTGATTGTGTCTGTCTGTCTGTCCTTCCTTCTTTCATTCATTCATTCAATCCTTCCTTCTTTCCCTGTTTCATTCCTCTCTTCCTTTCTTCCTTATACTTGTCAGAAAAGTTAGGTCAAGTGTCATGTCTTGAGCATCTTCCTCAGGAACCTCTTTTCCCCTTGTGTCTTTAATCCTGGTGAGTTTTCATTCTGAGTGGGGATTTTGGGTAGATGTTTTCTTTTAACTGGTACTGTGCTTCAAATTTCTACTTTGAGAGGGATTTATCTTTACTTGGTTGCAAATGGCTGGTGTAGAAGGATCTTCTTTCTGTGTGTTGCTTTCATTGGTCAAATAAAGAAACTGCCTTGGTTTTTTGATAGGGCAGAATTTAGGTAGGTGGAGTAGACCGAACAGAATGCTGGGAGAAAGAAAGCAGAGTCAGGCAGATGCCATGGCTCTCCTCTTCAAGACAGATGTTGGTTAGACTCATGCCAGGAGGCCACAGTCAAGTGGTGATACACATTAATGGAGATGGGTTAAACGAATATGTAAGAATTAGCCAAGAAGAGGCTAGAGATAATGGGCCAGGCAGTGTTTTAAATGAATACAATTTGTGTGTGGTTATTTCGGTCATAAGCTAGTCAGGTGGCTGGGAGCCGGGCTGCGGGAAGTGGCCCCCCACTCCTTTTACTACAAATGACATTCCCAATGATGGCTTATTTCTTTATTTACTATTCCCTTTGCCCTTAACCTTCGAAATGTGCCTTTACAGCTACCCCAGTTAGGCTGTGGATTCTCTCCACTTCTGAAGTCTGAGTTTTTCTTTCTTTGGCCCACATGTGTTTCAGAAAAGGTTGTGTGTCTGTTAGAGCAGAACCAAGGCCAAGAAGGGCCTGGTCCAGGCAGACTGCAGCTGACTTACCCTTAAACTACAGAGAAATGAGTCAGCAGACCTTGCCAAACTTTATCCAAAACAAGAGAACTAATCTCTTGATCTCTAGCTTCACAAGAAAAATAAACAAACAAAAACAGGGCATGGTTTATCCGTTAAAATATCTGGTAGCTTGTCATTGTAAATAGCAGACATATTTGCCTGGCCCTTTAACTCGTATGGGTTGATTGGCAAGTTAGATCCAGAGAACCTTTGCTATAGTGTTTCAAGAAATCTTATTTCCTAATATTATTGTCTTGTGTTTGTTTTCAGAAAGGTGTATCCCAAAGACTCGAAAATGGGAAATGTTTGTGGTTTTAATACATGTTACACAAATTCATTACTAGAAAATGTATTATGTTACACATGGATTCAAACCTCGAGGCAAGTCCAGATCCAGTGAGCTAGTTTGTTAAGGATTTTTTTTTTTTTTTTTTTTTTTTTTTTTTTTTTTTTTTTTTTACAAAGTGCTACAGACACTATGGCTTAAAGCAGAAAAGTGCCTGTTCTCATGATTCTGGGGACCAGAAGTCCAAGTTCAAAGGTCAGCCTGCTGGATTCCTGAGGCCTCCCTTCTTGTTAGAGATGGCTGTCTTCCTCTAGGTCCTCACACGAGCTTTCTTCTCTGTGTCTTTGTACTCCTCCTTTTGTTCTGTTTTCTCTTTGGGTGTGTGGTGTATATGTTTGCACATTTGTGTGCACGCGTGTACATGTGCATGTGTGCTTGAGCATGCTCTCGGAGACCGAGTGTCAGCCTTGGGCGCCCTCCTTTTCTGCCCCACTTTATTACAGGGCCTTCAACTTGTTGTTTTGGCTGGACTGACTGGTTAATGAACTGCTGACATTGGCCCGTCTCCACTCCACAATCCCACTCCTGCCCAATCCTGGCACTACACACATCTGCTGACGTATCCGCCTTTTTGCATGAGTTCTTGGATATCTGAACGAAGCAGCTCATGTTTGCACAGCCACCCTTTATCCACCAGCTAGCTCTTCTTTTCTTTTAGGGACAGTTGTTGTGCTGCATGAGGGCCCACCCTAATAGGATCACCTTAATTATAATAATTCCTTAAAAATAAAATACTTCCTTCATGTCTGCAAATTGAGTCACATTTTGAAGTACCGGGGGCTCATACTTTGTCAAATGAATTTTTGGCTAACAAAATTCAAGCCATCAAAACCACTGATGCGATGCCTACTGTTGTATCTCCAAAGTATAGGCCTGATTATGATAACCCTGCTTAAAACCTTTCTACGGTTCTGAATTGTATTTAAGAATGAAGTCTCACTGGGAGATCGTAGTACATGCCTTTAATTTCAGAAGTCAGGGAAGCAGAGGCAGGTGGACCTCTGTGAATTCAAGGCCAGACATCTACAGAGTTCCAGAACAGCCAGACCTACAAAGATAAACTCTGTCTTGAAAAACCAAAGTAAAATAAAACAATAAAGTCTTACTACTTCTTTCTGCAACATCCACTAATTTCATTATTATTCTAACTCAATACTCAAAGCAACCCTTAATTAATTGTTTCCTTCTGTCTTTATTTACAATTATTCATTTCTCCGTGGTTTATAAATATTTGCTCCCATAAAACACACACACACACACACACACACACACATACACATGTGCCGAGAGAGAAAGAGACTTCAATGCTTTATCATTCTTTCTGGTATCTATTTTTTACTTTAGAGTATTGCTTGTCAAAATGCTTTACAACTCTTTTTTTTTCTTTTTGTAGGTTTCTTTTCTGTTATTTCTCTATAACAGCTCAGGCTATCCTTGAACTCACTCTGTAGACCAGGCTAACCTTTTAGAGATCTGACTGCCTCTGCCTTTGGAGTGCTGGGATTAAAGGCATGAGCCACCACCTTTACAGATCTTATAACCTTTCCAATTAGAACTCCACACAAAGGGAATCCCTTCTAATTATTTTGACATCACACTGTACCCAGCTGTGGCCTTTTTATTGCCTGTCTTATTGCACAGGTACTGTGTCCCTGTGAGCTGGAGTTAGCATAGTTATTTCTGTATTTTCTCTGCTTGCTACTGCTACAGTGGCTTCTATCTGTGGTGGCAATTAAAATGGTCACTTTTTTCTTATTTTAATACACCCTCTTATTACTTGATGATAAAGCAAAATATGTGATTGAATTTTATCTGGTAGTATTCAGGCAAAATCAGTGTATTGTAAATCTCCTATCTGTGGTCACAGTAGTCAGATTCTATTCACTTTGAGAAGCATCAATCACCCTGTTCCTATTCTGTTATACACTGTATGATTCATTTTCCTTCTGGACCCTGAATAGGTTCAGACAGTGACAGAAGTAGCAGAAACTGCTGGATGAGAAGGACCGGGATGCCAGGATCGTTCTTTATCTCTGTCTTTATTTCCCTGCAGCATCTTTGTAAGTAGTAATACCTCTCCAATTCCAGGTCCATTAGCCAAAATTCTACTATGAATCATCCTTCCTTGGTGGGATATTCCGTGATTTAAGATGCTGATAAAACAAAAACTGTCTACTTCCTCACCAGCCCAGAGTGAAGCACACATACCTACTTATTTACCTGAATATGTTTTATTAAAATGGAAGATTAAACATCCACAGGAAATGCAATTTTAGTAGATCTGGGATGGTTCCTACAAATTCACTTATCATTCAAATATTCCAGGGGCTTCTAGCAGAAATGATGGGAAGATCTCTGAAGGACCCCTTCCTTTCTACTGGGAGAGAGGGATGACATAAATAATGGATTGTGGAATTGGTCTTAGTTCATGAATGCTTCCTTTCATTAATGCATTAATATTCTTTTTGTTTGTTTGTTTTGTTTTGTTTTTTTTTTTCGACACAGGGTTTCTCTGTGTAACAACCATCACTATCCTGGAACTCACTTTGTAGACCAGGCTGGCCTTGAACTTACAGAAAACTGCCTGCCTCTGCCTCTGGAGCATTGGGATTAAAGACATATGCCACTGCTACCCAGTTCACTGATATTCTTTGCAGCATACTCCTGTTTTGAGACAAGTCTTCCTATGGGATTCATTCTGACAAATGGAACTTTATACTACTATATTAAAATATTAATCTATAAGTAACAGAAATATAATGTGAGAGCAAATATTATGCATATCATATAAACTATAATATGTTTCAGTGTGTTTACATCTGCATATATGTACACATGTACATGTACTCATAAAATGTAGGGGATGGGGGTGTAATTCAGGGTATAGCATTGCCTTGCATATGCAAGATTCCAGGTTTAGTGCCTGCTACCACCAAAGAAAAATTTTAGACAAGGAGACTTTATAATATTGTCTTCTCCCTCTACTCCACCTAATTTTTAAGGGTCTCAGCACTACCTTTCAAATTCACAGCATCTTATTCTTTTGTGTGTTACACACATACACACACCCACACCCACACACCTTCTGAGTTCCTTCAGTGTTGCTCATATGTATATGTGATCAATTGGGATTGGATTATCTTTCATGAGCCTGTTCTTGGAGAAGACTGATTTTTCTATCTCTTAAAAACATTTGTATTTTGATTTTGGTTGAGTTCCCTTGGTTCTGTGCTATTAGGTCAACTTGTCCATTTAACCCATAAGCCAAGTACTCATCCATACTTAACTAATTACTGAGTCTGACTTCATGACATTCTATGTAGCAGGCCCTTTGTGTTAATGCTGTTTTTGTAAGTGATTTGGTTGAAGTCATTCTCATCCATGGAATGTTAAATAATCAGAGGCCTTATAAAATGATGTGGACTCTTGGGGTAGGATTTAATACCTTTATACTTTAGCTTAACAGACACTGGATAGGCTCCCTATTTCTTATGGCCTCAACCTCTCTGTCCTCCATCAATTTCTACCTCGTAGCACTAAACTTATATATGTGCATTCAAGTTTTAAGTCTTTGTTTTACTGCCACCAATACTTCACATTTTTCCAAGCACCGACCACTTCCCACTCTCAACTACCAATCATGTCACCTACAATAGGATCCTGTTCTTTACACACACACACATACACACATACACACACACACACACACACACACACACCTGCACTAGAATGCAAAAGACATTAGTAAATAAGTAAGTTAAATTCAGTCATCCATTGGTGTCTATGGCCCCTGTGGACAGTTACATCTGAGGTTACTCCAGTCCCTTATAAAAATGAATACTTTTATATGTAATTTGAATACATTTTCTTGTGTGCCTTAATTATCTCTATAGTACATACAGTTCCTAATAAAACATACATGGTTTATAAATAGTTGTTGTGACATATGATTTAGAGAGAAATGGCAAGAGAGTCAAATCTGCATGGTTAGTTCTAGAAGAAAATTTTCCTGTAGCTTTCATCTGAGTTTGGCTTAATCTATGGGCATGGAACCCACAAGGCCGAATATACAGGGAGAGAGCCTCAGAAAAGGAGCAGGGCTGGCGTGCATTATAGAAGTGAAGCAGAATGAGGAGACAGCTGTACAAAGTTTGCTGCCACACCGACAGGCCTACATAGCATGCTCTGAGGCTAGCCAGGCACGGCACTGAGTGATTGTCATGAGGGAGGGAGAAGATATATTTCTTCCTCGTGTCTCCCTTTGCCTCTTCTCGTGTTGTATGTCCTGGAAAGCACACAGAACTACCCCATTACGTACTGCCTGCATTGAGGATCCCAAGAGATGATCTCATATAAGGGATATCGTGGTCATCGTGAATTTTGTAGGAGGGACCAACAGAAGAGCAGGGAAGAAAGACAGGAAAAGAACAAGCCCAGTGATTCCTGTGCTGGTGCATACTGGACAGTCTGCTGCTGGGCATGCCGGGATTCTAGGAGGTGCTGGGAGTTGGGGATATGTGGTGAGTGCATTTGTTTACTAACTCCGATTAGTTACATTTTAGGTGTGTGGAGTAAGTACATCAGTTACCCAGCACTTCTGTGGTATATCTGGGCCAATCATAGTTCCCTGGTAAAACCCTTCGGACCAAATGTATCAAGAGGAAAAAAAAGCCTTCCCTGTGACCTAGCGTGCCTGCTGCTTGCTCTGGGAAGTGGAAGGTGCCAGCAAGAGATTTCCAGGGTGAGAGGAAAGTGAGATTTTAGTAGTTATCACGTGCCCACCCCCTCTGGCCACACTTTGCTTTGCCCCTCCGATAATGTCCACGGTTTGGACCAGCATGGTCCTTCTTCCTTTAATTCCATCTGTCTGGTTCCCAGTAAATGTTTCGTGACTGCCCTTTCAGCCCATGCGTGGTGACAATTCTGGGATGCCGCAGTCCCTCCCTGCTTGTGACCAAGCACGCATACTCGTCTGTAAAATGCCTCTTTACTAAATGATTGAAACGCACAATACACTTCATTGCCAGTCTATTGCAAGCCCTACCTTTGTGTCTGGGTAGTCCGGTAAGTAACTCCTATCAATGCAAACATTATCCCTTTATTTATTTACTTATGAAGTCAACTTAGGCAAATTGTCTAAGGCCATGAGGGGATGCCAGAGGTAAATGAGCAGGTGGTGAGAAGATGAACGAAACCAAGGTTGAAGTCCGACTTCGTTGCTGATAAGCCTGCATCCTAAAGTCATGAGGTGCAGTTTGCTGCACGGAAAGTGTCAGTATCAATACCATCTTCCTAGCTTCTGTGGTCCTTTCTCTATCACTCTACCGGGTTCCTGGTGAGCCCTGTAGCTGTCTGATGCAGAGGAATGCTCAGCAGTGAGCAGCGGGTGGCTAGGCAGGCTCAGCCAGCCAGGTGACGCTTAGCCAGATGGTCCCCTCCCACCCACAGAGGCCACCATTGAAACTTTGAAAGAGACAAAATGTCTATGGAATCCCCCAAGAGGGACCAGATGCTACTTAGGGAAAAGTTGTCCCCATGGTACAGTCTGTGGGCATGTGAGGGCAGAAGAAACCTGATTGCAAGATAAAGCAGATGCAGGCGGCAGGACCATCTCCTTTCAGGATAAAATAAATACCCACTTGTTTCCCATTTGCGGTTGTTAAAGTGACCTCTCCCCAAATCAAAATCAAAAACAGATCCAGGAAGAAACTCCTGTACCTACTTCACGATCTCAATGGAGAAGTGTGCAAAAAGGCAAAAGAGTAAAATTGTACAAGGAGGTCTCTCTGTTTCTGGCTGGGCCTGGGTGTTTCCCACCCCCACACCCCACCTTCTTGCTAGTATTTCTTTTGGCAAACGTGCATTCTATTGGAGCATTTCCACAGACCTTAAGTAGGGGCATCGGGTCTTGTGGAATGGCGCACTATCAAATGGAGCTCCACTCTGGTTTTGTTTGCTGTGACCCCGAAGTGCCCGCTGGGATCTGTGAACAGACAGCCCCCTGCGGGAGTGCCCTCCTCCTCCCTTTGTCCTGCCTGGCTCCAGGCTGCAGCAGCTGATCTGGTTATTATACTCCTGAAAAGAATTTCTAGGTGGCCACAGTGACCATAAGGAAGCGAGAAACCACGAGGGCTGAAAGCCACGAAGAACAACACATGGGCTATTGAGCGCTAATCCCGACCATAACTAGAGGATGGCCTCAGCCTTGTGGTGCTCACCGAAATCTGAACCGAGGCTGAGAGGAGTTGGCCAGGGTCTGAAGCCACCATTTACCGAATGTGGCGTCATCAGTACAGTTTTCAAAAAGAGGCAAAGGGCTGTATAAGAAAAAATGGGGACAAAACCCGATTCCATTTAAGATTTAATCAAAATTGTCTTACTTTTGTCAGCTCTTTCCCTCTCTATCCTTAAGTCATGTGTGCTTCAGTGGAAATTTAAGCCGCATGGATGACTGACTTGCTTACCTTAGCCTCATCAAAGGATGACTCCACGCACACCAGCGTTTGCACAATTTTCCTTTGGGCAGTCGTTGTTACAAATAAAGCTCATGGGCAGGCCAGCAATGAACAGATTTGCCTTTTCTGACACTCTGCTTTGCCAATTCAGCCCTCAATCCAAGCATCTCAGTTTCCAAGGCAATAAAGACGCTCTGTGTTCAGCTGACGTAAGCCGACATGGATGCCCAGAACATGCCACCACACTCTACCATGCTCCCTTCTGTTTGAATGTCCCTCAAAGTGTCTGTTGGCTGGGTAGAGAATATCTTTTTGGTCACAGATCTGCTAATTATGTTGGATTATTGAGTAAAATATTAAAACTAACCTTTAAGAAGTAAATTATAACTTTTCAAAGTGTTATGAATCCAGCCATGCTTTAATCTGTTTAAGTGCACACCTTGCAATGAAATTGTTAGAGAAAAGAAGATACGTGCTTCTCTCACGCTTTTGCCCACCGCATCTCCACAATCTTGATTGACTGTCTTAACACGTGGTAGGATAAAAGGGTAGAATTTCTTTTTCATGTTGTAGAGGAAGAAGTCAAGGCCTAGGCTTTCCAGAGCAACACAGAAGACTCAGGATCATAATCTTGGGTCTTTAACACCCATGATGATTATGTATTCTGCGGGACCATGAACAGATCTCAAAGCAAAGTTAGAGACTGCCTTGTTCAGGTGCCCATTCAGGACTGCCTCTACAATGGAGAAAGGAGGCACAACTTTAAACGTTAATTACCCAGGGTAAATCTCCCACTCCCAGGAGGTATGGATGAACCAATTTACTGGGATGACATTCCACCTGAGCCAGTGGAATCTTTATGAAGACAGGATTGGCACCAGTTTCTTGGGGCGTTGTGAAGAATATGCTCTCAAAGGGATCCTTTAAGTATGCATTGCAAACAGCAAATTTTACTACGGGGAATCATGGAGGAAGCGGCTCTGTTTAACCAAGCACACCTGTGGTCTCAATACATACAACTAGAAACCTGAAATTTGGAAGAGGACTGGATAGAAGGACTATAAATTTCAGTGCAAACTCTCTTAGTTTGGAACAGATGTCCACCGAGACTTGCTAGTAACTACATGTGAAGTCAGTTTTCAGTATTGATTTGATGTTTACACTGCTTGAAGACAAATCGGTGTTTTTATAGGGTACAGCCCTGAATTAGAAGAAGGAGATAAATAGCCAATTTATATCCTGTCCACAGTTCTAAAAAAAATAAAAAAAAAGAACTGGAGAACAAGATTAATTTACCACACTCAACTCATCCCAAAGGTCCTGCTGAATGGTGAGAGACTTGCACACATTTAAATTGGAACTCACACAATATGCAGAATGACAAAGTATTAGGGGAGATTATACTAATTAAACTAGATTGTGAGAACGTCTCCAAGAGATCCAAAGTGCGGATATCTTCCAACTAGGGTGACAGTGAAAGCTTCCAGAAGCTTGCCTTGCCTCCCCAGCTCTCTGACTCTGGCGGTCTCAGCTAGGGCAGCACACTTGTGTATGCAGTGACATCTAGTGACAAAGGAAGATAGAACCAGCTCACAGACTTCAAGAGGCTGTACAGAGATGACTCCGCTGGCCTCCTTTCCTGGATCTGTGCGCAATGCTTTCTGTTGCAGATAGATACGCCAGGTTCCACACCTGACATGTTCATACAGGGTAAAGAAGGAAGCATTAGGAAGAGGCAGCAAACTAGCCTGCATTCAGAATCCAAACAGGAATCTATAAAGATTCCTTTCGCCTCATCTGTTTAAAAACCAACAACTAGTCACTTAAAGTTAGTACTGACTGTCCTTGAGAGCTGTTGGAATCTTCCCAGGAAACTCTACATTGCAGACAGCTAGAATGTCTCATTCTCAAATTCACATTCAAAAGCTTGCTTGAAATATATGGGCAAGTTACACAGGCAAGACAAAGCTTTAACTGTCTTATTGGCCTTAAACTGCCTGAAGACTGTTCTTGGTATTAACTGGATCAGGCCATAACAAAGCATTTCCCTTTTATTTTATCTGATTTTTGGACTTGGACTTAAATAAAAAATCGTGTCATATATGAATAAATTCAAAACTTTCTATAACAACTCAAGTCTTGTCTTGGTTCAAGCAGAAGAATATGAAAATCCAGAATTGTCAGTCAGCTTCTCAGTGGCTCCTTAGGGTGGGCCCTACTAGAACCTTCCTCATCCTCAACCTCTTTATTGGTATAAATCACTCACCTGGGATTTTTGTAGACTCCTGGGCCCTGCAGTAGGGCCCCAGAACTTGAACTTTCAATACTCAGATGCATCTTATACACTTTTCTCGTCTACACTTGCCATGCATGTCTCTCTGAGAGGAAAATACCACTGAAAGCAAAGAGGAGCCACACTCTGTAAAGGTCTCCATATCCTGTGAATTGCCCGGTCTGGGTTTATACACTTACAGGATGACAAACCAGATCATCTCCATGCTGGTCTACTTAAAAGAATCAATCAGGTAATTTCCATAACATCCTCAAAGTGAAACACGATGTTACAAACAAAACAAAAGCCTCTTTTCAAGGTCTCCTTTATTGGTTGTGGTTGTAATTGTCAGTTTCATTTTGAAGAATGGCTTGCACGGAAAAACAATCCCAAAAGAAAAGTCCTTTTTTTTGAGCAACTTCAGTTTAATGCTATGTATCTTAAAATTCTACCTGCACAGCATGACTAGGACCTAACAAAGGCATTCTGGGGTTTCTGGATTCTTGCTTGGAAATTAAATACTCATAGATTGATGAATCACTGTAATAACAAGGGAGTTTATACACAAAAGATCCCCGTGGTTTCTCTTGTTGTGAACTTTTATAAAAGAACAATCAGCTAATAATTTATTTTCTATTTTGCAATAGAATGGGATTTTAATATATGCATCTAATCTGTGCATATATGCACTTACATAATTAAATATTTTATTATTTGGGTGTATTTAAAGATGATACATCACATGGACATTTAAGACTAACACTTTTGTTACATTTTAATATTCCCTTGTGTTAGTCACTAGATTTCAATGATATTTTCTGGATTTAGTTTTGTTCTCATTTGTATTAGTTTTCAACTATCTTTCATTTGAAGCTTTCAGTGTCCTCTGACATTGTCAAATGATTTTACACATATAACTCTACTATCAGAAAGACCTGGGAAAAGCCCTTTGAAGATGAACTTCTATTGGTTGGCTGTTTGATCTGGAGTCTGCAGAGCCTGGGCTTTTGGAGACCTGCTAGAGAGCATAAAGGGGTTTGGAGTGGGATGGGAATAGGCTACAGAGTCCTCTGCGGAAATATCTTGGAGTTTATTTATTATCACATGTTCCTGAAAAAGAAAGAAGACATTTCTTCTATATTAAACAAAAGTTTCTCCTGAATCAAACATGTTTGCAAGATGCTAATTTAGAGATTCCCTTTCAAAATAATATGTCTATTTTCCTTTATAAGTTTCATATAATATATTTTGATCATATAATCAACCCCAACTCCTCCCATATCTACTTTCCACCCATCAAACTTTGAGTTTTCCTTTTTATCTTCCTTTAATTTTTCTTTCTCTATCAAGGCCAGTTTGTGTCATCTGGCTATTCTTGGATGTAGGGCTTTCTTTGGAGTGGAGTTAGCCTACAAAGGGTCATCCCATGACATGATGATATGCTATGTCAAAGCTAGCTCTCCTTCTCCCAGCAATTATCACATGTGAATACTTTCAGATAGTGGTAGGATTCTGTGCCCACTTTCCTTCTTCCATCCTGACCTTTGTCTAGCTTCAACTTGTGCAAGTCTTGGGCATACTGCCCCAGTTGTTTTGAGTTTATATATGCAACTATCTTCTCATGTATAGAAAACAGTGTTTGCTTGTAGTGATTATCTACCTCTGGTTCATAAAATACTTCTGCCCTCTCTTCCACAAAGTTCCCTGAGCCCTGGAGTGGGAGTATGCTATGCCCATGTTATTTGTGGCTGAATATCCCACGATGTTTTACTTTCTGCATGTTGATCATTTGAGAGGGTCTCTATGTTGTCATCCATTGCAAGGACTTGCTTCTCTGATGAGTGTTGATACTGTTCTATAAATATGGAAAGAAGTCTTTAGGAGTCATTTTTGTGTTAGGTCCATTAAGCAGAACACTAGTAGTAGGTTTTTCCCTAGGGCACATTTATCTAGGTACATTTTCTTGGTCCCTTTAACAGTGACAAAAATGGGTTTTCTCTCAGAGAGAGAGAGAGAGAGAGAGAGAGAGAGAGAGAGAGAGAGCGAGCCTTAGAGACAATAATAAAGTTGTTGGTTACTCCCAAATTATTGCACCAATGGACATATCTTTCCAGTCCAGTCTTTGTTGTAGCTTGCAACCCGTTTTCCCCTGGTAGTGTAGATATATATGATAGCTAGCAGGGATCAAACTCCCAACTGAGTACTAGCTTGATTTTTCCACATACTATAGCCCAGTATGTGGTGTCTTCAGTGAGAGCATTTTATCATCGTTTGGAGGGTAATCAAGTGTTGCAGGGGGCCGCTTGTTTGTCCTGACCACCCAGAATTGAAATAACCATATGGAAACTATATTAATTAAATCACTTCTTGGCCCATTAGCTCTAACTCCTTATTGGCTAACTCATACATCTTAATTTGACCCATCTCCATTAATCTGTGTATCACCATGAGGTCATGGCCTACCAACAAAGTTTCATCATGTCTGTGGTGGCAGATCCATGGTGTTTCTCTGGCTCCACCCTTCTTTCTCCCAACATTCCCTTTAGTTTTTCCTGCCTACCTAAGTTCTGCCCTATCAATAGGCCAAGGCAGCTTCTGTATTCGTTAATGGTAATCACAGCACACAGAGGGGACTGCTACATCAATTAAGAGCATTGGCAAATAGCTTGAAATGCTGGGGTGTGGGATTTATGAAAGCCCATTGGCCAAAAATACCTCACGGAGAGGTAACAAATTCCTGGTATTTTGGTTTTCATTTGCTAGCATGTTGTGTTCTTCTGTTGTAGAGAAACTCCATTAAAACTCTTTTACAAATGTACTAATATAAATTTTAGGAAACTTCTGCTGTGGTGATATTGTGTTTGTGCTTTAACAAATAAAGCTTACCAGATGATCAGACTGTGGAGATAGCCACAAGTTAGCCATAGAGGCCAGGAAGTGGTGGCTCACACCTTAAATCCCAGTACATGGAACTCACATACCTTTAATCCCAGCACTAGAGAGGAGGAGACAGGAAGGGGTATGTCTGGGTGAAGAGAGGAATATAAAACTGGAGGAGACAGGAGCTCAAGGCATTCAGTCGGAAGAGTCATGGGGAGGGGATCTTGCTTCCTTCAGTCTGAGGATTTGGCAGAGGTAAAAAGTCTTTCTAGTGGCTGGCTCCTTTACTTTTTTGATCTTTTAGCATTTACCCCAATACCTGTCTCATGGTACATCTACAGTAGTAGGTTTCCATATGGCTTTTCAAATGGCCTGTGTTATGTTTCTGGGAACCACATAGTAGAAATAGAGAATAGGCTCTTATAAATTAGCCTCTGACTGTCACACATGCACACTTCCACTCTCCAGATAAATAAATGAAGAGAGAGAGAGAGGAGATTCAAATGATTGGCAGTTTATTAAAATATTCAACATTGCTAATCAACAGAAGAATGCAAATGAAAACCAAGCTGACACATTGTTTTCCATCTTATTGACACAGTAACTGCTATCTAGGATGATGAACAAATGAATGTTTGCCAACTGTGTGGAGAATGTAATAGCACAGTCATCATGACAAATAGGATTGAGATTCCTAAAAAGTTATAAAATAATGTTCATATAACACAGATTTCTATACCCTTAAAGAAAAAGACAGTATGAGGTACAGATATCTGCAACTCCATGTGCATTGTACATTATTAATAGCTGCCAGTATCTGAGGTCAACTGAAGTGCCCACCAACAAATAGAAGACCAGAAGTGAACATTATTTAGTAGTGAAAAGGAAAATGGTGCCATTTTAATAAAGCACAGGTCTGGAGGACATTATGTTAAATTAGATAAATAAGACACAGAAAAATAAAAGCTGCTTGATTTAATTTATATGAGGGTTCTATAGAAGCCGAAGTCTAGAACATTTGAGCCTAGGTCTGAATGAAATTAAATGTTAGTCAAAGAGTATAAAGTCTCTGTTATCTGCTCCCATTTAGAAAGTTTATGATTAGGTTACTAACAGAGTTTTTTTTAATAAACTATCACATACTTTGAAATGACTAAAATAGTGAATCTTAAATATTCTTTCCATACATAACCAACACACACACAAAGAAGACCATTAAGGTGATGGGAATGTTAAGTTGTATGATTACAGAAATCATTGTGGAATGTGCACAGTTATCAAATCATCAACTTATGACAGCCAGTGTTGGCACATGCCTTTAATCCCAGCACTTGGGAGGCAGAGACAAATGAATCTCTGTGAGTTTGAGGCTAGCCTAGATTACATATTGAGTTCCAGGACAGTCAAGACTATTCAGGGACACTCTGTCTTGAAAAGTCAAATTACAAATAATAAAAAACAAACAAATAAACAGAAAATAGCATCGAATTATGAACCATGATCCAAAGTGGAAAAATAAGTACAAAGTAGGAGGCGATGAAATAACCTTCACCATTTCAATATGTGTTGATGAGGCTTACCTCTATGCAAAGTGAGTGAGTGAGTGAGAATGAGATTGATTGGGAGAGAAGGAAAGGAAGAAAAAGTTGCACAAAAGTTTCCATTATTTATCAATCTGCAAAATGACTGGTGGGTTTATGACAATCACTATTTTTTAAAATTCAACTACATCTATCAGAAGGACAGGAGAGAGAGAGTGAATATTGCCTAACTTGTTTCCCGGTTGATGTGACCAGAAGGTTCCCAAGGAGTGCCTGTGGGATTTGGTGGCTGAGTCAAACAGATGGGGTGGGAAAGGAAAGTTGTAAGAGATCTGCCTGCTTTTTTTGCTTTTTGAGAATTCTCCACACTGATTTTCAGAGTGGCTGCCCTAGCTTGCAATCCCACCCATGGTGAATAAGAGTTCCTCTCCCCCACCATCTTCATGGCCATTTGTGGTCGATTGTGAACCCATGGTTGTCTAAGTTAAATCTCAAAGCTGTTTTAATTTGAATTTCCCTGATTGCAAAGGATGACGAACACTGTGTGATGTATTAATTCTTTTGAAAACTTTGTTCAAATCTGTAGCTGACTTTTTTTTTAATTCGATCATTTGTTTTCTTGACTCCTTTTTGAGTCATTTCTATATTCTAAATATTAATTCTTAGTCAGATGCACAGCTGCCAAATATTCTTCCTCACTCTGTGGGCTTCCTCTTCATGTAGCTGATTATTTCCTCAGTAGTGTAAAAGCTCTTACCACAAAGTTTAGTTCTTACATTGTTAGCTATAGAAAATCACAGACTTTTACTGTCATGGTTGAGGAGTAGGCGATGGAACAGAGAACACTCCATAATACTCATGAAGAGTCACAGCACCCATTCACTTCCCCGCATCAGTTCCGCTCAGTGTTGCTGCTGCTGTCACGTGAGGTAGCAGCACTTCACTGAATCAAACTTGAATTTTGAAAAATGTGTTCTTCAAATTCTTAAGGACAGACAGTTTTAGAGTGAGGGTTGGCGTGGAGCAGACTGAATGAAGGCTGATCACTATGGAAATGAAAAGAAATAGTAAAACCCATGTGTTTGGTTTGTTGTCTGTTTATTTTGTTTGTTTTAGCAAAAAGGAAATTTGTCATAGCTGGAGTTGTATGTAGCACTTTGATAGCTGGGAAGCCAAATGAGTATGAGAAATTATAGTAATCATCAAAATATCTGAGCAGGGAGTCTTTGAGATGACTGAGTGTATAAAGGCGTCTGCTGCTGTGACTGAAGACCTGAGTTCAGTGCCTAGAACCAAATTAAAAAAAGGAGAGAACCATCTGCCTCAAGCTGTCTTCTGATCTCCAAAAGTCCACACTGGCACTGGTACACCACACCACACCACACCACACCACACACACACACACACACACACACACACAGAGAGAGAGAGAGAGAGAGAGAGAGAGAGAGAGAGAGAGAAAGAGTAAATTAAATAATACATTTATGTATGCAAAGACAAAAAGATTTGATGAGAAGTGAGTGGTTTTCAACTATGAGAAAAGATTTTACGAAGAATGAATCAGAGGTGACAGCCACAACAGCTGACTTGGAATTATAATGATAAATGATATTCTCATTTTCCCCTTGTATTGGTTTATTGCTTGTGTGACCAGTCAAATATAGCTGCTTAATTTGCCCACATCATGTATTATAAATGTAGCCTTGGGCATTTCAAATCCTATAAAATCCTATAGTTCATCGGGAAACCCTGGAGCCTCCTCAGAGTCTGTTCTCACATGCCCTCCAGGTGACTGCACATCACGTCAAAGTTAGAGGAGCACAAGGACCTGATTGAGGGTGACCTAGCAACACACAAAGGAATCCTCAGTTACCCATCTGCAACTCTGTTGCTAGGTGGATTACACACTGAGTAGTGAATTCCCATGAGAGCATGGTCAGCTCTTCTGCGCCACCCCGTAATCTGAAAGTTTAGTATCGAAACTCCTACACTGTTGGCAATTGCCAGTTCCCAGACAAAATAATTTAACAGTTCATGCTTATCATGTGGCTTGGAAGCCAGCTTACGAATCCATGGGACTCAGACTTAAGTCTCCTGCTGCCTCCTAGATGTTAAAGTATTTACTCTGCAAAGTATTTTGGTGGTGCTGATTGCCCAATGAAAGGAAAATGTCACAACTAGCAATTTAGTTATTTTGAAACCAACTTTAAACTCATTTGAGTGACTTTTACATTTTATAACTGTGAAGAGTAGGATTCTGAAGCCAGGACTTAGTGTCAGAATTTTGTTTCTTTCATTTCCTAGCTATGTGGTCACTGACAGACAAATTATCATCCCGGTGTCTTGGTTTCTTCTTCTCTGAAATGAGCCTACCAAAGTGTCTATTCGAAATGTTATTCCACTGTTTTTCACCATTTAGAAGAGCAAAGACAGACTTTGTTCACACACTAAGCTGTGATCTTTCTCATCAAATAGCTGTCACTTGGGGGGGGGGTGTTGTAAGCCCCACTATTGAAGTATTGACTGTAATGCTTTTCATTCGCAAACATTTATATGTGTGAAGGTGAGGTATTTCGTCTTAGTTATAGCTTTGGTTAGTCTTCTGGCTAGCTATAAAGCTTAACTGGCTAATTCCTAGGTATTAATTTATTTCAGCCAATGTTGCAAATATACCACACTTGATAGCCACCTTAGCCAAGGAAGCCCTTGAAGAGCTCATTTAATTAGTGGCCAGCCAGTCTATAGTGTTTTGAAGGTTTCAGAGCTACATTGGATATGGGCAGAAAAGAGTAATTGATTTGTCATTTGGCTCATTTCCCAAAGGTGTGCATTTATTTTGTCACTGGAAAGTGGGTGGTGGAATGCACAGTGTATGATAGCGAGTGCTATCTTTTGTAATAACATGTGGAAGTGTTTCCTAGAAGTGAAGACTAGGGAAATAGCTCTGGCTTTTAATCAATAAAGGTTGTAGAAATGTGGACACAGCAGGCAAATTCAACAAATGGGTGTTTGAAATCAATCTATGAAGATGGTCTTCGTATCCATCATACTCACCCATCTAGGAGAACCTGCATCTCAAGTTAATGTGCATTATCAACGTGATTGATTTTGCAGTCACTTAGGACTGAGTCATGCTTACAGATAAGCAATGTGTGATGAAAAATGTACACATGTGCACTATATATGATACATTTTGATATATGATATTTTTGATGATTGATACTTTTATTTGTTGGAAGCTGTTGGCCTGCATTCAGGGTTTTTTTCTTTTTTATACCTAAATATTTGCATGCATGCGGTCATGGATAAAATGGATAAAGTTTGCCAGATCGTGGTAGCACATGCCTTAAATCCTAGCACTAGGAAAGCAGAGGCAGGCAGATCTCTGAGTTAGAGGCCAGCCTCATAAACAGAGCAAATTCCAGGATAGCCAGTGCTAAACAGAAACACTCTGTCTTGAAATTCCCACTCCACCAAAAAACGATAAGGTTTACATCTTTATGGCTGTGAGGTCAAATGTAGAAGTTGGGGGGAGGTAATAAAATGCTGTACTTACAAATGTTTGATTATAATGAATAAATAAGCAATGTATTAGTAGCTTTCCATTATTATAGCAAAATATCAGAGAACACCTGAAGGAGGAAATAAGAATTTTCAAAGGGCTCAGTCCTTGGTGAAGTGGCCTCACTACCTTTATCCAGTGTCAAATCTTCAAAAAAGACGTGGGTGAGTGTTAGGAATAATTTTAAGACAAGCCTCTCTGCTGATGTGAATAATTCCAATCAGACCAAATTAGAATAAATAAAAATGCCCACATTTAATAAATGTAGCGCTCCCAGGTGACCAGCAACATGGCAAGGAAGAGAGGACTATGCAAAACCCGAAAACCACTTATTCCTTTTTTGGGACTGCAGCCTAAATAGCCTGTGGAAGTGGTCCTGACCTTCCCTGGGGAGGGGTTAGCGCTTGGTGGGCTTCCTGGAGGTGGAGTCCAGACCAAGGCAACTCCCAGGGGGAAGGGGTTTGAAATGGAGCTTCCTGCCCTACTGCTGCTCCAAGGATGGTTGCCAGGGGCTGGGGTGGCGCTTCCAATCGGTGATGAAATCTGCCTGCCTCGTGGCAACCAACAAACAAAGAGAGCAAGAATGGGGAAAGAAGGGCAGAGGGGTAGGTGCCAGAGAAGAAACCAGCCTGGAGATATACCTTTCAAAGACCTACTTCCTCTATGCAGGCCCTGCTTCTATTTAGTATTCAATTATCAGTCGATTAACCCCTTATAGTACTCTGGTGGCTCACCACTGTCAAGGGACCAAGCCTTAAGAACATGAGTTTTGCGGGGAGAGAATTCACATTAAAACCATAAGAACGAATGGTGAAGACCTTTTGACTCCTGTGATGCCTCAGAGTTTGTGAATAAGAGCACTGCCTACACTGGACTTTCTCCTGAGCCATCTGCTTTAAGATCATCTATGCAAGGACAAGCTCTGCAAGACAGTAGACGTGTCCCCTTTCAAATCAAAGTGACAGTTACTTACCAGGGTAATAGAAGACAACTTCTGTGTGAAATGACAAATGAACCGTTGCTGATTATGGAAGACCCAGGTTCTCCTTTTATAGGCTCACGGAAACAGTGCAAAAATACACATGGGTCATTGCTACTATAGTAACCTTTCACCTGTGACCCAGAAGCCTACATTTTCCTACTCAAATTTGTGGACTACAGCACAGGTTAAATTGTTTGCTTGCATCCTTGTTAAAATCTGATTTTGACATTTGTGGACAAGTTTCTCAACCACTCTTGCATGTCTCTGTCCTCTTGTTCCCCCTTTCTTGACCCATTTTCTCTCCCCGGGTTTCTTTTTTAGTAACAGCATTGAATGCAAAACAGTCCAATTATTGTTCAAAAATTACTCATGGTAGCTCATGAACTTTAAGCATTTTACTCATAATATGAAAGTGGGTTTTTTTTTTGCAAGTAAAACTTATGAAAAAAAGGTTTCTGTTTCCAAGTCTCTAAAACAGAAGACATTAAAAAGATAATCAAGCATACACCGAGACTCAAAGAGACCAGGCCTACAAAGGAGACTTTTGCAAAGAGGCTTCTGAAACTCTAGAAGTGACTGGAAAACATTTGGCCCTTGTGCAGGGGCTCTGGTCTCCACTGGTGAAGCTCATGACTTACGAGACCCCTGGAGTTCCAATGCTACACAGAGCTGGCTAGACCTAACACTATTATACATATATTTTTAAACTTTTCATTCATTCTTTGTGGATTTCATATCTTGCATCTCAATCCCATTCATCTTTCTGTCCCTTCTTATCTACCCTTTGCCCTTGTAAACCGTGCCCCCGCATAGTTGGTATTTTTACTCTTTTGGGCCTTACCATCCAGCTCCCAAATACATATACAGAGACTTAATTTTACTTATATGTAAGTGTGACATGTTTCTAGCCAGCTTTTCTTAACTAATTATCTTATCTACCCTTTACCTCTGGGCTTTTATCTTTCTCTAGTCTATATACCTTTCTTTCATTCTTACTCTACGACTGGCTGTGTAGCTGGGTGGCTGGCCCCTGGCATCCTATTTTCTTGTTCCTTTTTTTTCTCCCCTTCTTCTCTCTTTCTCCTATTTATTCTCTCTGCCTGGCAGACTGGCCTATTTTTCCCCTGCCTAGCTGTTTAGCCATTCATTTCCTTGTTGGATTAATCAGGTGTTTTAGGCAGGTAATCAAATGTAACATAAAAGAATGCAACACATCTTTGATTCCTTAAACAAATATTCCACAGCATAAACAAATTCAATGCCTCCCCCCCCAAAAAAAAAACAACTTAAAAGAAAAAAAAAATCTTGTGGAAGCTGTAGCGTGACACAGTGAGTCACACAGCATACTCTTTAGTCTATATATCTGGCTTCTGCTAAACTCTAGTTACTGGACCTTCACTGGGACTCTTCTTGACTATTCTGTAGTTGTGCAGTACTGGCCCCTTTACGTGCTCTAGCAGATCATAGATGGGGTGAATGTTGGGGTGGACCAACTCATAACCCTGGTTCTGGGCCTGAGTTGTAGCTGGGTTGGTCAGTCTACCAGCTCTCCCTCATCCTCACCACCAGAGCAAGCTCTCCAGCATTGCTGCAGGTGGTGAGGAGGAAGGGAAAGGAAGGGCATCTTTCCCTCACCTATGCCACCACCTGGAATCTGGGGATGGGGTCAGTACTTCCAATCTCAGGCCTTTAGATGGCTTATCTGTGACCTTGCCGACGGTGAGTTCTACTGTGCTGCCCAGGAAATGCGCTGGGACCACTCTCCCGTGTGCTGCACACAGTGAGGGACAGGACCAACTCTCCTCTTCTCATGATTTCAGGGCCAGCTCTCTCACCAGCCACAGACAACCCGGGGTGTTGGTGGGGCATCTCTTCCTCTCCACACCAGTTTATGTTAGATGAGGGCTGGGTCCAGACCTCCCACACTCGTGTTCTCAGGCTGGCTCACTCATGCCCCATCAACAAAGTCAGCTATACTGTGTTGCCCAGGAGAGTGCAGGGTCCCCTCTCCCAAGTGTTGCAGCTGGCCAGGGGCAAGGTCAGCTCTCTTGCCCGCTGCAAGTGGCATGAGGAATATTTTTAATCAGGTTGAGGAAGGGACATTCTGATTCATAGTATGCTGTGTTATTAAAATGGACACTAAAATTTACTGTCTTTTTTTTTTTTTTGGTGGTGGTGGCATGCTCCTTTAATCCTAGCACTTGGGAGGCAGAGGCAGGTGGATCTCTGTGAGTTCGAGACCAGCCTGGTCTACAAGAGCTAGTTCCAGGACAGGCTCCAAAACCACAGAGAAACCCTGTCTCGAAAATGCAAATAAATAAATAAATAAATAAATAAATAAATAAATAAATAAATAAATTTACTGTCTATTTTTATCAAGTCATGTGATATAAATTGTACTAATGAGTTTTTTATATTAAAACTTCTTTGCATTCCTATCTATTCATGTGAAATATTATTATATTATGGTAACATAAATTTATATCTTTATAATTTTGATAATTATTCTTATATTCATTTATAGATTTGCATAATGAAAATTTCTGTATTTATACTCCCTCTCAATTCCCTGTATAGTTTCCTTAGCAATTATATAATTATAAAAATTCTGTAGAGAAATAAGTGTAGAAATACAAGAGTAAACCTACAAGCATAATAATAAAGACAATCTTGGTTTGTGTCCTACTTAGCTTTAACTGTCAATGTGACACAGCCTAGAATATATGAATAAAGAATCTTGATGAGAAACTGTCTTTATCAGCTTAGTTTGGGGGAGGAATGTCAAAGACTTTGGAACTGTGGGCTGGGAAAGCTTTTTAGTGCTCAGAGCTTCTTAAGATATTATTATTTGGAATCTGAAAACTATGCTCAGAGAACGTGGACAGTAAAAGTCTAAATCAGAAGAGTTCATAGAATCAAGGACTCAGTCAAGAACTGGACTAGAGGCCCTTGATTCAGCATTTGTTTGTGCCGGTTTCCCTGGGCTGAAGAACCGGGTAGGATAGTCAGAGGGGTCAACGCTACTGAAACACAACCTCTTGTGCTTTTGGGGGTGGGAGGAATCACTGGGATACTGATTAATTAGGACTAAAAAATTATATGTGACTAATTGAAAAAAAGTATTATTGAGGTAAAATCCTCTCTGTTTTATTGGGACAAAGGAAAGTATTTCCCTCAGAGTCAGTTCACAGAAGTCATGGTCTAATGGGGCTAAGGCTATTGTCAGACTAACAGTCAAATTTCACATGAAAGTCTCCTACAGGACATTGGTTTTGGAGTCATGAAAGGTGCATAGGTCAAGAGGTCATTGAGAAAAGCAGACACTTGTATGATATGACAGGTCAGACTTTCTGAAGAGAGGCCAGGAGAGGTCAATGATGGAGGTTCAGAACGTGGGTTATTGGAGATGATATGACTATGGGATGTTTGTCAATTACAGTGTCAGGTGTGGAGTAGAACTGCTCTAAACTTACAAGACCAACTGTGTGCTGAAGATAGAGATGGAAAAATAAGGCAGCCAAAGCCCTTTGGAGCCCAGGGAATCACATCATGAATGGGTTCCAGATACCAGACATCAAACTACCAGGTTTGGGTTTTCACAGCTAGCTTTTGAATTTGCTTTGATATGATTGTTTTTATGTACTAGTTCTGCCCTTTTACATTAAAATGTCAAAAAATTAAAGTCAATTGCACTATGTTTTCTATTATAATAATAAAATGAGCTCTTGACAAAGAATGTAATGTAAGATTATTGCTTAAGCTGATGTATCTGTGTATAAAGGTGACAAGGGGTGTAATATGCCCTACTTAAAATTAATGTCCACTTGAAATGACATGATACAGCTAAGTATATTTGTAGCTGATTAGTTTGTGGTCATGTCTGGGAAGAAGTGCTTGATGTCCATTGAAGTAGGAAGTCTGCGGGCAGTACCATTCCTTGGGCAGGTGGCTCTGGGTTGTATATGGAGACTTCATGAGTATGAGCAAAACAGAGAATAAGCCATCAAGTAGCATTCTTCCACAATTTCTACCTTCAGGTTCCTGCATTGAGTCCCTGTCCTTACTTTCTTCGGCGATAGACTGAAGAAGAAGTGTAAGCCAGACAAAGCCTTTGTGCCCCCAAGTTACTTTGGGTTGGAATATTTTATCACAGCAACAGAAGAAAAACTAGAATAATTTGTTACCTGAAAGTTTACTAAGTTTTAAGAATAAATCTTTCTTTTGCATTATATCATTATGCTGTGAAGATTCTAGATATATTTAGAAGATGTATTTGGTTTATTTTAAAATTTGTAAGATTATAAATTCTGATTTGTTTGTGTTTTAAATTTTTCTCTTTTACATTTTCCCTTTTTATTTTTTATTTTTTTTATGTTTTACATGATTTTATTATACTGTTATCTCCTATTAACATTAGAAATTTCTGGTTCTGTTGATCAAAAGGACATTGCATGGATCCATATTTAGGGACTTCAGTCATCAATTAACTTCTTAACTTCAACTTCTCATCGCTGCTTTTTTTTTTGCCTTTTTTTATTGAAAAAAAATTTCCGCCACCTCCCTGCCTCCCCTTTCCCTCCCCCTCCCCCCACTCCTCTCCCCCTCCGTCTCCAGTCTGAAGAGCAGTCAGGGTTCCCTGCCCTGTGGAAAGTCCAAAGTCCTCCCCCCTCCATCCTGGTCTAGGAAGGTGAACATCCAAACTGGCTAGGCTCCCACAAAGCCAGGACATGAAGTAGGATCAAAACCCAGTGGATTGGGATCTTGGGGGTGGGGGGGGGGGGGGTAAGGGGAGATGGGGAGAGAAAAGTGAGAAGGGGAGGTTGGGGGGAACTTGGGGAAACGGGATGATTGGGATAAAGGAAGGTTGGATAGGGGAGCAGGGAAGCACATATCTTAATTAAGGGAGCCATCTTAGGGTTGGCAAGAGACTTGGACCTAGAGGGGCTCCCAGGTGCCCAGGGCGATGTCCCCAGTTAGTTCCTGGGGCAGCTGAGGACAGAGAACCTGAAATGACCCTATCCTATAGCCATACTGATGAATATCTTGCATATCACCATAGAACCTTCATCTGGCAATGGAGGGAGATAGAGACAGAGACCCACACTGGAGACGGGACTGAGCTCCCAATGTCCCAATGAGGAGCAGAAGGAGAGAGAATATGAGCAAAGAAGTCAGGACCACAAGGGGTGCACCCACCCACGGAGACAGTGGGGCTGATCTATTGGGAGCTCACCAAGGCCAGCTGGACTGTGACTGAAAAAGCATGGGAATATGGTGGACAATGAGGGCTGCCAAGAAGCCAAGGACAATGACATTTTCCCTTTTTAAATAAATTTATTTATTTTACATCATGAACTCAGCTTCTTCCTCTTCTCTTCTCCCACTCCCTCCTCCACCCCACTCTGTTTTCATCCTCCAATCCACTCCTCCTCTGTTTCTGTTTAGGAAAGGGCAGGTTTCCCATGAATATCTACAGAACATGGCATATCAAATTGCACTAAGACTAAGCACCTCCCTAATTAAGTATAGGCAAGGCAGCCCAGGATGATGTAGCTTAGTTTAGTTTTGTTTTTACTCTATGGGGACTTGCCGCCCAGTTTACAAATAAATGTATGAAGAATTTTTCTTACTTATGAATGCCTGGCCTTAGCTTGTCTTGTTTCCAGCCAGCTTTTCTAGCTTAAATTAATCCACTTCTCTTCTTCTGTGTTTTTTCTCTCTCTCTCTCTCTCTCTCTCTCTCTCTCTCTCTCTCTCTCTCTCTCTCTCTCTCTCTCTCTCTGTTTTATCTTTCCTTATTCTGTATGTTTTTCTTCACTTCTTACTCCCCGGTTTTGTGGCTGGGTGGCTGGCCCTTGGCTTGTTCCTCTCCTCTTTTTCTCCTTCCTCTTATCTCTAGCCTAGATTCCCCCCCCCCATTTATTCTCTCTGCCTGTCAGTCCTAATTATTTCTCTCTCCTGCCTGACTATTGAATGTTCAGCTCTTTATTAGACTAATCAGGTGTTTTAGGCAGACAAAGTAACACAGCCTCACAGAGTTAAACAAATGCAACATAAAGGAATGCAGCACATCTTTGCATTATTAAACAAATATTCCACAGCATAAATGAATATAACATATCTTAAACTAATATTGTACAACATTTCCTTCTTTTGTCTAAATAAAGAAAAGATTTTAATTTTAACATAGTAAATCTATATAAAATGAAAACAAATACCGAGTAAGAATTACATTTACAGTGTTTAGTCCATTTGTATCTAGCAAATTCATAGAAAATAATCTTATTATCTGTCTTATATTAGTGATTCCAAAGTTTTATATCTAATTTACTTTCTATCCTAACTAAGGAAAACTATAACTCTAAATATTTAGTTTTAGCTCCATCAAAGATCCCAGAAGGATGTAATATTACCTAACAAAAAAGACATCTAGCTGCCTGGACATTCACCCAAAGTTCCTCTGCAACATTTGAGCATCTACCTTCAGCCTATAAGCCTAGAATATCTGGCAAAATTTGAATGACTGTCCAGACTAGTATTGGCAAAGACTCCTCTATAAAGCAGAAATCTGAAAACACTTTCCTGCTCTGTCTTAGTAAAATCCAACAGTCTTCCTCCTTATGTACTGATTGTCCGGTTTTTACAGCATACTTTCAGCAGTCAAGGTGAGATCCGTTTCTTGCCCAAATGATTAGCCTTGCTATATTGAAAGAAAACCCCTATTGAGTTTATTCAAAGCCCATTATCATTTTATGAAGTAATTTAGTGATGACAGGAGGTTATTAATCATCTTAAATGTCATATTCTGTAGGTTTTTGAAGTGTTTAAAAATCATCTATCTGTCTAAAATATACCTGTTTAAGATTGAAAGCATAACCAATGTGACTACAAGTTTGATTACATAAATTAATTCTAACCTCATTTCTTAATTATACATTGCATTTTTAAATGAGTTGCATAAGCAAAATACCCCAAGAAAGAGTAGAAATGTATATGCAGTATAAGAAAACTAACTTTCGATTTGTATCAATATACCAAAATCCATGCCAATGCAAAATATCTGAGATTAATAGTTGTCTTTCTATTCTATATCCTTATATTTTTCTTAATGAAAATAAACCTCCATAACCTATCAAAATACCAACAACCTCTCACCCTATCTCTTGGGAGTGTGTGCATTATCTTCTCTAGACCGCTTCCTGTTGTTTTGAGCAAGGACATCTTTAGGAGTTCCTGTGGAAACAGACAATGGCCATGTTTTGGGAAAACTTGCTGTAACTTTTTGTTGATATAGATCACCTATCAAGCAAGATTAAGAAGGTCTCTCCCTGACCAAACTTGAATCATATTAATCTGGAATAAAACCACAGTTTCTTGTTTCCCTTGGAAATGAAAGCAAAACATCTTCTCCAAAGAAATGTATCTTTTGAGATCCATTTGAAAATTAAATCATTCTTAAGACATCTAGGCTGGTTTATTTCAGCAGTCCCTCTTTCAAGCCTGTGTCTCTTAGCAGCTTTCCTTTGCTTATCAGCAATCAAAAAATTCAAAACCGACACAATAGTATAAGATCCAGACTCCCTGTGTATTTTGCATCATTTTGTGTCATTTTTCTTTTATATTACTTTTCCTCTCTCATTTAAGACTTTACTATTTTTAAATTAGTTTTTTCCCCTGTGACTGCCTGTACTGTTTTTTTAAGCCCACACACATTTTTAAACACATTGTAACTTGTTTGGAGATTTTTTTTCCAAATTTGTCTTTATTCTGTAACTCTATCCTTTTCTGACCTCATGAGTCTTTAAACTGCTAAGCTGTGTGGCTACAGCTTTGTCAGCTGGTGACCTGTCCATTGGTGTGAGTTAAAGATTTCCACTATTATTGTGTGGGGTTCCATGTGTGATTTAAGCTTTAGTAACTATTCTTTTACAAATGTGAGTGTTCTTACATTTGTGGCATAGATCTTCAGAATCGAGGCATCATCTTGTTGTACATTTTCCTTTGATGAATACGAAATGCCATTTCCATCTCTTTTAATTAACTTTGGTGGAAAGCCTATTTTTTAAATATTATGGCACCTACCCCAGTTTGCTTTTTAGGTTCCTTTGATTGGAAAATCTTTTCCTAACACTTCACTTTGAGGTAATATGAGGTAATATCTACCTTAGATGTTGAGGAGTATTTCTCCTATACAACAGAATGATAGATCCTGTTTTCATCTCCAATCCATTAGCCTGTGTCTTTTTATTGGAAAATTGAGTTCATTTTTGAAGATATTGAGGTATTTTAATGACTAATGATTGTTAATTCCTGTTATTTTGTTGTTCGTGATGGTAGTGTGTGTGTGTGTGTGTGTGTGTGTGTGTGTGTGTGTTTCTCTTCTTCGGGTTTTTCTGGTGTGAGATTACCTATTGCCTGAGATTTTGTGGGTGTAGTTAACTTCCTAGAGTTGAAGTTTTCCTTCTAATACCTCTATAGGGCTGAGTTTATGGATAGATATGGCTTAAATTTGACTTTAACAAAAATTGTTTTCTTTTCTCTATCTATAGTCATTGCCAGTTTTGTTGAGTATAGTAGTTTGGGCTAACATCTGTGATCTCTTTGAGTCTATAAGATATCTGTCCAGGCATTTCTGGATTGTAAGGTCTCTATTGAGAAGTTAGGTGTGATTCTAACAGATTTGTCTTCATATGTTACTTGGCCTTCTTCCTTTGCCTTTTTTTATATTCTTTCTTTGTCCTGTATGTATAGTGTTTTGAATATTATGTGCTGAGGAGACTTTCTTCTCTGATTCAATCTATTTGTTGTTCTGTAGGCTTCATGTACTTTTATATACATGTGGTTATTTAGTTTGGGAGATTTTTCTTTTATAACTTTGTTAAATATATTCCCTGAGTTTTTTTTTTAAGATTTATTTATTTATTATGTATACAACATTCTGCCTCGATGTATGCCCGCACGCCAGAGGAAGCAGATATCAATACAGATGGTTGTGAGCCATCATGTGGTTGCTGGGAATTGAACTCTGAACCTCTGGAAGAGCAGCCAGTGCTCTTAACCTCTGAGCCATCTCTCCAGCCCCTTCTCTGAGTTTTTGAGCTGGGTTTCTTCTCCTTCTATTCCTATTATTCTTATGTTTGGTCTTTTCATAGTATCCCAGATTTCCTGTGTATTTTGCATTAAAAATTTTTAGATTTAACATTTTCTTTGACTAATGAATCTATTTCTTCTATCATGTCTTTAACACCTGAGATTCTCTTCCAACTCTTGTGTTCTGTTGGTGGTGCTTGCATCTGTAGTTTCTATTCACTTACCCAGATTTTCCATTAACAGAATTCCCTCTGTTTATGTTTTCTGTATTGCTTCTATTTTCATTTTCTGCTCATGAACAGTTTTTTTGTTTGTTTGTTATTTCTTGGTTTTATTTTAGGGATTTTTTTATTTCTTCTAAGTTTTTCTCTTTTTTTTTACTACATTTCTTTAAAGTATTCATTCATATCCTCTTTAAGAACCTTAGTCATCTTCATAAAGTAAATTTAATATTGTTTCTTCTGCTTCACTTATGTTGGATTGTTCAGGTATTGCTGATACATGAGATAGCCGGGCTCTGGTGATGCCATATTACCTTATCTGTTATTATGCTCTTACACTGGCATTTAAGCATCTGGATTTGGGATGATTATAGGGATAGGCACTGATTACTGCATTTGTCTTTGTTAGATCAGTATTTTGTTCCTTGGTTTTTCTTTCCTGTCAGTTCTTCTGGCCTAAATGGCCAAGGACTCTGGTGACTAGCAGGTCTTCATATCAAGTAGGGTGTCACCTGTGGGGTTTGGGGGCTAGGGGTCCCAAAATCTGATCTGGCCACTGGTAAAGATGAAGTCTTCTGAAGTCGTATACCAGGGTATGAAGCCTAGGAAAAAAGGATAATAAGGAAATGCAAGTTAGTAATTAGTCACCTATTATAATCAAACTTGTAGTCACATTAGGTGTGTTTTTAAGGTCTAACAAGATGACATGTCTATGTAAAATAGGTAAAATGTAAATTAATAAGATAAAATATAAAATAGATAAAAAAATAAAATATCTAAAATAGGTCACCTTCAAACACTTCAGAGATTTATAGAATATGGCATTTAAGATGTTTTAATGACAGACTCTTTTTTATAACAATGAGGCATGAATGCAGCACCATTCTTCTTCAGAGAAGATAATGAACACTGAAGAAACTCCATATGGAGTTCACTTTCTTTGTGGCATAAATAAGCCACTGGGCAAGAAAATGTTCTTGCCTTATCTGCTGACAGTATGCTGTCCTAATTGGACAAACAGGATACAAAAGAAAGTGACTGCCAAATACTGTCAAGACAAGGAGAAACAGCCCTTGAGAGTATCCTGGTTCACAGAAATGTCTGTTGTACATGCTAGGATTGTAGGCCAAAGATAGGTGCCCCGATGTTACAGAGGAACTTTGGGTGACTGACTCTCTACCTTTCCTCTCCTCAGAATTCTCTTAATCTGGTCACCCCACCTCTACTTCCTACCTTGCTACTGGCCAATCAGTGTTTTATTAAACTAATATGAGTGACAAATCTTCACAGTATACAAGAGAGTAATCCCATAACAGACAGAGGATAGTTTATTTGTAAATATCAATATAATTTTCTTGTACTACATGGGACTGAGGGATTAAAATGAGATTATCGGATTTGGTGGTATTTTATCTGCTAGCAAACTTGCCAATGTATGTATGTATGTGTGTGTATGTAAGTATGCACATATACATATAGTTAACATATGCCTACATATGTATTATGTATATTATATTATAAACAGAAATGATTCCCAAAATATGTGTGGAACAACCAAACAACTTTACTGATCTTGACCAAGAAGAACAAAACTGGAGATATTGTATGCTCTTCCTTCAGAAGATATTGCAGATCCATAATAGTTTAAACAGCATGGTATTGCATACAACCAGAACGATATTAGCCCATAGAAGAAAACCCAAAATAAGTATATATTTTCATTCAATAGGTCTTTGAATAAAAATGCTAAGAGCAAATGCAAAGCAATGGTCAGATTGTTTAATAAATGGGTTGAGGACAGGATGTAGATATATGCTTGAGAATTAGACATTTTCTTTAGATATAAAAATAAGCCCTAAGGGAATATTAGACTTAGAAGATAGAATTAATACTGTAAAAACTTTTGAAAAATTTTGAGATTGGTCTCAGCAGTTATTTTTTAGGGAATGCATTGAACCCAAAATGTGGCATAATAAACTGCATCCTAACAAATTAAGAACACTACTGCTCAGTGAGTAGAGAGACAGCCTGTTGAATGAACAAAAAATATTTGGAAACTATACATAATCTGATGATAGTCTAATGATATTTAAAAAACATACAGAACCCAAGCCATATAAAGAAAACAACAGAGGAGACATGGAAACACATGTCTGTACTTTAATAGTCCAAGCTTAGCATCAGGTTCCAAGATCTAGGCTAGTGAGACTTGGTTACAAAAAAATTGCAAATATGCAAATAAAGCAGAACAAAGTCAAAAATAGTATGGCAACAAAATAGATAACAGATAAAATATTTTCTAAAAGGACATACAGTACAAAAATTTGGTCAATAAGAAACTGTTAGACCTCTTAAAGGAAAACAAAAGCAAATATTGATCAGATTAAGACATAATTTCCTACATATGACAAAAGCATATGAGAAAGAGAAATTGAATATCATCAAAATTTAAAATTTATTACAAACCACACTGTGAGTTTGTCAATTGGCAACGCCATTTGACAGTATAGAAGAAAAGACTTGCCAATTATATATTTAATGAGAGGCATGTATACACAATGTAAGAATATATTTTAGAATTTTTTCATGAAAATATAAATTATCCAGCTTAAAAGCAGGCAAAGAGTTTGTGTAGATATCTGTTCAAAGTAGATATACAGATGGGCAGCAATGGGTGTCCAGATCCTCAGTGTCATTAGTTCTGTGCAAAATGCAAATCAAACTTCATGAGCTGCTAGTGTGTAGCAGCTAGACTGGCTGTAATTAGCAAGATGGCGGTGTGATATAGAGAAATTAGAATGCTCATCAAATTCTGACGAGAGTAGAAATAGTGTGAAATAATTATGTAGTCTCTCAAAATATTAATCATACATTTACTGTATAACATCACATGTTAATTACTCTTCTCTTGATGTGTTATAATCCCCTGACACAACCAGCCCAGGGAAGAAAGGGCTTGTTGTGGCTCACATATCCTGAGAGAATATTCTTTGTGGTCAAGAAAGCATAACAGTAGGACCATGAGGCAAAGTTGGTGGACAGAAGGCCTAATCACACTTTATTTGCACACCAGAAATAGAATGAGAGAAGAAGAGTGGAGAAAGGCCATAAATCCCATGGAATATGTCCTCCAGCAAGGTTCTTCCTTGTCATCATCTCATAACCTTCCCAAATAGCATCACCAACTGGAGACAAAGTATTCAAATGCATGAGCCTATTGGGGAATATTTCTTATTCAAATCATAACACTGAGCAAATGTGTGTGTGTGTGTGTGTGTGTGTGTGTGTGTGTGTGTGTGTGGTGTGTGTGTGCATGAATATTGTGTGAGTATGGAGGTTAGTAGTTGCAATCAAGGGTCTTCCTTTATTACCCTCCACTTTTTTTGAGGCAGACTCTTTCCCTGAACCTGGAACTGATCCATGGTGTTAGACTGCTTGGCCAGTGAGCTCTAGGGGATCTAGGGAATTGTCAGTCTTCATCCCCTCAGCACTGGGGTTTCAGACACGTGTCACCATTCCTGGCGTTTATGTGCATATCCAGGATCTGAACTCAGCATCTTATGCTTGAATGGCAAACACTTTGATGACTAAGCCAAGTGTATAGTACCAATTCCATTCTTAGAAATGAAATAAAAGTGTGTGTAGATACCCATATTTATAAACAAATATTCATCGTAGATTTAATACTAGTTCAAAATAGAAACAAAGTGTTATTGAATGAATGCACAAATAATTAGAGCTATCTATACTCTGAAATGTCTAGCCCTGAAGAGGAAGTAGAGAGATGCTATATTAGAATAAGCAAGCCACTCAAAGCCACATATTTTATGATTTTATTCATGTAAAATACCCAAAATATGTAAATCTGTAGAGATGGAAAGTGAGTATCTCACAGACCTGTGCATGAGATGAGTGATGGGGAATGGCTTTTCATAAATATAAGGTTTTTTTGTGGTTATTAGAATGCTCTAAATTTAGACTGCTTAATTCTGCAGATAAAAGCACAGAAGTGTATATTTTCCTGAGCAAATAAAAAGATGTGTGAGCTGTATATATTTAAAATGACATTCTCATTTGTATACATACTTAGTGAATTATACAAATGACTCCTGAAGTTGTAGTCTTTCTTAGTACATTTAAAAACCATTACATTTGAGAGGAGAAATGGAAGGGGATTACTTGGATAAATACCCTGGGTCTGAAAATACATCTCATAGGAGCATATGTCAGTTTCCCGAAAGGAAATAACTTATCAAGTAAATGGAACTACTTGCATTCTTGTATCCACAGGCCAGATCATCTCTCTTCTTCCTTTATGTGAAGTTTCACCTGGGAGCTAACTTTAATGCCCAGATAAAAGAAGATTTATACTGGAACCTGGAGGGGATTCTTTTCTTTAAAGGACTTTTAGAGCCTAACCTGGAAGCCTTGTCCCAGGGATTAGAAGATGGAACATTACAGAACTGTTCATCTTGAACTGTGCCCTAACTGTGGTTACTCCACACCCACATGGCAGACTTAGAACAAGCTCAGGTTTCCTCCCCCTGGCTTTCCTTTGGCACCAGTTGTGTGAAGAGAGAATCAGACAGGAGTGTTCCACAAAAGCTTTTCTCCGGGAGTCTATGAGGGCAGAAGCCTGTCTGCACAGGTTTCCCTGTGGCTGGCCCACCTGTGGGGCTAGCTGGACCCTCAGTGAAGGGGAAAAGAGAGAGGCTGATCCAGTTTCCCAGCTTTGAAGTGAAGAATGGGCCAGAATGAAGAAGCTCCTGATCAAAGGCTCTACCCAACGATAAGGAAGGCGGCACTAACTCTCCAGGGAGCATCCCAGGCATCTGAGGCCAGGTGGAGAGGGGACTCCCTGCTCTCTGAATGGGCCCTTTTGTTCCTACACCCTTTGACAACAAGAACTATTTGAAGCAACTGCACCTAGCAATTTTCTAACTCGGATTGGTTTATTGTGATGGGTTTCAAACTTTGATAGGCATCAGAATCACTTGGGGAGTGGGAACTTCTGGAAAAAGAGGCTTGGTTCTGCCCCCCCCCAAAGATTGCCATTCCTTATGAATGTATTTCTGTCAGTTCCTCACAGGTGTTTTAAATGCTAAAGTTTAAAAGCCCGATGCAAAACTCACCTGAGGGGAAAACTGTATTTTGAAGGATAGATTAGGGTTGAGTATGTGGGGTACTTGTTTAGCATGTGCAAGGCCCTGGTTTGTTCCCCAAAACTCAAAGTGCATGCGCGTGTGTACATGCATACACACACACACACACACATAAATTTACATTGCTATTATTATATAATTTCACATATTACTCAAACACTCTCAAAGAGACTTTAGGTTTAGTCAGTGTCGTCTACCACACATCTCTGCACAAAACCCTTTGTTAACATTCCAGACACTGGGCTATGTGCTGTGGGTGGAGATGGATAACACAATTTTGTCTCCAAGAGCTCAGCATCTTGCTGGGGAGACAGACATGTAAACAAAATAAATGAAGTATTAGAAGAAGAATTCGAAAGGCTGTTCCAGCCCAGGAAGAGAATGACTAACTCCGCCTGAAGGCTGGGAGAGGGCTGAGGCTTTCCCAAACACCCAAGGTTGGAGGCCAGGCTAATGCTCAGGATCAGCTCGCCTTCTGTCTGAAAAGATGCAGGTGGCCTGGCACAGGAACGGGGAGATTCCAGTCCTAGGGGAAGGCCTGTGCAGACGTAGGTCTGAGAAGCCCGGGAGATTGGTTATGGTGGGATGCATAGGTAGTTGGTGATGGAGTTGCTGAAGATAATCTAGACAAACAGCCTCAATATGAAAGAACCTCTCAGCCTCAGGAAGGCAGCTAGGGACATTTTAAGGAAGGTGAACTTAGTGCAAGAGTTCAGCTGTAATTCTAGGTATAAAATCGTTGCTCAAATGCAGGAAGTATGAATATAAATGATATAAGGGTAAGTTAGCAGACACTATAAAAAAAACTCTTGGTATTTATTTTCAGTTTGATTTTGCAAGAGTCAATGAATACTAATAACATTAGTATTTATAAGGTATTTCATAGTCTAAAAAAGATTCACAACGTTGTCATACAATAGCAATACACAGCACATTGTCATGTGCTTTCTATAGCCCTCGGGGCACCACATCTGTTCCTGACTCAATTTTCTAGATGACATTTCTTAAGGAGGCTGAAGAACTTTCAGAATCACACACACCGTGAGGTAGCAGACAAAAGACTCAGTCACACATTTTCTGAGTGTGAACTTTTTTACTCTAAGGGTGGTTTTGCTGAGTGAGATAACGGCAATAAAGATACTTACAAGCCAGAAGACGCCAAGTTGTTTACAAAGGCATGCAGCAGCCTAGAAAAAATGCAAAAGAAAGAAATATGATTCTGTATCTATACAAATAGGCATGTGTAGGCTGGGCCTACGATTAGTAAGTGAAAACTAGTACTGCAACAGAAAATGAAAGTCGAAGTCCAAGGATTGATTCTTCTAAGGCTTGCTCTCTTCTGACTTTACATTCTGATGCTTTTGGGGCAGCATTCTTGAGTGTCTCTCCTCCCCTTGGTGACTTGAGGTCCAGGCTGTGTCATTTGAGGCCACACCTTTTGATGGCTGCAATGTCTTCTGGCATCAGCCATCTAAGAGACACAACCTCGCATTGCTATCTCACTCTCCTCAGCCAGCTCAACCATGTGATTGGCTCTGACCACTGAGACATTAGTAAATGTGATATTAGCTGAGTTGGGAAAAATATTGTACTCTTAGTCTTGCCGATCCTTAGACTTATGCCTTCTGAGAGTCAAGTATTACCCAATCAAAATTACCCCTTTTACCCATGCATGCTTTAAACTGTGGGGAGGATGAATGTGACCTTCAATGACTGAGTTCAATTCTCTTTATTGAATGCTACACTGCGTATGTAAGTGAAGTGCTTTGGAATATGCACTTTTTAAAAATATAAATGCAAATTGCTTTTCATATTTTAACTAACTCGCAAATGATAATCAGGTCTAGGACATCTCTCTTGGAGTCAGTATTCAAATATTCAGAAATGGCGGATACAATCTGGCAAAGACTGATGAAAATTAAAACTGATGAAAAATCTTTTGTTTGTTTTTGTTGTTGTTTTTCGAGACAGGAGTTTCTCTGTGTAGTAGTCCTGGCTGTCCTGAAACTTGATCTGAAATAATGTAAGAGCATTGTGTTAAGTCCTTTGGAATGGATGACAGCAGCCACTAAAGAGAGCTTGAGGAAAGTGACAGCTTGTTTATCCCCACAATATCATAGGCAGATGGTTATAAAAATCAGCACCGAACCACACTATACCTGATTCATGGACATTAGGTTACAAAAATACTTCATAAACCCGGAAAATTGCCCACATTCTAGCTCTGTATTCTTGGGAGTCCTCTTAAACCTTTTCACTTGGGTTTCCCATGGTGGTCTCTTTCACTGTCTCTAGGCATTGGTGATGTTTCTTCTGGAAGCCCTTTTTCAGATCACTGACTATCTTCATGGTGGCTTGTTTGACAACATTGCTCAGGAACTTGCCTCCCATGTTTGACACAGCTTCAGCATTCATGCGCCAACACCCACTACATTTTCAAACATAAAAAATGAAGGCTAAGATTTTGATGGTCTGTGAAGAGAGGTCTCCTGCAAATGAGAGAATATTCTTTTCACAGACCTTCAGGTCTTGCAGAGGTGTTAGCTGGAGAGCAGATGACTCCTCTGGGGAGAAAGAAGGTATTATTTTGAGATTTATTGTTTGGATCTCTCTCATTGCCTGCGAGAAAACAGAAAACTGTCTGGATTTCAGTTTTGCTCTCTCTAACACTCAAAGTCCTTCCCTGACCTGAGGAGATGTGGTGACTTGCTGTAGCTAAAGGAGGATTAGGACTCCCACGCTGACATTAGCAATTGATTGAAATGTGGTTTCAGGTGAGGGCAGGAAGGAATAGCACAGAACAATACAAACAAGTTCATTGTGCTAACTCTAAGGTATAGTTCCCTGAGAACCAGGTGTGAGCTGAATAGAGAGGATATTACTGGCTCAAGGCTCCTCTGGGCGGTGTAGAAAGGTGGGCATGTGTTACACCCTTCAACCTTGCTTGACTCATTCAGAATCGACATTTCTCCACTCTTCTTAAACTCCTCTCTCTCTCCCTCCCTTCCTCTTCCCCCCTGTTTTCTCTCTCCCTCTGTGTCTCATTTTCTCCTGCTTGGTATGCAGGTACAGATGTTGGCATTTCAATAGGAAAACCATACTTGAATTTGAATCACTCAAACAAAAATGAGGGAGGCATGGACATATAGGGCCAAACTTGGAAGAAAGGAACAGGAGGGAGATAAAGAAGTCTGTGGGTTTGTACTGTGTCACGCAATCAAATTACTCTGTCTGCTAATACATGTGCCACACAAAATCACTTGTTAGGGACCACTTTCACAAACCAATGCAAAAAGCCAGGAAATCCAAGCTACTTTGCCAATGGTTAATCAGATAGTGAATGCTGGATATGAGATTTAAGGTCACATTCACTCATCCAGACATAATGCCTCGCCTTTTTATCATTGGTATACAGCATCATCATTGTCGGATCCATGTTATTCATTTAATTATTGCTATTTGGCAAAAGTTAGACACCAATGTGCTAAGCATTGAGGAGTCACTGATGTCTTTCCTACATAGATTTTATTTTCTATTTCCCTTCCTTTGGGGAGTTTCCTCCCTAAGCTCTGTATCATCATTTGAGTGAGTCTGGTTTTCTCTTGTGGATTTGGAATCTTTCTGCTACTACCGTCTCCAGTACTAGCTCATATACAATCCATTTTACTGACAGCTAGGCTGGGACTTTTCTCCGGTACTTTTGAGAAAAAAGTTTTCTATTTAGAGAGCTAAGTTGAACTAATTTAAAACTGGGCTGGGCTAACCGTCATTTTGAAATACAAAAAAAAAAATATGAACAGGAAATTCATGCACTAAATATAACTAAAACATGAAGACAAATGATTTTTTTCTCTTTTCTTTCTTTCTCTCTTAAATTTGTTCCATATTTTAATTGCAAGAGAAAAATAATGACTGGTCATTATGCAAGGTTAACCAAGATATAGTAAAGTTCAGATCTCATGAACATTACAGCCCATAGGGAGATAGGTGACAATCTAAAACAAATGAGTGCTATGAAGATTAATAAGCATCCTGCTTATATTGTTTACAAAAGTTTATTGTAAAATTGTGCCTGAGAGGGAATCACATAATCCTCTTCTGTTAAAAAAGACCAGACTCTAGAAAAAAAATATGGCCTGGGTAACAGGAACAAAAGATGGAAGACAGGTAAATGTATCATCAAATGAATGAGGTTTAATGTATGTGTGGAAGAAAAGAGTGGTGTAATAGGGAACCAAATGTATGCAAGAGCCAAGCTCTGTATGGTCCTGTGGGCTGTGGGAAGGGGATGAATCTTTACCATGAGAACTAAAAGAAGTCAGTCCAAGTTTTCAAGCATGCTTGCCTGATTAGACTTGATTGAAAACCATACTAGAGTGATTGGAATAGACCAAAGATAGTTACAGTGCAAAACCAATTAGAGATAGTCATATCGCAAGAAAGAGATTATAGTACCTTGGATTGGGAAGAGTTATCAGTAATTATAGAAAGATGTAAGCTGGCTTGTGGTTTGTGGGATGTTGTGAAAGATCTTTTGGCAAACGGGAAGAAGGCAATAAATGGAGGAAAAGAATGAATCCCAGATATTTGGCCTATGCAACTTGATGGAAGATGCTCTCCTTTCATGCCACAAAAATTAGTTTGTAAGACACAACTTATGCCAGGGGACTGAAGAGTTAAACTCAAGCTTCATCTTGTTGTGTTAGAATGCTTTCTGAGATGTACAATTACAGATGTTTCATAAGCAGATAGAGTTAAGAAACTCAAAGAAATGAGGTTGTAGATAGAAAACTAATAAAGCCACGAGACACTGATGTATCTATGAGGCTAAGTGGAGTGGTTGGGACAAATGACACAGCTGTGTGAGAAAAGCTTCGTAAGAGCCTTGAGATGCTTCCATTGGTCAACAGCATTTAATACCTGAAATGAAATGACTTTCAAACAGATATTAAAATTTTAATTTTTGTAAATTAAAATAAATACATGCTAAAGTATTTTATTATTATTAATGATGGAACCAATAGGCTTTGACATCTCAGTTTATTGTCCAAACACATCTACAATTGTAATGTATTCCAAAGCCACAGAGTAAAAAAAGACATCTGGAAAAATAAATTAAGGAAGTTGGAGGATTCATATTTCCAATTCTAAACCTTACTACAAAGCTGAACTAATTAAGACATTGGGATGGACATATGAATTGATGAGATAGAACTAACAAAGCCCAATAAGCTTTGTCATTACTAAACCGATTATCAAAGAAGCAAGCAAGCAATCAATGGAAGAAATTAAACACTTTTGTTTAAGGTGATGGGATAGCTATACAGCTTAAGTTTGTAGGAAAAAACTTTGGCTCACTATCTCACATTATACTTAAGAATAACTTGCAGCAAGCTGGGTGGTGTGGTGGAACACGCCTTTAATCCCAGCACTTTGGAGGCAGAGGCAGGCAGATCTTTGTGAGTTCGAGGCCAGCCTGGTCTACAAGAGCTAGTTCCAGGACAGGCACCAAAGCTACAGAGAAACCCTGTCTCAAAAAACAAACAAACAAACAAAAAATGAATAACTTCCATCAAAGTGCAGCTGCAACTGTAAGGGTTCACACCATGAGGCCATTAGAATAACAGTTGTATGCTTCAGTTAGGCAATGGATTTATTTTATGCAAAACAGCAAAAAATCAGGGATAAAATAAAAATTAATTAAATTTTATAAAAATCTTCCTCAAACTACACACTCAAGTAAATAAAAGATAATGTATATTACCATGGACTGAGTTTTTAAGGTTTGAGGGCATGTATTTAGTGAACAGAATTGACATAAGTAAACCATAAGCAGTTAAATATCTCAGATAAGGACTACACAGAGCATTGGAACACACAGCTCTACTAAGGTTTACCAAAACCACTAAGCATATGGAAGGATTAAGAATATTATTTTAATTTAAAAACGTGTTATTATTGCACGTGTGAGTCGGGGGTGGGTGCACATGGCATTCCTGTGGAATCAGGAGAGGTCTTTGAAGTGTCAGTTCCCTCCCTCAACCTTTTCATGCCTTTCCAGGGTCAAATGCAAGTCTCTGGACTTGAGCAGAAAGCACTATTACTCTCTGAGCCAGCTCATTGGCTTGATTAATAATGTTTGTCAACAAAGAAATGCAAAACAGATCCATAAAAGATTAGTACTTTCTTACATATTGGGATAGCTATAATAGGAAAAAGTAAAAACAGAAAAATCAGACAATAGCAAATCATAGCATGGATGTAGACTTTGGCCTCTCCACACATGACATAGTCAATTTGGAAAAAAAAAATTTTTTTGACAGTGCCTTCAAATATCAAAGGTAGAGTTATCTGGTGAACTAAAATGTCTTCAAAGACCAAAGAAAAATCAGAAAAATGTTCTCACAAATTCTTGTGTACTCTTGTTCACAGCAGAATTTTTATTCATAAGAACTGAGAAGCATAAATAATCCAGATATCTGTTGACAAGAGGAGAAGCAAAATATGGTGTTACCTGTGTATGTAATTATTATTTGACCTTAAAAACTAATGAATCATTAATATGTGATACAAATGAATGAATCTCAAAACTACATTAAATGAAAACTAGTTCTCAGAAAACAATGTACACTATACAGCTCCCTTTATATGAACAGTCTAGAATATATTACTGTAAATAGTACTGACAGAGATTAGTATTTGATAAACTTCTGGGGAAATGGCAAGAGGGAGTATTTGCTAAGTGACAGATGATGGATAAAGGTTTAACTTTAAGTTGTTATAAAAATGTCCTAAAGTCTTATTTTGGCAGGGCGGTGGTGATGCACGCCTTTAATCCCAGCACTCAGGAGGCAGAGGCAGGCAGATCTCTGTGAGTTCGAGGCCAGCCTGGTCTACAAGAGCTAGTTCCAGGACAGGAACCAAAAGCTACGGAGAAACCCTGTCTCAAAAAATTTTTAAAAAAAAGGCTTATTTTTTTTAGAAACTCATACTGACACTTAGTCTTACACTGTAAAGTGGGAAATGGGTAGGTAGCTCTGTTGTCTCAATATGGCCATACGTACAGCTATAGTCCGGTGCCATCACTCTATAGATTTAAAAGAGCACCACTACAGACTTGTTTCCACACTGAAACTATGAAATAAAATTGTGATGGCCCCCGAAAAGAGGGTTCTTTGTCATCTAAAAGCTGGTTGTATATCTAGAGATGGGGACCTTTTGCCCTGGTTATGTGCTCCAAATAGTTATGTAAAATAGCTCTCTACAGAGGGAAAAAACAGCTGACAGCAGCAAAACACCTAAAGTTGCTCAATCAATGCAAACCTGCTAACTCAGAAAACCATTTACATTTAGATGTCCTCTAGTTTTTCATTGCTTTGTAAAATACAGGGGATGCACACTTACTGTCTAAATCTAATTCTAATATCATGAGAAACACATAAAAATCACATACCACCCTCCCACACACATTCACACAGAGTTGAGTGATCCTTGTCATCTTTGATATCTAGAATTCACTTTGCATAATGAACAGTTGATTCTAGTACATAGTAACTCTAGTTACCTTGTTCACCAAGTGCTTGGCAGCTGCCATTTTACTTCCTCTATTTACTTCCTGTATGTGTTATTTTGACTCCAATGGTATGAATGGAATTAGACACATTCTATCATTTTGGAACAATTAGCACACTGTCCTCCAGATGCACCCATAGATAATGTACGTCAGAATTGCCTTCTTAAGGCTGAGAAATGATTGCATGTGCATATATATTCTTTTTGTCCATATATTTAGGGATGGGCCTTGGATTGCTTCCACTGTATAGTGCCTTTGTACAATATATTATTAGGTAAACAAATACAGGAGTCAGCTTAGAGTCAAAGAGGCTAGAGAAATAGAATACTTCCTGGGAGAATACCAAGGTCATGTTCACGTGATTGCAGTGAAGAGAACAGGGGTTATCCTTGACGATTGGCCACAATGAAACTTCTGTAATGTTTTTCTTTCTTTATAAGTTTTCCAACTGCATGTTGACCAATGTGCATATTTATTAACTTCTCTTAGTACATGAAATATATATGAGGGTCAAGGCCATGCTTGTTTTTAAAGTTTATTTCTAGCATAATTTTTGGCTTATAATAGGCACTAAGTGAATGATTGGTTGATAATCTCCTGGCTAATCTCTGAGGTTGATGCAAGCACTCAATACAGAGCTGGGTAAGTGACTCATGCAGATCTTGTAATTGACTACCTGATATCCTCCAAGAACAGTTATGGGTGGTGACAGCTCACATACATATATTCTTTCAATTATTGCAAAGGTCAAGGCATCTGAAGATAATTCACAAAGTTGGAAACATGTTAAGGATATCTAAAATGCTTTGAGAAAAAGGTCTGGATGTATTGTGTTTCTGCTTCTATTGATAATGTCAATCAACTAGAAACACTGTTAAAAATATACATGCAGAGACTATATAGCCAAGTATTTGGAGTTACCAGATCTAGAGTGCAGCCCTGGCATCCATATTCAAGTCTCTAAGTTAGTTTCAGCACCCTCTCTCTTGCGGTTCTGCTCATGACTTATTACAGCTCCTTACACTTATCGACGTGGTAATGGTTCTGAAAGTCTAACCTCAGCATCACTTGTTTGCATTTCTCTGAAGTTTGCATCAGTTGTGAAGCGTGTCCATCTCAAGAGTCTAGACTGCAGGTTTTCAGGACTCTTCTAAGAATTAGAAAATCTTTAACGTATAAATACTGTCAATTCTTTCTTTTCATTTCCCAAGGGGAGTCACTCTCTACTTTTGCTAGATTTCTTGAATCAGTGGGGTTTTTTTTCATTTCCATGTTTCCCCATTTTCCCAGGGTAATTTTTCATATTCAAAACAGCCGACTGGTGTGCTTTTTTGTTGTTTTGATTAACTTTCACTAATGTGCACAAACAACACCGAATGTTTTCCTTATTTTAGTAGATTCACTAAGAAGGCTCCTTCACATAGCCATTGTGTTGAGGAAAACACTGTATAAATTTTTTTTTGCCAGAATCACACACTCACCACTTACTGTCCAGAAAACTCCACCCTAACGAATGTGTCTACACACCCTGGAGTCCAGAATATCCCCCACTAACTTGTGGACTATGTTGCACACCCATGACAATTGCAACAGCAAGCATCTGTTTTGAGATATTGGAGGCGTGCACAGATAGCCTCATATGCACTGCGAAGAAAACACAGTTTAGTCTTGCTTGTTAGCAGTGGCTCTGTGGGTGGATGAAGGGGAATCCTGGACCCACCCTGCTGGGTTCTGGAAAAAAATATGATTATAAACAGTCAAAGCCAGGAAAATCTCACACTTTAATAGCACATTTGATTCTCCGGTGATACAGAATTCAGTCCTAAGCATGTCTGATATTTTTTATATTCTTATAAGATCTTACAACACTATAATGGGCAAAAAGTAGTATGTGATCATTCTTTGCACCCAAGGATCCTTATTATTTCCAATGCTTAGTGGATATATTAAGTTACAAAAAAAAGGACATATTATATGCTTCCAGATGCTTCAGCTAATCAACAAGAAATATTTTGTTCTACAAAATATATTACTTTATAAACCTTTTGAAAACGTAATTTATGTCCAGTACAATAAAATTTAATTATTTAAAGGGAAGTAAGTCCATAAAGTCACAGTATGTGCCCAATTTATCAACTCAGAAGCCTCTTGGACACAGCAACAAGTAATAATCATCAGCCCCTTCTGTTTCCTTAATACTAATTATTTAATTTGTAGGCATACTATTTAAATTCGCATTTAACATTGGAAACTTATATCCTGTTATTGTTACTATGGGTGTTTTCTAAATGTTCATGTGTTAAAGGCATTAACTATACAATTTGGTACTACTGGGGCATGGTACAACACTAGTGGATGGAACCTAGTAGGAAGTTCTTACACCATTAGTTTGTGCCCTCAAAGGATTTGGGCTACACAGCATCCTCTTCATTCTCTTACTTTGTGGCCGAGAGGTGAGAGATTTGGATCTACCACACAGTTCTACAGTAAAGTGCTCCTTTGCCATAGAACCACAGCACAGAGCATAAAGAACATGGTCAGAAACCACTAAAACTGGGACCCAAAAGAAACCTCCTCACTTTTTCCATTGTTTTGCTCAGTTTTTTTTAAATAAAGTAATGAAAATTTCTCTTGCTGTGAAATTTTAAAATGCGTGTAAACATTTCAGAAATATTAAATCTGTTTCCAGAATCGGAAAGATGGATGAGGGCCTTTGAAGTTGGCATTGAAAGCCAACATTGTGCTATTCTGCAAGAAGTTGTTTCCACTTTAGAATTTACCTCCTCATTTACCCCTGTGAAGGATACTATTAGTGCTCAAAGTGCTTTTATTTTAAATGATAGTTTAAAAATCTTTGACTGTGCATCAGTTATTGTTGTTATTTAACGAACCAAAAAAAATTAAACATCATAGTAACTGTTCAGAATTTTATAGATCATCAATAGGGTTGAAAATTGCTGGGCCTGGCTGCTGCTCATGAATGTGGCTCTAGTTGGCTGCCACATCAGCTAGGCTGTAGAATCAGAATAGGTTTCATTCACATGTGCAGGTGTTGGTGCTGATGCCGATTTCTAGCTGGATCATGTACCTGCAAGAGCCAATCTCTTCCTTCTACCTTGCAGCAGTGTTCTGAGAGTGCAAACTGCTTGTGTTGTGTATGTTACAATCTCTTGGGCTACAGGAATTCACATAGCCAATCAATTCAAAAGTCAGTGTACCTAGAGACATGGACACAGGAAGGTATGACTTGCTGGAGGTTGTTCATGTAATAATTCACAATGTATATTTGAAACGAAGGATTCCAAGTTCTAGAAGATAGATTACTTCAAATTTAATTATATTATTTTCTTTCTTTCTTCTCTGTATCCATATACAAATCACAAACTATCTCTATCACATGTATATCATATATAAATATGTATCATATGTACCTATACACACATATACATGAAAGTATATACTTGATAGGTCAGATTCATAGTAGTTAAAGTATTTGTTCAAGTGTTCATAATCAATGTGTCTGAACCAGAATGAACCAAATATATCTTCTAATTGAAAATTTGAAGCTCATTTTGAAGAAAAATCTGATGTTTGAGTAAATGATGTTTGAATTTGCCAGGACTACTCTTGTGAAGTAATTCATGGTGAATTAAATCAGAAATGTATTTGATTGCAATACTGAAGGTTTGTAACCTAAAATCAAAACGTCAGGAGGATCATATTTCATCTGAATTTGTACTTAATATTTCCTTACCTCCTCAGCTTTTGCTATCTTGCCTGTGACCTATGAACCTATGACATTGGTAGACCTGTAGCTATATAAGGTCAATGTCTATTTTTCAGATCATATAGTAATCCCTGTGTGTTTCCTAGTCCTTTTCGTCCAAAGACCAGCTTCTTACAAGAATTTATATTGAACTGGGTGCCCCCAGTATTCCAGCTTAGCATATCCTAAAACTACATTTGCGTGAGCAAAGATGCTGTTTTCAGATGAAGCCAATTTGGAGATCCAGTGGTATTTAAGTGCTGATGAAACATTCAGTAGGAGAAGGGAGCACAATTCAGTCAAAGCTAACAGTAACTAAAATTCTTCCATCACACTTGTCATTTCATTAGTGGCATATAAAATAATAATCATGATAATATTTTCTGAGTGCATACAATGCTTTGGAGCTTTGTCAAATGTTTTATATGCAGCTCTCCACTTGTTATTTTATTTATGATAGTTAATAAAAATGGGCATTGTCCCATATGCATCAGGTGAAAAATAAAACCAAATGAAAACATGACAGATTATTGCTAAACTAGTCACAAGTTAAATGACAGCAAATTAGACTCCATTTGAAGCATAGGTTTTAACCACCACTGATGTAATTTAAGAGTTATTTGATTTCTGCTGATCTCATCCTAAGAACAAGATGAGTGTTTGCAACTTAAAGAAAGTGAAGCAACGTAGCTCTTTATGCACACACACAGTTTTTGAATGGAGATGAAAATATCACTGATTGCTCACTGACTTGTATTTTTCCCCTTTAAGTGGAGTAGATGAAAATACCATCTACTGGCATGAAGTCCTTTCAGTAATGGGCAACCATGGATTCTCAGGACTGATAGAGTGAAGGGGGAATATGGAGGTCTTGTTTTTGTCTGGTTATAGAGTTTGTTCAAAGCAAGTCTTAAGTAGAAACTAAATCCATGAATATGACAACATACGCAGAGTTCTTGAAGAACAATGAAATGTGGAATTTGACAGTCTTGGATCTACAAAGGTGATGTCCCCACCTTTGTTTTGATAAGAAAAAAAAATGAATCTTTAAAGACTGATCACTACTAAGCACAAAAATGGTAGCCTTTTCTTTGTCTGCAGCTTGTCCACCCACAACTGAGAAATAATGAAAGACTGAAGGTTTCCCACATTCCCAATTTATTATTGATTTTATGAGTATTTCTAGGTAAAAAGACCCAAATATTAGAAATTTATGTTTACAACAATTTACAATTACTCATTTGTTTGAATCTTATGTACAACCTGATGTACTCTTTGCTCTAGGAATTTCATATCTATCTTCTGTCTGTGTGTCTGTCCATCCATCTATCTATATCTCTGTCTCCATTTCTCTCTCTCTCTCTCTCTTTCTCTCTCTCTCTCTCTCTCTCTCTCTCTCTCTCTCTCTCTCTCTCTCACACACACACACACACACACACACACNCTCTCTCTCTCTCTCTCTCTCTCTCTCTCTCTCTCTCTCTCTCTCTCTCACACACACACACACACACACACACACACGTGTGTCTGTATGATGTGTGATTCCCCTCTGTATGATGTGAATATCATTGGTAAATAAAGGAACTGCTTTGGACCTATAGCAGAGCTATAGTGGAACAGAGCAAGCCAGGGATAAACTAAACTGAAATCTGGGAGAAAGAAGGGTGGAGTCAGAGAGGAGCCATGTAGTCCTGCCAGAGACAGACACTAGAAATTTAGCCAGTAAATAAAGTCACGTGGTGATACACAAATTAATAGAAATGGGTTAATTTAATATGTAAGAGTTAGCCAATAAGAAGCTAGAGCTAATGGGCCAAGCAGTGATTTAATTAATACAATTTCTGTGTGGTTATTTTAGTTCTGGTTGGCCGGGACAAACAAGAGGCTCCTTAGTGTGTGTGTGTGTGTGTGTGTGTGTGTGTGTGTGTGTGTGTGTTTGTATGTGTGTGTGTTTTCAGAAAACTCCCCAGTGCTGTAACTCTGGGCTTTTTTTTTTTTTTTAACTAACGATTCAGGAGGAGCAAAATAGAACACAAAGCTTAGAATTTGTGACTAGGACAACCTCCAGGTTTTACTTGCAGAGCATTGATAGTACAGGAATTGTAAGTTTAGAGTATGCACATTTTTGCTGAAACAGAAAGAAGTCTAGCAAAATTCTTCTATCAAAAAATACCCTAAGGATACTTAATGGAGATTGTAACTGTGCATTTTACCATTCAGATAACATATTTGACTATACAGTTGCCCAAGTATATGTCTAAATAAAATGACATGTATAGTGTATCCTAAACTTTGAATCAAGGCAATTGGGGAACCTCTTTCATAGCTCATTCTTCTTCTATTACTGATAAGCAAGCAATCAGTAAAATAAGATTATAGTAATGCTTATATACATTAAATGGTAATATTTAAAAATTATGTTTAAATAATGATTCCCAAATAAATGACACAGGAGCTAAAGATGAAAAAGGTCAGAATTCAAGAAACACACCATCTCCTGATCAATAGTCACAGAAAAATGAAATTGAGTAACAACTGTGGTAACTCCCGACATTGTCTCTGTCTTCTGTAGAGTCATTTGACTGGCAAGAAAGCATTCCTATGTGTTAGGACTGTTTTGTTTGATTGTTTTGCTTTTGTTTTACTGTCTGACTTTAGGCAAAAGATCACAGTTGCCTGGGAAGAGGAGTAGCTCTTCTCAACAGCAGGTACTCCTGTGTGCTTTCAGTTGGCTGCTGCCAGGACACAGTTTATATATGGAATGAGACGAGTGCCTCATTTCTGAAGGAGTTTCACTGAGCACTTCTTGGGAAGCTGGTTTCTCATCCGTTACCTCACAGGTTGCCATACAAGTTAGGTCTGTCCAAATGCCAATTTGAGCAACTGGAGAAACTTCAGTGAAATACACAAAGCTTATTCCTCCTTAGGGTTCTATGGGAATTGGGTCAAATGGGCCTCAACTTGAACATGTTGTTTGAGCGAAGTCTTCTCTTGGAGCCTGGATGGGATTGGTTTAACATAATGCCCTGGCTTGTCCCAGTGAGGCACTTGTCAAAATGATCAGGTTAGCAATTTTTTAGGCTTCAGATGACTATCTCCTAAATGGTCTTTACATTCAGGAAGGACACCACTGCCATGGAAAACAAAGATATTTTCATTAGTTTATGTGTTTGAGTGATTTTGCTTGCTACTGAATTATGATCCACCAGACTTCTAGGTTGGTCTCTGAAACCTGACAGTGGAATGGGGGATGTTCCTTGCCAGAAAGCCATTGTGATGTCTGCAGCGAACTGGAGAGTTCACTGATGCTGCAATGAGTGCCTTGCATCATAGCATTAAGCACCCAGAGCCTCTGCTCAGGACCACTGTCTGAAGGTGAGGAGCAATGCAGCAATAGAAACTTCTGAAGCTGGTCCCAGCAGGCTCTTGCTTCCATGATATCTGCTTAAGTTCAATTCTGGGGTTTCTGTGTTTTCTGAGGAAACAAAAAGTCTTAAAATATATCCTAATACATTCCCGCATTGGAGTTAAAAATGTATTTTTTCTTTCTTTTTTCCACCACCAAGATCTCTGACTAAGAAAACTGCTTATATTTTTTTTAAAAAATTCTCAGGTTTAAAATTTGGAATTTTTATTTTATAATTCTCCATGAATTGTTCTCCAGAATTTATTCTTATCTGTTGTTAATATCCACTGATCTCTTGAAGCTCTTATTCAGCTCTTCATTCGACACCAGCCGAGCAGAAGCATGCTAGGACTTCAGTCATTATGCCTAGCAAAGAAATGTGATATTGCAAGTCTGTTAAAAGGCATATGTAATATACATCTGAAATCGCAGATGACAGCTGAGCTCAGTGCCAGCAATTTTCTGTGAAAACAGAGCTAGAACAAAGTTCATCTGTATGCCCAAACCTTGATCAATTAAAACGCATCATTACCTAAATTTAGAGTTTAAAATTATAAAACTTTGAAGATGCAAAGAGAATCCTGTGGTCCTAGGTTAGGCATGGGTTCCTTTTATGTTACACAAATGCCCGATTCATAAAATGATAAACAATAACTCACCCATTAATTATTATTTATCACTTCAGAGAAAGTTGAAATCTTTATTCTTCCAAAGACTTTTTCACCAAAATTAAGACAAACTACATAATAGGAGAAAATATTTGCCTATTAAAATATTTTCATACTGAAAATCAAAATTCAAAATTAAATGAAAATAAATCAAACCATTTAATATTAAAAACTGTTATAGAATTTGTTCTTTGACAATAGCACATTGGTACAACATGTATTTTAATTGGAATACCCCTCATGCTCTCTAATCTCTTCTTGGCCTTTCTTACTTCTCCCTCTTCCCTCCAAGTCCTTTTCCAACATGTGTATCTGTTCATTCTTATCTTGTTGAGATGCACTGAGTTTAGCAATGGCCATCCTTGGGATTGTGAGTTTGGAATTATCCACTGAAGCCTGGTCTAGTTCTCACTGGGCATAAAGCTGAAGTCTATGTATGGCCCTCCACTATCAACCAATAGCTGATTGTTCAGGAGGCATAGGTAAGAACCCACGAGCTCTTTCCTTATCTCCAATCAACTGTTATTAGGCCCATTTTTTAAAAAATAAAATAGACAAAATTTCTGAATACATTTTTCAGTAAAGGAGATACAGGAATGGCAAGTAAAGTACAAATAACATCACTTGTCATTAGAGAAATAAAAATGACAACTACAGCCAGATGCCAACTGTTAGACTGTTACCTCCTGTCATTATCTTTATCCCATTCTCCCTTCTTAATACAGTCATAATTATTATAAAACTGACACCATCAAATGAAGGCCAGGATTTGGAACTGTTGAATCCATACATCTATGTAGCTACTGGGAATGTAAAACACTATAACTGGAAAGTGTTGGCATCTGCCTTCAAAACTTAGCATATACTTATCACATCGGCTTTCTGCTTCCTGGGTACTTAGCCAAGAGAAATAAAAATGTACAACTTACAAATAACTGAATGTAGATGTTTAATTTTATTCTTCCATAATCAGCCCAAACTGAAAACAACAGCAATGTCTTAAAATAGATTAGAAACTGTAAGGACACAGTGCTCACCAGCAACATAGAGAATCTCAGATGCAAGATTTTAAGTGAAGAAGTCAGACTAAAGAGCTACATAGGAAATGATTACATTATGTGACATTCTAGAAAGAGAGAAACTATAGGAACAGAAACTGTCAGTGAAACAGACTACGTATTTTCGACGTGTTGTTTCATTCATCCCATAGCTTATCAATCTATTTATGATAAGACCACACAATGGCTTAGGGAGATGGCTTATCTGATTATATCCCTGCCATATAAGCCTGAGGACCTGAGGTTAGGTAGTCCTTGGAGCTGACTGGTCAACCAGATGAATTGGTAAGTCCAGTTTACTGAGAGATACTGTCTTCAAACCAACAAAACAAAACAATGTGGAAGGTGATCAAGAAGACACCCAAAGTCTGGCTTCCACATGCACTTGCATGTGAGTGTGTGCATCCACATGTACACACACATGCACACCTCGCACAAGAACACTCAAAATCTTCTTTCTTGGCATTTTCCAGGAGACAATGAACTATAATTAACCATTGTAACATGTGGGTGTAGTGTGAGGTATTTGACCACAAAAGACATAAGGGAATATTTGGAAAGGAGCAACAGTTCTGTTTCATAATTGTGGTGGTAGTTATTTAATCATAAACATCTGTAAAGAATCATGGAACTGGTCTAAACAAAGAATCAATTTTCCTTTATATAAATTACTCTTCAAGATTTGGCTTTTAAAGAGTTAACAGAAGGTCGTTAGCGATAGAGAATGTATTCACTAAATAAAAAATGAGTTCCTATTATGTGCCTTATCTCATTACAAATTATTTAGGATAGAGAACATAAGTTTAAAACATACTATAGTCCTTCTAAAAATGTTCTCATATATCAGAAACTCAAAGATACTTTGCTCCACTCTGGAAATTCTGATTCATTAGGTCTAGAAAATAGTCTCAGAATTTGTATCTAAAAGCTCTGGGGTGACAGTATTGATACCAGTCACAGGAGTATACATTGAATGGCTGTATTATACAATTTAAGTATGTGGAATTATGAATTAATGAAAAGTAATGGTTAAGGACTTGCTACGAAGGAACTCTGGGAAGTACGGAATGAAAGCTTTGTAGGTCTCCTTGAACAGCTGCCTTTGGGTAGAGACATGAAAGAAGGGAAGGAGTTGCTCATAGGAACATCTGGACAAGAACATGACTAGAGGAATGAGCAGCCCACGCCTTTGCGCTAGACACAGGATATATTGCTTTACCTAAGAGAGTCAAGGAAAGAAAGTGAAAGGGAGAGTAGGGATGTTTGATCAGTGCCAGTTAGAGAAGAGTAGGCAGAGCAAGTTAAGGTACTTTTGTTCCTAGGAAAAACACAGAGGGTTTTAAACAATTACACCATGTAAACCCTGCCTTAAAAGTACCATGCTGGCCACTATGAATAGAAGTGCTCAATCACAGAGAGTTTGTCACAGTTTTATATGTGAAAGATGACTGTGGCTTAGACCAAATTGGTAGAAAGGACAGTGATAAACACTGTTTAGGTTTGTGCTTAGCTTAAAGTATACCCAATATAAATCCCTGATGCCCAGTGTGAGAAAGAAGTGGTTCAGAATGACTTCAAGTCTCAGAACCAAGCAAAATTCTTTATTAGGAATGAGTATAATCACAGAACAGTTAGCTTTCATATTAAACTTTCTCCCTTAATGTGAAGAAGCATTAAAAAGCAAATCTTTTGTTCTTATTCAAGATAGGCTAGATGTAGGTGCATGGTGGCACACACCTTTAATTCCTGCACTCCAGTGGCAAAGCTCTCAGAGTTCAAGGTCATCCTGGTCTGAAAAGTGAATTCCAGGACAGCCAGAGCTACACACAGAAATCCTGCCTCAAAAGACCAATAAATAAATTGATAAATAAATGAATATTTAATAGTATTAAGATGACTATTCAAAGTGATTTTCAGAGTTACTGCCATTACTTTCAAAGTCTGTCCATATCCTTGTGAACATATCTATTTTTGTTTTTATCTTTTGGTTTTCCAAGATAGGGTTTCTTTGGTCTAGCCTTTGCTGTCCTGTAACTAGCTTTGTAAACCAGGCTGGCCTTGAATTCACAGAGCACCTCCTGCCTTTGCCTCCAGAGTTCTGGGAACTCACCAATGCCTAGTCTATTGCTTTATCTTGATGATGGCTCTCCTGATGTGGGAGTGTCATATATCAATCTGTTTATTTCATTGGTTAATTAAATAAAGAAACTGCTTTCCCTGATAGGTTAAAACATAGGTGGGAGGAGTAAACAGGAGGAAGAGGAAGTGAGGTAAGACTCCTCAGACAGATGCGAGATAGCTCTGCTCTCAGAGACACACACAATGAGGCTCCAACTCAGGATGGACGGAGGCTAGAATCTTCCCGGTAAGCGCACCTTGGGGTGCTTACACACATTATTAGAAATGGGCTAGTCCAGGTGCCAGAATTAGCCAAGAAGAGGCTAGATATAATGGGCAAGCAGTGTTTAAAAGAATACAATTTGTATGTTGTTATTTCGGGCATGAGCTAGCAGGCGGCCGGGGTACTGGGGACACAGCCCCGCTGCTCCGATTTCAACATGATGTGATGCATCATTCTGGTTTTTGGCTTTTATTTCTCCAATGATAAGGAATTTAAGCCTCTTTTCATGTACCTAATGGTTAATACTTATTTGTTAATAGGTATATGAAAAGAGAATCAATATCCCTTCCCATATTGGTAGAAAATTAAATAAAGTATTTGCTATGGAAAATAGTATGGACTTTTCTAAAACAATAAAAACTAAAATAATAATTATCCTATCATCCAATGATCCCACCTTTGTTTATTTATCTTAAAGAGTTGAAATAAAGGTCTCACATCTGTATTCCTATTTTTATCCCAACATTAGTCATTCTATAGAAAGAGTCTACTTGTTTATTGATGAGTAAGCAAAAGTGATTAAAAATGTGGTGTTTGTGTGCACAATAAAATGCTATTTAAACTTATAAAGGAAAGGATTTTGAAAATCACTGCATAGGTAAACCTTACAATATTGTGCACACAAAAACAAATCCTGCATGCTCATACATTTGAAATTCAAAATAATAAAAGTCAAAAGCAGAGCAGAACAGTGGAAATGGAGGCTGGAGTTTGGGGAAGCAAGATGATAATTAAAGGATACAAATTTTAGCATCATGGGAAGAATAAAATTTACTTTATTTTTGATTAGTTGTGGTGTGGATATACACAATAATACTGTAGCTCAGAATTGCTAAGGAGTTTTTCAATTGTTTGCATCATATAGATAAGTATATTAGGCACTAGATATCTTTGCTTTATTTAATTACTGAACAGAAATAATTACAGTGTTTCTGTCCTGTAGGATTGATAATATATCTTTCAAGTTATGATTCAATTTTGAAAGTTGAAAATGTAGCGCATATATATACACACACAATGACATCTAATTCTAAAGGAAATAAGAATATGAGATGATGGGGAAGATAATAGTTACTAACTAACAAGGCAATCGCATTACAAACACTACATGATTGAACCTAGAGCTCCAAAACGGTCAAAACAACAGAAGAATGTGGTCCTTAGCTAGAACAGCAGAGCAGGGACAATGGAAAGTTGCAACTTGCAAAGTTGCTACTTGCATATAAGGCTTAGGTTTTAAAGATGGAAAAACTCTAGGGATCTACCAAAGAATACTGTTTGATTTCCAGCAATATTGTACTTAACAATTAAAAATTGCTAAGAAAACAATATAGACCTTATGTGATTTCCCTACCCCCAAAATTAAAACTTTTGTGTATCAAAGAAGGCAATCAACAAAGCAAGAAGAATAGAGAGGCAACCCACAGAATAGAGGAAAAATGTGCAAACTTTATTTGATAAGCAGTTAATATTCAGAATATAACAAACTACAAGTCAAGAAGGAATAATCAAACAACCTTGTTGAAAACTGGGTAAACTATCTTAATGCTAAAGAAGATATGCAAATGTAAAACATACACTGAAATTCTCAGATAAATGGATTACTAGGTAATTACAAACCAAAGTTACACACTACTTCATACCAGTTAGGATTGCTATTGCTAAAACGCTGCATGGGGATGTCTCACTGGGTAAGTAAATGTTGTACAAACATGAGGACCTGAGTTCAGGTCAACATGGCTAAAATGGCAAGCTCCTAGATCAGTTGAGAGAGACTCTTTCTCAAATACTAATACAATAATAATGAGGAGGGGAAGAATAATGGCAAACACACAATATATAACTCTGACATTCATACACACACTTCTGGGTGGTATCTTTTGTATACACACATGCCAAAATATACACACATATAACACACATACATCTGCACCAGAGAGGAATAAAGAATTGCTGAGAATCATTACTTTGGTAAACTGCTGGTATGAAATAAAGAGAATGGAGCTTATATTGAGAAATACATCACTTCAAAGAATACTAAGTTCAATTATCAAACTACCAGAAACTCTGCTTCTGAATATACATAACTTAAATAATTGTGAATTGTACTACAAAATCATAAAACATTATAAATAACTATAATCAAGGCCTCTAAGAGATATTTGAGCAATATGTTCATATAAGTATCCCAGTAACTAAAAGATAGAAAAATGCAAATTTCCATTAATGGGTGATATATCAATTAAATGTGGTATATGATTCCTACAGAATATGATTTATCTATAAAAGTTGGGAAATTCTAATACATGCTACAGCATGGATACACTTCGAAGACACGATTCTGTGAAATAATCAAGGTGCAAAAAGAGAGGTAAAATATGATTGTTTAAAGTACTTAGCAAGGTCAAATTTATACACATAAAAAGTAGAGGGTCAGTATCCTTAATCTGGGTGGAGAATAAATAGTAAATATTGCTTAATGGGCACTGAGTCTCAGTTTTGTAAGACAAAAAGAGTCCTGGCCACTGGGGGTGGTAATTACAGACAGAAATGTAAAGGCACTGACGCAGTGTGTGCTTAAAAAACAGCTAAAGTGATTCAAGCAAAAGTAAGAGTAGTCAAGTAAGAGAGAGTTTTGGAAAAAAGTAAAACATATCCACCACCCTAAGCCATTTGGTAACCATATTGTTTGCACAGAAAGCTTATCCATGGAAGCTTGTAATTGCAGAATGGATGGAACATGAGAAGAAAAAGTTGAAAAGTCAGACATCCCTTGTAAGAGGAGTTTCTACAATGGTAAGATTTACGTAGAATCTCCCAGGTGTACTACCAGTCAACTCTAAATATACTCTTAATCTCTTGCTTCAGTGTTAACCAGATTAAAATGAAATAATTTTTTCAAAAATAGGCACAGAAACAATACTACACAAATAATACTAGTACTAACTAACGTTACTAATTGTTATTTACTGCACTTTGCTATTAGTTTAATAATCCTCCTTTTTATTCTTAAAACAATTTTAAAATGTAGGAACACTACCTCCTTTGAAAAAAGTGTTCATTTGAGGAGCTCCAAAGTCAGAATATAAGTACACAAATGACTAGAAGTCATAGCGCCAGAGTTCCAGGGAGTAACTACAGAGAGGTGGTCCTCAATTATGTTTGCTCTATCAGAGGCAGGAACGTGAGGTATTGACTTTTACCTAAGACTCAGAGTTACTAGGCTTAATAGAAATATATACAAACAAACAACAAGACCTCACTAGGGCATGAAAAGTATCTGAGAAAGGCTAAAGGAGCTTGGGGAAAAAAAAGAAAAAGAAAGAAAAAAAGATGGATGGGTAAAGACATGGATATCCACCAAGTCAGACACAGACACATTCTTTCATTGTTTAAAAAATAATACAGGGAACTATGAGAGTACCAAAGACATGACCCCAAGTCTCCAAGGAGCACAGAAACAGAGCTGTGTAGGTCTCTCCAGTTTCCGTGAGAAAATCCTGGCTGGCAGGACCCCCTGATGAAAGAAAAGTGACTCTGTGTGTGAGATTTAAAGAAGTTCTAATTTGAAAGCAAACCCAATTGCACACACTACACACATATGCCATGTGGAAATAATAAATGTATTTATGGTGGAAATGTTTGCCCCATTTATTATACTAGGAATTTTTCCAAGAAATGGAAACAATTGTTAGAAGTGACATTTAAAATTTAACTGAATTTCTTTTTCTTTTTCTTAGTACATTTTATTAACACACATTTTTAAATGTTACTCCCACCCAAAAAGGCATATGCCTGTGAACTCATGGGAATATTTCACTACTTTAGAAATGAGAAACAATTTTCAAAGATACACACACAGTATCAAAATGTGGGACAGGTGGAGGCTGAAAATATGTTCTTCGAGGTTTGCATGGATGCAATCACTGTCAACTCCTAAACCCTGAGAAAGGACTTTTGACTTTAGAGCTTTGAGAAAGGTTGATGGAGTAAGAAGTGTCACCTAACTACTTGGGTGGTTATGTTGTGGCACAGGTGGTCAGATAGTCTCAAATGGTCAGAAAGACATGAACAAGAGCCCTTGTTTCACTGCACACACAGCTAAGCTAGAAAATTTTCAAATTTAAGAACATTTGCAGAAATGCAACTTTCTTTGATTTCCCAATATGTGCATTCTCCCGTATTGGTGTGGGAAGTCCTTCTGTATATGTGTCACTTGTATTGGATAATGAATAAAGAAACTTCTTGGGCCTATGACAGGGTAGCATAGAGAAAGACTGGAATTCCAAGCAGAGATAAAGGAGAAAAGAAGGGAGAGTCAGAGAGTCGACATGTAGCTGCCAAAGGAGACAGACACCCCCGGAAACTTACCAGTAAACTGTGAGCCTCATGGTAAAACATGAAATAATAGGAGTGGGTTTATTTAATATTTAAGGGTTAGTTGATAAGCCTGAGCTAATAGGCTGAGTAGTGTTTTAATTAATACAGTTTCTGTGTGATTATTTTGTGTCTGGGCAGCCAGGAAATGAAAGAACAACCTCTGCTTACACCAAATCCTATACTATTCCAATCTCCAATATAAGAATAGCCAGAGTGGGGCCTTCCAGAGGTTATTAGTTTATTCGAATGGAGACTCTCAATGAAATTGGTACCATTATAGGAAAACATAACCTGCCATCTTTCTCTATGCCATGCAGTAATAGGGATATAAAACATACATTTGTTGCCGGGTGGTGGTGGTGCATGCCTTTAATCTCAGCACTCAGGATGCAAAGGCAGGCAAATCTCTGTAAGTTCTAGGCCAGCCTGGTCTACAAAAGCTAGCTCCAGGACAGGCTCCAAAGCTACAGAGAAACCCTGTCTCAAAAAACAAACAAACAAAAAAAACAAAAAAACAAAAAAAAACCAAAACCAAACAAACAAACAAGCAAAAAAATATATCTGTTAATAAAAGAAAAATTTACGTGAAGAACCTAGCCATACTGGTTTCCTGTTCTGGCTCTTCCATCCTCCAGAACATTAAAATGAATACTGTTTAGTAACCCAGTTTATAAAATTACATTATAGAATAAATGAATTACTAACAAAGGTGTTAACCATTTAAATATTTATGAATTCTACCATAAAATACCCTAAAACTCTACTAGAATATAAATGTCACATGAGAAACTATTTTAAATTATGTAGCCAAAACAAATTAGCATTGATCATTGCTCATGACGTAGTATACAGTCTAATTGGGATTCTGCATTTTGTGTGATCAGGTGTGGGTTACGAAGACAATGTGATATTGGTTGAGTTCTCTCACTGTCATGCGATGGTCTAGAACTTCCTGTTCATAGACAGCCTCCATTTATTGTACATGGGCTCACCACTGGCTGGTTATACTTATTCAAGTGGTAGCTAAAAGTTCCAGAATAGCAAATTGCTAGTCCAAATCTTTTTCACTGTGACTGGAACATCTGAAGACAATTTTTTAATTTTTTTTTCTATTTTGGTATGTTTTCAGAAAGTTAAGCACATGGTGGCTCTGCCCCAAACACTTGACCCAGGCATCACAGCAATGGGAGAGTCTGGCACCAGATGATTGTTATTTGTCGGTGTGCAGGAAGCAGAGAGTAGGAGGGGATGCTAACACTGTTCTGACTTCTCCTTTTACCCTTTCTATTCAGATTATTTGGTACCACTCCCATTCAGAGTGGATGTGTGTCATCAGTTCATGATATTTGGAAAGACTTAATAGACATTTAGATTTGTGTTTTAATAATCTGGTTGTTTCTACTAACATGTCTTTCCCAAAAGATGATGGAATTAGAAAAATGGTGGAATTGAAGTAAGGAATAAATTTTTTTTCAAAAATGAGATATCAAAATACTATAGAGCAAAAATAATGCTTGTGGAATTTTATCATATATCATAAAAGTAGCCAAATGATAATAAACAGAGTAAGTTTGAATGATAACTTTAAAAATTAATTTAAAATTTAAAAAGTATTTTAAAAATCAACTTAACAGTCACATGTGGCTTACAGAAATCTAACAATTCAGAATCAGACATTATTTTAAATCTATTTGGGATATTTATAATAATTAAACTTAAATAAGACACCAAAAGTTCAATAGCTTCAGAAAGTTTGAGTTCAGCTTATGGCTATATAAAGGGTAGGGATAAACAAATACATGCATATTGGATTTCATCTATACAGGGCTCAAACCAGGAAGAATGAAGCTACCTTGCACAGGTTTGCGTCCCTGGCCAGAAGGCAAGAAGATGGTGATTAGGGCAGATCCAGGGATGAGAAGGATAGAAAGTTTTGCAATATGGGTTCCTCTCTTGATCTGTAAAGCACTGCTGTTTTATGAAAATTCAAATTCCTTGTACTTTTAGTTTTGTCAAGTTTTCTGTGGGCATGTCACCTATTAACAAAAAAATATTTGAAATGTGTTATCTTGATGGACACAAGGTATTTCAGGATTTGGATTTACTGTGCTTTACTTTGCGGCTTGCTTCATTGTTAAACGTTTACAGGGTCTCTTGTTTTTCCTGCTTAAAATAGTGTTTTGGCAGACAAATCCTTATGTGTATTTTTTTTCAGGCTTCTCAGAATAGATTCTTGGAAGAGGAAACATTGAGCCAAACCACATGGAATTTAAAAGTGTTCTTGTACTATTATATTTTTCTAGGATGGCTCCAGCTGCATTCACCAGACATAGATGGCTGAATCTCTGTACTCAACAGTATCAATTTTCAACTTCTACAGTTTTTCTTTAACTTTTGTTGATCGGAATAGAGGTTATAGAGGCTAATATAGCATCATTTCAATTTGAATTTCTTCTTTTTTTGTGAAATAGGTCATCTTATAAGTATAGAACCGTATTCAGCTTCAGAGTTCAAGGTTCAAATCGCAGAGATTCAAATCTTGCCTGTACAATTTATCTAATGCATGGCTCTAAACTTCTTATTTAGCTCCCAACCCCAGTTTTGACAAGTGCATGCAGGAAAGGGTATTAGAATAATTAATTTTTTTTGAGACTGGGTTTCTCTATATAGCCTTCGAGATCATAGAATTCACTCTATAGACCAGGCTGGCCTTGAACTCACAGAGAACTGCCTACCTCTGCCTCTCAAGTACTGGGATTGAAGATGTGTGTCATCACCACCTAACTAATTAAATAAGTTTATTCATATACCGAACACAGCATCTTAATTTATGATGTTTGTTTTCTTTCTCACATTCTCAGTCTTCATGATACTTTACAGCTTCACAATATTTAAGGTGAAAATAGCTTTATTGTTGATTTTGACTATTAGAAATTATTATTAATTTTAAAAATAAAGAAGAGAATTTAAAAACATTTAAATCTTTGTTATGAGCCTGCTTACATTTAAATATCTTACATATTAAGTATCATCACCTAACTGATTCTTATGTTTCTTTAGTAACCACTTTATAACATATATATATATAAACAATTAGACAATTTGTCGCTTTTTTTTCTTTCACTCATTGTCATGCAAACTTTACCTATCTGGAAAGTCATGCCTTGTCCTTTTTATGACTATGGCATAGAATTCTGTTGAACGTGTGTATCATATTTTATCATAGCAGTTTTCTAAAAGATAAAGATGTCAGTTGTGTTCAACTTCCTGCTGCAGTGAACGATGTCATCGTATAACATTTGTCCAGGTCTCATCTGTTTCTTTTAAAGTACATGAAACATTAGTTATCTTGCATTAACTTATTCTGTGGTATTTAAAATTCTTTTATACATAATCTCTGAAAAAACGGCTATGGAATCAGATTGTCTAGATTTGAATCCTAACTATGATTTAACGATGACATGAACTTGGGCATTATTTTTATATCCATGTCACAGCTCTCAGTGATAAAATGAATAATATATGTATATACCCTAAAGGTTATAAAAAAATCAAGTCAAACCTTCCAAGTGTAATGTTTGGCATGTATGCGTTCAATGTGTCACAGCATTTGCAATTATTGTTATCTCTGCAAAACAAATCTGAGAGCCATTTTCCACATCTTTCAATGTTTCTTGTTCCAGATTTAAATTTACATCTTTTGCCCACATGTTTCTATCAGGCTTCACTTTACTTTTATACAAAATTTATATAAAATGTCCTAATGTCACAATAATTTTACAAAATAGAAGCAACCATCAAATATTCACAATACAAATCCTCAGTGTCAGATTTCTTAGTTCTTTCTCTCTTGTAGATTCTGTCAGTCACTGTCTCCTGCCAAGTTTTTATGGTTCCTTGCTGCTTTTTAAGCCTTTTGCTTAGACCACCACGTCTTCAGCCTCACCCAGATCCTTCTTGGTGTACACTACAGCACAACAAATTTAAGACTTCACTTACGGGCACAATATTTTCCTTCAGTGAATGTCAAGTAGAAATCCAAGGTGCTCAACAAGTCAAATCTCTGCTGCTGTCATTGAGGCAGGGTTTTTATTTAGAAGTTTGGAAGTTTTTCCTCTTTGTACTATTTTATCCAATGCCTGTGGAACTAAATGATCAGCAATCATTCCTCTGGGGAGAAGTGCAGAGTCTATCTTTTTCTTTATCCTTGTATACAAATAAAGATAATATAATCAACCTAAAAACCTGCTATGGTTGCAATATTCCCATGATCCAAAGTAACCACATTTCCTTTCATACTGCTCAGTGGTTTTCAAGTTTCTCCAAAGAATTACAAATACAACATCCAGGGAATCATTTATGTTTAATTAATTCATTCATTTCAATGTTCTGGTTTAAAAATTCTATACCACCAGCTCATACTTATAAATCCTGGGCTGTAGCTCATGCTTTAAAAGACCAGTATTCCTCTCCATGTAAGCTCTGACATCTCACACCTAGGTTTCAAGGGCTTGTTTTACTTCTGTCTTCTTGGTGGATGATAAGATCCTTATTTTATCATGTGTTAGCTCACTTTCCTTTGGCCTATAAAGTATCATAAATTTGGATATTTACCACCAATTATTACAAATATCTTACAAATATCTTTTGGCTTCTAAAATATAAATTAATATTTCAATATAATAGATAACCTACTACTACTATATAGACATTCTTTAATGTGGGGTGTCCTGTATATGCGTTGCTCTTTGAATAAAAATAGGATAAAGTACTTTGGCCTATGGCAGGACAGAATGTAGCCAGACTGGAAGAGATATAGACAGAGAGTAGGCAGAGTCCAGGAGATGACATATAGCTGCCAAAGAAGAAAGACACTACTGCCAGAAACTTACTGGTAGCTTACAGCCCTGTGACAATACACAGACTAATAAAAATTGGTTAATTTAAGATGTAAGAGTTAGTTAATAAAAAGCCTGAGCTAATAGGCCAAACAGTGTTACAATTATATAGTTTCTGTGTGATTATTTGGGTCTGGGTGGTGGAAAACAAGCAGTCTCTGTTTAAAAAATATCACCCAACATGGGTCAACTGCATATATAGAAACCTGCTCTGAAGTAATTGGTGCTGTCAGAATCTGATATGTCTTACTGTTGAGAAAAGCCTAAGTTCTTAAAACATTTTAAATGCCATATTCTGTAGGTCATTGAAGTATTGAAGATTATCTGTCTAACTGGAATATATATATATATATCTGCATATTTGGAAAATAAAACTAACATGACGACAAGTTTGACTATTATAGATGACTATGTATTAATCCATAATTTTTAATTATACATTACATTTTTAAATGAGTGGAAAAAACATGATCCCTTAAACAAAAGTAGAAATAAACATATAACAAAACTGACCTTAAATTTGTATCAATAAACCAATGTCCATACCATTGTAGTATTTATTTCTATATCATATCCCCCTTTAAATGAACACAAACTTTATAAACAATCATTTTGGGAATATGGGTGTAGTTTTATCCAAAATGCTTTCTGCTGTTTATTGTGTGCAATACTTATAGGATTCATGGAGACCTTTCAGGGAGGGAGGGTGCTCTTGTTCCATCAATCCAAATTAACCTAGAAGGAATCCACAGGTTCTGATCTTTTGTAGAAACAAAAGCAGAACCTATTCTCCAAAGTAACATATTCTTATACTCAAATTTTAAAATCAAGATATCTTTAAAATATATTTGTTGTTTAACTTAGTAGCCGATTCAATGAAATGTCTCTCCATTGTTCCCTCATTCATAGCCAAAAAAAATTCAAAGAAAGCACAATAATGTTCATAATCCAGACTCTTTATATATTTTGTCTTTATGTGACTTTATTTGTATTTTTTAATATTTAGGTTTTTGAGAGAGAAACTCTCCCAGATCTTACTTTATAGTCCATGCTGCTCTTAAATTTAGAGATCTGCCTACCCTCCCTCTCAAGTACTAGGATTAAAAGTATGTACCACCACATCCATCTCCTCTCTAGTTATGATGGGCAACCAAGAACCATGGCAGTAACCTCGAATTGTTGGAGTTCCTTTGACCAATGACTTGTAAGGAAAGACTGTGCCTGGGGCTGAACTTTTCATTTGATAATTTATACATTCCTGAGGCAAAGTCATTCGCTTTTCTAGGTAACTATTTTCAATTTGCTTTTACTAGCTTAAAACTAGTGGGTAAACTCATAAATTTACTACAGAAGTAATTCTTTTATTCCATTGTAAAATTATATTTTAATTTTTTATTTGTTCAACATTAGCAAGGCAGATTGTCTCTTTCTCATTCTCAAGGATTTACTTGAATCCTAGAAAATCTCTCCATTTCTAAACAATTCATAGTGAGCCTTGTTAACTCCTTAATCCGACTCAGTCCCAGTTTGATAGCTTCAATTAGCTCCATCATAACCCTCACTCCCAGAACTCCTGCAATCCTCATCAACACATTAAGATGGAACTTGGGTACCTGACAAAGCAAAGCCCACTAAAATGAGCTCATCCATGAAACAGACTGTGAATAAGTCTTTCTTGATTTGTCTGGATATAAGTTAGAAGGTTTGAGTAAAGGAAACAACAGAGGAATTAGGAGTATGTAAAAATAAGATCTGGGCAGGGTTACTTTCAAGCAAGGAGGAATGGGAAATTCTGAGTCAGGATCTCTGGCCCAGGTTCAGGAAAATACATTAGAACTCCAGATTGCGTGCACGGGCCCACAAACCTCTCTCCTCACATACCAATCAGAAAGATTCAATGATCTGTCCCTAGAGAGAGCTAATAGCCCAAACCATACATGTTCTTTTTCCGGAATCTGTATGAAAAGACAGGGGTCACAATCATCTATTTCTAAACTCTGGGAGATAGATTCTCATCATAAAGTAGTTCGATTTACTTTGCTTGGAAGAATTTAGCTGGCTAGAAATGGATAATGAACAGCCATCAGCTCTGGCCTTGACAACTTTATTGAATCACAGAATTTATTTCTCCAATAAATTTGAGCCAGTCACGCTTGCTCTTTTCTAACACAGGGGAGATGGAATTAGATAATCTCTAAGGTCTCTTCAAATTTGAGAGTAATGCTAGTAACATTACACCCAGTGAATAGGAAGCATGCACATCCCTCGGTGGATATCAACCTAGCTGGGCTTGTAATAGGATAGAACTCCTAGTATGGAAATTTTAGAGGAAACAGATTTTGAGCTATGTAAGTCCGCTATAAGACTTTTAAAAGTGTATGTACTGCATCAGTAAGTTTTATAACAGTCCTTCTCAAAGTGTGGTCCAGAGTCCAGAATCATCAGTATCCTGGAAATCTAATACTTTATGTTACTCCATGCTTACTTAGATGGGAAGTCTGGGGTTAGGAACAGAGAATATGTACTCAAACTTGGTATACAGGGAACACCTATGTCCATTAAAATTTGTCACAAAAATGTGGGCTCGAACTGTTACCTATATTTGAATAACCAAGGTCATCTATTATTAGCCAAGATCTTCAGTAGTAGCAACACCTTTAATCCCAGCACCCAGGAGGCAGAGGCAGGTGGATCTCTGAGTTCAAGGCCAGCCTTGTCTTCAGAGTGAGTTCCTGGAGACCCTAGGCCACACAGAGAACCCTGCCTCAAAAAAAAAAAAAAAAAAAAAAAAAAAAAAAAAAAAAAAAAAAAAAAAAAAAAAAAAAAAAAGCAAAACAAAAAGGAAAAAAAAAAAGCACCACAAAAAAAAAAAAAAAAAAAAAAAAAAAAAAAAAAAAAAAAAAAAAGCAAAACAAACAAACACCAAAGGAAAAAACTACCATTTCCATTTCTCCACCTGCAAATGGAAAGTGATAACCTACCTCACTACCGTGTGTGGAGATAAAAGGAAAAGACGTATGTTAAATAACCGGGAGACAACCAAGAAAACTTAGGTTCTTAGGTTCTCAAGTAATTCAAATGCTAGGAGGAAAATCAGACTTTGCACAAGATGTGGGCTTTACTGTTCCTTAGGGATAGAAAGTCCTGTCACAAGACATTGGAGGAAGAAATCAGCCGTATACTTAGTGTGGTTGATCCTCTTCTCACAGAACCTATGGGCATAGACCAGGAAGAGATCTCTGAGACTGTTGGTTTTTTTGTTACAGGTCACAGATAACCCCATTCCAGGGCTGAATTACATAGGCACAAACCTGATGTGTATTAGAAAAAAAGCTGGAACCACTGAGAAATACCTAAGATACTGGTTTCCAGGTTCTTGTCAAGCAGAAAACAGGCATAAGTCCTTTCAAGCAATTAAAGAATAAAATATATGCAGGAAAGTGGTCCAGAGGAAACAAGAGTTGTTTTTAATAGACTTTTCCATTTCATCACACACAAATGAGTATGTGCTGAGTTTGTGGGTGGTTTGGGAATGTTTTGCTCTGTGTATGGTTAGGAATGACGGATCTGATAGGGTTATGCTTGCCAATAAATAACCTAAAAATTTACCCCATGAATGAAAGGGGAGAGTGGGAGAGTTTTCATGATCTTTCTTAATCCTTTAATCATCCAGGAGCCCAGGTACAGAAGCAATCAGATAGACACTGATGGGCTAAGACATGAATGCTCTTTAGATTCCTCGGAACAAGGATGCTACAGCCCCAAAGATCTTTTTCTGGAAGAATGGGACAAACCTCTTATTGCACCTAAGTCCTCTGTTAAAACATAATTTAAACCTAGCAAAAGTGCATGTGCCTTCAAAGTCTGGTAGATTATCTAAGGTTCTAAATACTTGCAAACATGATGGGGCTCCATTAAACGGGTGGGAAGGCAATACGCTTCTCATGTTTATCAAGAACCTACTAAACTCCAGAAAATTTGAACACATCACTTCATTCTCTCACAAGTTCATCACTGATTTTTACAGGATACGACAACTACATCTCATCCGATACTGGTCGAAAGCAAAATAAAGAGTTTGGCCATGAGGAACCTTTTTTTTTTTTTTTTTTTTTTTTCTAGTATTCTGTTTCCCCCATGACATTCATATATACTGACAACTATCTCACAGGTAGTTTCTTTCTTTTTCTTTCTTTCTTTTTTTTTAAACCTCGTCCAGATGAAACTTGGAGACTGGGGGGGATTTAGATTCTAATGCTCCTAGTGTGGAAAATAAAACAAGAGAAAGAGCTGAGCCATTCAACTTGTCTTCCAAATCAATTTCTACTTGCTGAGGCTTGAAGGGAAACTTGCTTATTTTTTTCACACAATTGAATGAAGCCAGTTGTTAAGATGTGTTTATTAGACTTACATAAGTGCTCTTGCCTAAAGAGCACATACTCACGAGAAGGGAGAGCAATCTTTACCATCTCTGGCTTTGCTGCATTAACATCAGAGTGAAAGGGCTCATCAACATGCCTAATTTTTAATTTTCACAGATGACAAGGCAACAGAATGAAAACAGGTTTTCAAGATTACATACTGTAATTTTTTTAATTCAAGTCACAGATATGGCTGGTTCTATCAAAGTATAGCTTAACGAATCTAAGAAAACTAATGAGATATATAAAAAAATATTGAGCAAGGAAGGTTCTGAGTTTAATCTCTAGCACGATCAGTAAATTGAGTGTGAGCCAAAAAATTATTTAATTCAGCAATGAGGGATCAACAAGTGATAACTGATTCAAGGAGAATCAGAGGAAGTTGAATAGATAATAAAGGGGTGCTGGAATGAAACTGTGGAGCTAAACACACAATTGTTTAATGTACCATACGTTAAAAGATATTTGAGTTATCTGCTTTCATCAGATGAATAATTTGCATACTTGGACAAAAATTCTGTAAGTTAATAAGTAACTTCTTTTTTTAATTTTTATTTATTTATTTATTTATTAAAGATTTCTGTCTCTTCCCCACCGCCGCCTCCCCTTTCCCTCCCCCTCCCCCAATCAAGTCCCCCTCCCTCTTCAGCCCAAAGAGCAGTCAGGGTTCCCTGCCCTGTGGGAAGTCCAAGGGCCACCCACCTCCATCCAGGTCTAGTAAGGTGAGCCTCCACGAAACTGCCTAGGCTCCCACGAAACCAATAGGTACAGTAGGATCAAAAACCCATGTTCTATCGGTAACTTCTTTTTTTAAACTGAGCTCAATTTCTGGCAAATAGCAAATTAAATGGACAATAACATAGGAACTGGATAGTAAACTCTTAAGATGTTGGCAGCAGAATGACCTCTGTTACATCTCTTCGACAATTGTGGCACAGAAAGGCCCATAAATAATACATAAATGAACCAGTGTGGCTTTGTTCCATAAAACTTTATTTATACAATCACATGTTTGCCTGGCATGTCATTGTTCGCCAACCACTGTCTTATAGAATGAAACGGTTCTGGGTGTATCTCGTGGTATTCTAATAAGACTGTGAAGAGACACCTGGCCCTTTGTATTATACTCTAGCTGCACTACTGGTGCAGCTACTACTTCATTTTTCCTGCTTTCCCTATGCTAGCTATATTTTATGAGACCTTTCCGTAATTCCCCATATTTTCTTGAGTTCCTCTTCTTGCTCAATTGTGGTCATTTGGAGAAATCTCCTGAGTGTTTTAAGCATTTATAGTTAATATTTCTTTTAATTTTCATTTTTTTCTGAGATAAAATGATGACAGTTATCTCACTCCATCTCTTACAAAATCAATCTGAAAAAATAAAATTCTTGCCTAGGTAGGAGCAGAGACCAACTGACTTAAATAGCAATGATTTGTACTCAGTTTAAGTATTAAGAGTTCCTTCATGAACTGTTATTTGCCTTGTCCAAACATAAGATTAAAGTCACCATTGTTGACTCTGACTCACCTTCCCAAAAGCATAGAAGTTATAAGAACAATTCTGCAGTTGGGGGACATTACTGACTTTTACACACAGACCATCAAACCAATAGATCACTTCCTCAATTCTGAGCAAGGCTGAGTACCTCGTATGTGAAAATTCTGAGCTGTTAATGTGAGACGAGGGGCCACATCAGTAGTGGAAAAACATTAACTAGGTGTTATCCTGGGAAGGCAGCAAAACCAATTTTGCATTTTGATGGACAGATAACTTCCTGGGTGGTGCTTTTAAATCTCACAGTGTCCAGGAAGAAGACTTGAGCAGACACACACAATGCTGTAGTTAGATTTTGTGGTGAGTTAGGTACCCAGCAAAGAACATTATTTGGAAGTGTGCTATGCAGTACACACTAAGGAAGTGAGGAAGCAGTTTAGGAAGAGAGAAAAGCTGACCTCAGAGTTGTAGAAGTCGGTATCTTAGCTGACCCTGGGACTAGATTTTGAAATTGTCCCAATGAAATCAAGGTGTCATAATACTTGTTCTTTAATTAATTGCTTATGGTCATAGTCTAGGGAGAGGCAGTTCCTGGAAGCTGGGGGAAAATCCCAACAAGGAAGAACATTCTGAGCCATCAGTACCCTTGGTCGCTCTTGCCTGGGGCAACACATTATTCTTGAAATGTGCCTGCAATTTCCAACCTGCATGGACAGGGCTTCACATTTTCTCTACTGAATTCTAACTCTGCAGTTAAAAAGTACACTTATTTAAGCTTAATGTCTGATTGTAACTTTGCCTGGCCAGGTTTATACTAGGGCCTAGGGCCTATTACGTATCTATTGTTATTTTGTTTGTTCAAATGAGAAATGTTCCCCGATTGACTCCATGGTTTGAATACTTGGTTCACCATTTGGTGCACTGTTTGGGGAGTTTTAGATGTAGACTTGCTGGAGGAGGTGTGTCCGTGTGCACATGTTTTCAGAAGGTAGCAGGTTTTCAGAAGCCTTGTCTGACTTCACTTACCTCTCTCTCTCTCTCTCTCTCTCTCTCTCTCTCTCTCTCTCTCTCTCATGTGGGACTCTCAGTAACACTGTCCATACACACTTGGCAGGCTGTTGCACCACAGCCAGCTTAAGAAGGAGGGAAGAAGAAAAAGAATGCAAGTATATAAGTCAAATATTTCTATAACCTAACCTCACAATGGATGCCTTTTCATCATTCCGTCTGTACTCTGCTTATTAGAAGTAGGTGAGTATCATTCAGGCCCTTTCACATGTTTCTCGTTTCATAAGGAATTCAAAGGACTTTTCTGAAGGAATTGTCTTAAGTCTGTCCCAAAGCATAACCAACTCAACAAACCCATAGGAACGTGGGAAGAAAATCATTGTAGGAACTTGCATTAGCCCAGAATCTAACTCAGCCATTCAGATATTAAAATCAAAGAAAGAAACATCTACTTGTTTGTTGAGTGTTAGATACAAGCTGAAAGTAAATCGTAAGAGACTTGATATTGCTTGACACCCAAATGCTTGACAAATGACCTCATTTGGGTGTAGGCCCTGAGGAACATGAGGAAATCACGATCCTTCTCCAAAGAACACGAGAAGCCCCATTAGAACAGCCCTCACCATTTGAGCCACCACTGGTTAAAAAAAAATTAAGCTAAGACTGGGGGAGGAGAGGATGAGGCAGTGAGGCAGAGACTGTGTCCCCATTGCCTTGTCTGATGTTTCCAAAAGAAAGTTAGATGTCATTTGTTTTGCTTGCATTGTTTCCTGCTCTGCAAAAAGGCCATCAACTTGATCTCATTGGAATTCATGGGCTATTATTTTGTGAGACAATATAATCTATTATTAGTCAGATTGATTGCTAACTGCAACTTACATAGATTCTACCCTCCTAAATGGCTCTTGAGACAATTTAGTAAAGTCTGTAACGAGAGGAAGAGCAGAAGCAGTGAAATTATCTTTTGCAACAGGAACTTGAGGATCAATTAGATTCTATTTGCTGGAAGATTCAGAGTTCTTTTATTTTCTTCCTACCTTCTCTCTCAGTGTAATGATAATTTCTATAGGATGAATAGAATGTGCATTTAGTTCAGATGAATTTTGTGGAATTTCTCATTGTGTTTATTATTGGCATAAGAAAGTATGAAATACTATTTAAGATCTAAACATTTGCCAGCTGCCTTTTGAATGGTTGGAGCACACATCATGTAGAAGGTCATTATCCATAGGTGTCTTAAGATATCAGAGACTTCTCTCTGGTTAATATATAGACAATAAGTTAGGGAAATATTAAATAAATACATTAACAATGTCAGTACTAGCTTTTGACAACTTAACATGTGCCCAGGACAATGAGTGGTACTTTGTATATATTGTTCTAGTTAATCCTCTTGTGGAATAAACTTAGACCTCTGAAGTAGGTCTAAGTACCTTCACTTTATAAACAAAATAGTTGAGGTTTGAAAAACAAAATAGATCAAGTTGGCATAGGTGAAGTGATTAACCGTTAAAGAAAATCTTTAAAGCCCCTGTAGTTGACTCATCAGAAAGTATTAGGCCAGTCTTGGTTGTGTAGGCCTACTCTAAAATCAGGATGGGAACTCTCAAAGCAGAGATGTGCCACAAGGGTTAGCACAAATGTCACTCTTTCCGAAAATGGCTGCAATGCATCTGCCTTCGTTTGCTTTGTCCAAGGCAGAGTTACCTTGATGTCCGGAGCTATCATTAGTTCTCTGGTTATGCAAACAAGCAGAGTACTTTCTTATTGCCAGATGAAGAACAGCACTGATGAGACTTCCTGAGCTGAGCGCTGGCAGAGAGAGCTACAGGCAGGGAGGCAGAGGTCAGGAGAGGGCTTTGGTCCATCATGCTGCTGGCTTTCGTAGGCTGAAAAGATGCCCTGTAAAGACAAGAAAGAATTGACTCTCCTCATGGCTATGAGTCTGTAACTCCCTCTGATGACACAGACCTATTCACATGGGGCTTAGAAGAGCTGGTAAAAGCTAAGAGCTCAGTCGTGTCTAGTCGTGTCTTGTAGGAATATAATACAATTTATTCTACCATTTTAGTTTTCATGAAATAATATCAACTCTTAAAACTACTCAGGAATTTAGTTGTTTAACTAGATAGGAAGTTGTTTGTGGTACTTTATTCTTGATAGAAATGAAGTCCACAGCTTGGGCACAGACTATTTGATTAATATCTGTCAGTTTGCTCAATTTGTGAAAGACATTTAACTCAGGACTCTACAGAAAAACCTTAGCTTTTTTCTTAGTTTTTATAATTGGTAAGTATGAGAAATATACTTGTGCTTGTATTATTTATTGATATAACGTATAAGCAGTTTCCACTTAGAGCCCAAAGTGATCAAGCCAAAAGGGCATCAGCCAAACTCTAACCATCACACAGATTAGGGAGAAAAAAAAAATATTTCCCTAACACACACAGAAGATCAGAATCAGGAACCTGAAATTGACTTAAGAGATTTCCCTCAACTTGTCATTCTGCCTCTTACCAGTATGCTGTGATTGCGAAAACCACCACACAAACATACATTTTCTATATCACCTGACTCAGATTTCACTAAAGCCTCCACAAACACCTTGCATGCAGCTAGCCTTGTCAAAACATTTGCGAAAGTCACAATACATTGTGTTTCAAAAGAACTCTCTAGAAATAGCAAGCATTTCTTCATTTTGAATGACTCAGTCTTTCTTGTTAGCTGGGTGACAATGGCATCTTGAGATGGTTTCTATTTCGTATATCAAGAACAACTAATATCACAGCTTTCTTTGCCAACTTAAAGGTTAGCGCTAAGGAAAACACACAGTGAAAACAGTGTAGACAGTGGCCTCTGGAACGTGGTAGTCTTGAAGGGTAGATGGAGTGGGCAAAGGGACATAGAATAACTGACAGGGGCCCATCCGGTGCTTCTGAAATACAATAGTACTGAGATTATTTTCTTATGAGTCATCAGAAGAAGCTCCTTTACAAAGGTTGTCATTAATCCCTCTCTTTCAGTGTGTGTGTGTGTTTGTGTGTGTGTGTGTGAGTGCATATTGCATGTATGCATGTCTATGTGTATACTCATTGGGATTTCTCTAGAAATTGCAACTGGGTTGGTCAATAAAGATGCATATTAAGGTTCCCTCACTGAGCAACCAATATCCTTATGGGAAATCCCAGGGAATAATGTTGAGCAAGCACCTTGGGCTAATTCTTTCCAAAAAAGTGGGCAAGCCGTGGGTTTATTCATTATCTCTGACACTGATAATTTAAGGTTGCTTCTGGGTTATGAGTGGACATGCTAATTCTCCATTTCCTGCCTGCCTTTTCAAAGTGAGAATGGACTTAAATAGCCAGAGAAAGGCGTCATAGAAGCATGTGCTAGCAGCCAAACATAGAACTACTGAACATGCAATGACAAAGATGGGGCAAAGCTTTGTACACAATTCAGTTGTGTTTGTGTATGTGTGTGTGTGGGGGGTGTCCTTCTATGTCTTGCTTTTACTGATTAATGAATAAAGAAACTGGCTTGGCCTGATAGGGCAGAGTAGAGCTAGGTGGGGAAAATTAAATTGAATCCTGGAAGAAAGAAGGCAGAGTCAGAGGGAAGCCATGTAACCCTGCCGAAGACAGATGCCCGAACTTTACCCAGTAAGCCACAGCCTGGTGGCAATACACAGATTAATGGAGATAGGTTATTTAAGATATGAGTTAGCCAGAAATACACTTAAACTATTGGCCAAACTGTATTGCAAATAATATGATTTCTGTGTGATTATTTCATGGCTGAGCAGCTTGCAACAAACAAGCAGCCTCTTACAACATGTGTGTGCGTGTGTGTACAGTACATGCATATGTTAGTTCACACACAGAGATGTGCAAAATTAGAGGAGGCTTTCTATGTTAAGACAGCAATGTTTTTCAGTTGGAATTAAGTACATATGAAAGAAACGAAGTGATAAGAATGCTGAAAAATTCATATGCATGCCCAATGAAATATATTAAGCCACTGTCAATTTCAAAAGTTGGCTTAGGAGTTACAAACCTGAATGGCCAAAATGCCGATTGTTCCTAATTGTGAATCCATTTATGGAGACAGACCTAGTGAGGCATGCCTGGATTTTCCCACCTATATCCTAGACAAATATGGAACTCTGTGTGCCAAATTTGACAAAGGAGCTGTTTGTTGGACTTTGTGATTTTTCTCTCTGACTTGTCTGGATGATAAGAGTGCCCTGGGTGAAAAGTGCAATCTGAGCATGCATGTTTCACCATGGATTCCTCATGGGCTGGGTACTCACATTGTTTTCACTTTGGTACCAGTATGCTGCAGAATCTAGATAGACACCCCATAAATCATATGATATTTGATAGCACAGGAAAGGAATTATACTTTTAAGAAACTAAATCAGCATTGTGCATCCTTTCAGACCCAGGGAAAAACAGTTATTGCCTATGCAACGAAGCTGCATATACTTCTCTGTTTAATTTTAGAAGATTTATCAAAAATAAATTGCATATATGTGTATATATATGTATATATATATATATCAGAATTTATAATCCACTCATGAAACATAAATTTTGGCTTTATGATCTTCAAGTACTTTCATATTAATCTTTTGGTTTAGAATGATTTGTGATATATTATAATTAGGGAGCTCTCTGAGAAAGCTGGAACTTAGGGTGTTAGGGAACAAGAGCATGGTATAGGAAAACACAAGTGATTTCTTTGTGTTCATTGTGAAAAGAAGAAGTTATGACACACCAACCCATAATTTAAAACAAACAACAACCTATAAGAATGCTTTTTCTATTGTGCCCAAGACAATATTTATTGCCTTAGCACTGATCTTCCAGAACCAACATTAACCTGGAACATAAATCTTCTAAACTAACTCATTTATGATATCATTTCTCAGTTTTTACATTTCAATCTCTGTTTTATGTGTGTGTGTACGTGTGTGTGTGTTCATGTTTGTTGTAAAATTATTTTGTGTGCATGAGTGCTTAGCCTGAATGTAGGCATGATGACAATGTGTGTGCCATGTTTCTGGAGGGCAGAGAGGACAATAGATCACAAGAACCTGGAGTTGCAAAGGGTTGTGAAGTGCCCTGCAGGTGCTGGGAACGTAACCCTGGTCTTCTGGATGAACAATCAGTGTTCCTAATCACTGAGTTCTCTCTCCAGCCCCATATATTTCAGCGAACTATGCTGGTCTTAAATTTGTGTGTATTCTCTTTTTAGCATCATGTATCACCTTGTTTTAGTTTTGAGATTGTAGTATTATTATAACATTTCTCTCTTCCCCTTGCTTCCTCTAAATCCTCCCATAAACTCCTCACCACTCTCCCTCAAATTTATGGTCTCTTTGTGCATTAATTATTATTACATGAATCTATGCATATAGAAAATTCTCTTAGCAACAGAGACCACCAAAGAAAGTCACTTTCAGTCAAAACACAGAGTTCTGGAGCTCAGTCCCAGTAGATACATCTACAAAACAGTCTCACACCTAATACTTATAAAACACTGTGGAAGAAAGGACAGAAAGAGTATGAGAGACAGGGGTTTAAAAGTTTGCTGGAAATTTTTGTCTCCTAGTAATATCAGAAGCTACATTCATAATAAAGTCTCACCAACATGACGGCCCAAAGATGAGATTATCAAGGACAACATCATTGGACCTGCCAACATGGATGAGGGAAATACTCAAGCGATCTCAACCCTACGCAAAGAACTATAGGCAACTAAGAAAAACAGAGCAAGAGAGGCAGGCTTCGCTATAAAGAAACACACAAAATGGTTCATCAATGCGAAACGATCAGCCATGAAAATAGACGAGCAACTAACATATGGACTTCATAGGTTATATGCTAGTAAATTCTCTTACAATTTACCATCTGTGAGTCTGTGTTTTATGCAGTATGTGCACAAGCATGCATATGTGTAAGGGTATTTTCCTTTGAGTATTCTTACACAGAGAAAGAAATTCAGATGCTCTATTTGCTCCTTCTCTGTCTTATCTCTTTCCACTGAGCCTGGAGTTAGGCTGGTTTCCAACAGGCCCCAAAGCTTTCCTCAGCTTTCACAGCCCTGGAGATAACAGGCATGAACAATTAAACTCTCAGGTTTTGATGTGGGTGTTCACATCTGAACTCAGGTCTTCATGAAGGCCTTTTAGCCACACATCCATCTCCCCAGTCCTCTCTTTATGAAATGAGTACACATTAGCCAGGAGAGACTTGTTCAGGTGCTTGAAAACAACCCAAAATCTCAAGTTTAACACAGACTTTAACCTCACAATCTGCTACTGTAGCTTTTTCAAGAGTTGCTTTTTTAAGAGATGGAAACATTTATACTACTTCCTTATACATAGTAGCAATGCCACTCGACTCCCATGTTCTTCCAGCAGCACTGTGGAGAAATCTGGAAAATAGTCCACAGCTATTGTCTGCTTTAGCTTTGGAGCCCCACAGTGCATGTTTTGAAAAAAAAAAAAGAAGGGTAAAGGGCTTGAGATATGATTAAGGTGGTTGGGAAATTGTTTATGTGTTCAGTAAAACAACAAAACAACCTGCAATATCTTTCACTATAAAATGTTATAACATAATGTTGGGGTTAGTAATTTTTTTTCTAAATACCATCCTGTAGGAAAGATATACATTGATAGATGATGTATGTACCCCTCATATTTGAGGAAAAGTTAGTGGTTGATAAAATACTAATATTCAAAAGTTCTTGCTGCATCCTATGAAATATGGATGGCACAGACTGAACCACAGTTCTTCAAACTCTTAAGCTCTCTGGCATCTCCAGTCTTTTGTCTGGACAACTTTGACATTATTCTTACAATCATGTTTGTGCCACTAGAGTTTACTGCCATCTGTCCAGTTACCCCCTACACCTGTCCTATTTTCTCCTTAATATGCTCATAAAACATTTTGCTTTTTTAATTTAACATAATTTCTTTATTGCTACTTGGGGAATTTCACATCACATACCCTAATTCTGCTCACTTTCCATGCACCTATATCCTCCTTTCATCCCTGCAGCATCCCCCCCCAAAAGAAACTTTAAAAAAATCATACCAAATCAAAACAATCCAACAAACTAACAAAAATAAATTCTCTTGAGTCTTCTATATTTCCTATTTCTGCAATACCTCGTCATTTACCCAGGTGTCATTGGGAGTCACAGTGTGTCACACAGTAGACCCTTTTTGTCCAGTCAGCTTTCCTTTCAAATATCCATTGCAATGAATCATTGGTCTGGTTCAAGACCTCTGGTTTCCAGTAACCATCATCACCGGAGCCTCGCGGAACTCTCTCTCAGATACTCCACATTCATCCCGAGTCATGGAGATCCTGGGGTATCATTCCACGGAATGAGTCCCTTCCTGAGCTCCAGCAGGTCCTAGATGTCTCTGGCAGCAGCATGGCTCTTGAACATGAACACTCTTCCCAGAGTTCAGGCATCCTGACATCCACATGCACTTCAATGATAACAGGAGCCTTGGATATCAATATAAACCCTGACTGCACTAGGGTCACAGACCCAGACATGGTCCTCAGCTGCAGCTCTGCCCAGACATCACGATGTCATCAGGTCATTCAGATCTGTATGTGGCCTGAGCTGCAGCATGGCCCTTAGACACCAATAAGGCCACAGGTTGTGGCCCAGATGCCAGGCTTCTGAGTGGCCCCTGTTAGCAACATGGTAGGGCCATGGACTTCAACACAGAACCTGCCTTTGGTAGCACCACGGACCCAGACATGGTCCTGGACAGTATCCTGTTCCTGGATGTCACCATGGCCACCCAGATAGTTATAGCTCCAGCAGCAACATGGCCCTGGGACACCAACACAGTCCCAGGTGAACATTTTGTTTTTGATGGTACATTTTGTGGTGGTTAGTCATTGCTGTCAACTTGAATTCATGAAGAATCACCCAAAGTATGTGCCTCTGGGCTTGTCTGTGAGGGATTCAAGCAATTCTTGTAGGTACTTCAGTAGAGAACAAGAACTTTGACTGAAGTCCCAAACTGTTCATATTCACAACCCCAGAATTCACCAGACAATAAAACTTTATGCTCAGTAAATATGGAGGTAAAGCTTGGTTCAGGAGATCAAAGCTATCTTTATATTTTGGTCTGATTTTTTTTTCTTGTCTTAGTTCCTACTCACTACTACCTGAGTTTGTGTGATTACTAGAGTACCACAATTCTTTGCGTGAATCTCTACTTTTTCCCCCACAGTCAAAGAAGTTAGCAGATAACTTTAGTTTGTTTTGTATCCTATGGAACTTTGATCTGATGCTTTATGAGAAAGGCTATTGGGATTCTCATTTTTCAATTGCACGAGGCTCTGGTGAACTAAGGTATTATTATGGCTCTATGGCATGGCTGAGTAGTAGTTTCATCTCAGTGGCAATAGGTGAGAAAAAACACACAGGAACAGGGACCATCTTGACTTGAATTGCGTTCTTTAGATTGCAGTGCGCACTGGTTTTTACAGAGCTCCTACAACATAGGTAAGACACACATCTCTACCTCTGAACTAACAACATATTTCTGAAGTTACAAACGAGAGAGGAGAGCAGCATGAGATGTGATGTGCACTCCAGGAGGGACATACTTTGTTGGGAACAACTGAATGCGGTCAGGGGAAAGGAAGGGACGACTCATCTCTTCAGCTAAATGGTCTTTGGAAAAAAAAAAAACATCAAGTACCAAGGAAGATACAATTTGTGATTTTTGGCATGATCTATATCATTGGCTCTCTAGGTCTGAGACAGGGATACTGAAAGCAATACATCTGTAAACAGCATGAATAATGTGTAACCACAACATATTCTCTGTTTATTTTTATATCACAAGAATGGAATGTTGGCACAATTAAGCAACTAATTTAAATTTGATTCTCTTTTGAACTTGTGATGTTATAATATAAGACCCTCAAGTAAGCCACAGATTTTACCCAGCAGATTTAGGGGCTGGTTCTGTAATTATACCAATATTAGGCTTTTTAGTAAGCTTCTTATAATTAAGAAAATCTTTGATGCTTCCTGGAATATTACAGTTTTATGGAAAGGTTAATAATAACATGAAGGTGCCCATTTGAAATTGGCCATTTAATTTTTCATGCTTATCATCTTTGGATTGATTTACACATCACAACCACTTAAGGAGGTAGGAGGATATCATTATATCCATTTTGTAGATTATGAAATTGAAACTGGGAGCTTTGGAGACTTGTCTAAACAGATGAAGATGACACCCATATCAAGACTCTTGAAGACATTCCACTCAGTGGGAACCTCAGTGGTCCACGTTCCACGGCACTCACTTTCTGAGTCTTAGCACTATTGACACTGGGAGCTGGTGATTCCTGGTTATGAGGTACTGCTCTGTGCAGTATAGGATTTGGGAAGCAAAGACTACCTTTTCCTAGGTATAGTAGGATCATGTTCCAGACACACACGTGCACACCAAACCCTAAGTTAGTACAACCAAAATAGTCTCCAAATGACAGTACCAAATACTTTCAATCAATCATATAGGGAATGAGGCTTCACAGTGACTGGCTTTTCCTGCCTATATGGGTCACAGTATAAAGATAAGTTGCATGATAGCAAGAACTACATATTTTCCTTCAGAAAATCTTTCTTCAGTGCATGGGAAAGTAAACTATTGGTGATAGTCGTGGACTGGGCATTCTTTATAATTGCACACATTACAGAATTTCATCCTCCAACTGCCTTTGTCTATTTTTCATCTATCTATTTATCTATCTATCTATCTATCTATCTATCTATCTATCTATCATCTATCTATCTATCATCTATCTATCATCTATCTATCTTCTATCAACTTGTTAATTACTTTGTCTTTTTTTATCTGCCTATATATCAGATATCAAATCTGGAAAAGTGGGCAAACAGACTTAACAGAGGATATCACATGTATTGACTATATAGGAAGCTTACATGTAACCAGAGACATTCCTAGGACTCTGGCACTCTTACGACTAACTAATGTGACTTGTAAATTGAAGAAGATACTTTCTTCTATTTTGGACTTGTAACTTGTTTTCTGAAAGTAAACATGGTCTGGAAGTTATCACCAGGACTTAACCAGAGAGATGAATGATGAAGACACCACACTGCAGCATGAAAAACAACTGGTTATTCCGGACACAATTCCTTTATATTCATTCACAGCATTATTATTTTATTATTTATTTGACTTCATACCATTCTTTAAACTATCTCCTCTTTGGTTTTTGTTTGTTTGCTTGCTTCCTTGAGATCTTTTGATATCAACATGTTCAAACTTTTCTTGTATTGTTCAATTATTTGACAACATGGTTTTATAAGTCGGTATTTAGAAACAACTTATTTTCTTCTTCTTTTTCAACCTCTTGCTCTCTTTTTCCTTTGACTAGTAGGCCTATGTATATGAGAAATCAGGCCTAAGGACAAGTAAATTGCTCAGAAGTAAAGTTGACCCCAAGCCTGATGACCCGAGTTTGTCCCCTGGGACCTACAAAATGTGAAGAAAATCCACTCCTGCCAATTGTTTTCTGACCTCCATACATGCTTCTTCACACACAAAAGTAAATAATAAATTAACTGAATATTTAAAGAGGATAAATGAAAGCATGTCTAATAAAAACAAAGAACCATTTAGTAGTGTTAAAGGTACGTCTTGTTTATCATAGCTATTTCTAATTTTTCCTTCACGCAGAAAATAGCAGTTTCTATTTACAACTGTTCCATTATTTTCCTATAACCTTATAAACATTGCATTAGAAAACATTTAAAAGCACTTTCATTGTTTTAAAGAAGGAAATTGCATTTCATTATTGTATTACTTTTAATTTTAGTAGTAGATACAGGCTTTGCATTGCCCTATTTAATGTGAGGTACTGTGTTTCCTTTATCACATGGTAATTCACAGGCTATTTTCTTCCACGTTATTAACCTGTGTGTGTGTGTGTGTGTGTGTGTGTGTGTGTGTGTGTGTAGGGCATTCGCCTCTGCAGTGTGTACACAGACATGTTTCCAACTTCTCTCATCTCTCCTTTGGCTTTGTTCACTGGATAAGGAACATTTTCTCATAAGGCTATGTAGATTTCCCACTGTAAATTATAGTACAAAATCACACATACTCCCTTCTAAAGCTCCATCTTAAATTACACTAAAAAATAACAATGTGTAATTTATATTGTAATAGAAAATAACGATGACATCTAACTTAAAATTATTTCATGAAATACGAGCCAATTCTCCCGGCCCTTTTGTTAAATAGTCTAACAGTACTGGCTCCAAATGGTGCCTTTGACATGTTTGGTTTTTATGTACAGTTTGCATGATTTCTGAATTTTGTTATGCTCTATTGGTCAAAATATGTAATTGCCAGAATGCCATTTAAATGCATGAGCTTTTTTGTTATGGTTGTATTTTTATACCAGCTTGAATCTGAAAACCTGTGGAAGTTTTTAGAACTCAAGTAAGATATTCTCTAAGAGTTTTCAAAGCTACATTTTCAAATTCACTTCATGTAGAAAATCTTTTAATTTTTATTCAAATTTTTGTATATTTTTGGAAATTTTATACATAAGTAGTGTATTTACACCATTCCCACATCTCATTTTCTTCCCCATCTAACTCTTACTCTGTCCACCCTACCCCTTTTAAATTTATGACCTGTTTTCAATTGCTGCTGTTACATAATACATATATGTATGTGTGTATATTCACACATATATGTGTGTGTGTATATACACATGTTATATAAAAGTAACTGAGTCCAGTTAATGTTGCTCTTATTTACATTTGTTTAAGACTGATCACTTATGTTTGGATAAGCTATAGGGAGCTCATCCCTGGAGCAAGCTGATTCTCCCTCTCTGTAGCTGTTGGTTGCTTGTAGCTCTTCATATAGCGGTGGGGCCTGGTGAAGCTTCTCCCATCTACATATGCATACCAACAGAAGTTGTTCTGTATCTCTTACGTAGACAGCCATATTATTGAGATTTCATGGATTCAGCTTTCCTGCCATATCTAGAAGGCACTGTCTTGTAGCAGGTGTCCTGGGTCTTGGCCCTTACAAACTCTCTTCTCCCTCTTCTGTGAGTTATCTTGTGCCTTTAGTGTAGGGTTTGCACAGTAGTGGGGATGGGCACACCATGGCGAATTATTCTCTGTATTTTTACTAATAGTAGCTATCTGCAATGGCCTCTTTCTGCTGTAAAACAAAGTTTCTTTAATTAGGGGTGATAGTGCCATTTACCTGTGGGTGTAAGAATACATTTAAACATTATATTGGTTTAGAAAAATCACATCACTTTGGGTCTGTAACCTCTGCGTTAATGTCTATTTGGCTAAACTTACTCAGGCATGAATTGTTGCCTTGGTATATTGATCATTGTGGTTCAAAGGCATTAGAGCCTGGTACAACTCTTGATTGATTTCTCTGTTTGCAGTTTGCATAGTACATTCCCATGCTATGAGAGCTAGTCCTCAGGGAAGATACTTACAGGTCAGTTCCAGGTCTACTCCTCAAAGTTCTGTGTCCAGTGTAGTATCTTCAGTTATAAGGACTGCCTTCAAGTTCTGGTAGGAAACCAAAATTGATGGCATATTAAACTTCCTTGATCAACAATTCAGAGGCAGGGGCTTGTAGAAGGGTTTTTGCAAGATAGTCTCTGGTTCTTTGGGAGAGCATTATCATCCCATATAGTGTGACTCCATTAAAACCACACACACACACACACACACACAAACACACACATGGCATTTTCAAACATCTTTAGTATTATTTATTTCTTCTTCCTCTTTTTATTATTGCCCTCCATTTCTTTTTTTCTGTGTGAATCCCTCCCCATTTTTTCTAGTTTTCTCTTCATAGCATCTGTGTTTTATTTATCTCCCTCTTTCTCTCTGCCTCTTCCCTCCTGGTCCCTTTCTACTTTCCTGACTTCTGCAGGGTATACTTACTCCAGGGTATACACTCAGACCCAAAGACTCAGAGCTAATATCCACAATTCAGAGAAAACTTGTAGGAATTGTCTTTGTGGCTCTGGGTTACCTTATGCAGTCTAATATTCTTCAGCTCTATACAGTTATCTTCAAATTTCATGACTCCACTTTAAATAGCTAAATATCTGTCCACTGAGTATATGGACTACTTTTCATTATCCCTTCATCATTTGTAGGATAGATGTGTTACTGCATTTCCTAGCTGTTGGGAACCGAAAGGCAAAGAACTTGGCTAAGCAGGCAGTGGGTTAGGAGACTGGTGAGCCCTAAGATTATATGCCAATATAACTGGATCATATGGTAGATCTACTTCTCAACTTTTGCATAATTCTGCATATGGATTTCCACAGTGGCTACACCTGTTTTCCGGCGCACTAAAGAGTGCATGAGGCTTCTGCTTTCCCCACATTCTCATTTGTGTTTGTTTTCAGTTATTTCTTGATCCTAATTATTTTGATTAGGGTAAAACAAAATCTCAAAGTACTTTTAATCTGCATTGCCATAATTACTAAGAATGTTGAATATTTAAAAATTGTTTTGATATTTTTATTCTTTTATTTTTTGTTTGTTTTTTTTTGAGACAGGGTTTCTCTCTGTAATAGCTTTGGCTGTCCTGGAACTCCCTTTGTAGACCAGACTAGCCTCGAACTCACAAGGACCCTCCTGCCTATCTCCTGAATAATGGTATTAAAGGTGTGCCACCATCACGCGGCTTCTTGCTCATCTTCTTTTTCCTCTCTCAGATAATTCTCTTTCTTTATAAAGGATCTCTGTTCAGATCCATAGTTCATTTTTAATTGAATAATTTGTTTTCTTAATTACCTGTTTATTGTTGCTGCTCTTCTTTGTATATTCTGAAAACTAATGTTCTATCAAATGTATAGTTGGCAAAGATTCCCTTTCATTTCTTTTTTTTAAATTTCTTCTTCATTTTATTGTTTCCTTTGATGTAAAGAAGATTTTCAGTTAAGGATCTCATACTCAATCATTATAGTTTTCTCCACATGGACATTGTCATTCTCCAGATGGGATGTTGGATGCAGAATCTTCACTGTATCCTTAAACATTTTTGAGATACCACTTGACAGGCTGAGGTGCCAGAGTCAACAGTTAGGCTTCCTCTGGCCGTAATGTAATGGGTGGAGGAAGAGCCTGAGTATTAAAAATGGTTTATTGGTATCTATCAAGGTGAGAGAAAGGCTCTGTGGAGAGGAGACTTCTCTGATGACCTCTGAGAATCATGGGGAAGCTGTCATTTGTTCGTGCTCTTCATAGAGATGTCCAGGGCTGTGTTTTCCACATACCCTGTCTCAACAGATCTTTACTGAATAAACCAATCAATCAGTGATGGCTGGAGGTTCTGGCCTTGGCCGTGGGAAGCACTTCAGTTTATGGAGCCTTTAAACTTCTATTATGAGGAGCTGTTTAGACAAGTTAAGTGGTAGAGTTTTACTTTGGGGAGGAAAGAGATTTTCCTTCAGTTTTTATTCATTACTTATTGCAAAAGTACTTTCGCAATGCCTGATTTCGACATTTCTTCCTGGGCTTCTAAACCACCCTGGTCTTCAGCAAGCCCAAGCAGGTTTTCAAAGGCAGGGTTTTCCCTTCGAACTTTACCTCCCAATCTGCTAGGAGAGAACTTTGCATATCCGTGTCTGTGCAGAGCACAGAATCCATACAAGAGTGAAGGAAGGGCTGAAAGTGTAGGCGATCTGTCCTCAGAATCTTGACTCTCCATAAATATTTCACATGGATCACAAAATCTCCCATTGAGACACAGACTTTGTAGCTTGCCCTACAATGTGCTGTACATGAATCTCATTTTGTGCTTCTCTAGAATGATTTACACTGTATAATTTCAAAGCAAAGACACTGAAACTTGTTCAAGTAACGTCCTTTTAAATGATTGAGCAATGAAATAAATACACGATGAAAAAACAGAATGGGGAAAATGCTGAGTGTTTGAGTCATTGAGTAGTTTTATCCTCTTCTGTATTTTTATTAGAATTTCCTTTTATGATTATAGATCTCCATTAGCATTATAATTATAAATACTTGATAAGTTTCTCTCTTTGATCTGGGCTACTTGTCATTCAACAGTCTTTTAAAGCCTGGATTTTTTTCTTTTACTCTTGACATTTGCTATTGTCCTCTTCCCTGAATGCCTTGCTTGCTGTTCTCAAAGGCAGCCCAACATCACTGAGAGAGTATATTGCAGTATCAAGTACCATGGCTTCAGGCTCTGCCACAGCTGCCCACTTTCTAAAAGCTCCCTTTATTCTTTACAACTGCACTTACTCAATTGAGACTAACAAATGTCAGCTCTTTCTCTCCTACCTTTCATGCAACACCACACACACACACACACACACACACACACACACACACACACACACTGCAAGTGTAATAAATCCCTAGCTTTGCACAGGGTGCATTAATACACCTTGCCCTGTTGGTTTTAGCCCTTTGCCCTTTTATTCTTTTCCTTTGTACCCCAGCTTCCTCAGCTACAGTATTCCCAGCCTTGAAATCTAAGTTGCAAATGCAAATGCAAAAAAAAAAAAAAAAAAAAAACCCTGCCCACTCATTTAGGAGAAATTGAATGGCTCTGATTGTAATGAACCTAGCTCTGCTTGGTCGTGCTCACTGAAGCACTCCTAGTTTGGCTCATGAGGAAGCAGCAAATCTTAAATCCAAGACTAATTTATGAGTGTCAGACCGGAGATCATTGTAGGATGCAATGGAAGTAGGCAATAGAGCACTCTGTTACAGAACATGAAATATAATAGATGCACAGTATGGTACGGTATATGAATAACTGCATATAGAATTTTTTCACCAGATGCATCCTTTTGCCCATGGAAAAATCTAGAATCTTCCAAAGCAGAATAAATTTCCCTCATAAAAGAGCAGTATTTTGATGTGTAGAATTAAACATAATGACAGTGACTTGAGAGGGTTGTTTCAAAAGGCATGAAGATCAACCTATATCCGGTGAGTAATACAGATGAGTTTAAAGACCACTACTTCACTAGGCCACCAGGCAAGGATCAAGGCCTTTCTTACAAAGTCAGGGATATTCTGAAGTCACATTTATTGTTTCGTAGAATAGTTTGAGGGACTATTAAATTCTTACAGACCTGTAGGTACCTGTGTCCCTTTGAAAATATGAATGAGTGTTCTCTCTAAACCTTGAAGATTCAATTCAGTGATTTAGTAGTAGGATTCAGATACAGAATTTGTAAGGGTCCTTCTGGAACCAATATTGCAGGACTTCCTGCTACTCTCAATTTTCTATTTATTTATTTATTGCTGCTCAAAGAATAGTCTACAGGCCGTAATCGGCGACCTCAAGGTGCCACAGGAAACATAGGATCTGTACCACAGGCTCCAAAGGTGACTCACGTACATAAACACTGAGAAGTCCAATCTGCCCTAGTCTTTTTATTTATTGAATAATAAACTAATTGTCAAAACCTGAAATGAGTTCCCAAGGTCACTATTTGAATTTACAGTTGGTACAATTAGGATCACATTATAGGAGTCAGCTGCTCGTTCCAGTTTCTCTTCCCAGAATGCCTGGTTTCGTTTACTGATGTCTTGGGCTTGGTCTGACACCTATAGACATTTCCTAAATCACCCCCATAAGGACATTTTGCATTGGCTACGGTTTTATGAATGCATCACCTTCTAGGCACTTTCCCACGCTGAACATTTGATATTGGACTTGGGCTGTTTAGCGTTAGAGGAGGGAATGTGGACACTAGTAAACTGTCTGTCTTCATGTGGTGACGGCTCAGCTTTAGCATGGAAAGAGGCACTTCAGGGCTCTGGTTTGAATAGGACAGAATGGTAAAAGGACCTCTCTCTTGTTGTCGTAAAATAGGCTACGTCTTCCTAGGTACAGAAATATTGTCTCTAAAAAAGAATCAAGGTTGTCATTTAAGAACTCAGGAAAAGGCGACAAAGAATCTTTAGGCTCATCTGTGAAGTGAACAGTGTCTCTGAAAGGATATAAACAAGCCAGAATCTCTCTGTCAGGGAAATAACCATTTTCCTAGTCCTGTGTTTGTTTGGGGGAATTTTCAAGAGAAACAAAAAATAGTTTTTTTTTTTTTTTTGACTTACCTATGACTCTCCTGGCTTACAAAGTATGGAACAGAGAGCGCAGATTGGAGACCTCCATCGGGTTCCTCTCCTCAGAGCTTGGGGAACCCTGCAAAAGAGAATGGAGAATTATAGGAGTAGGAGCCAAGACAATACGTTCTATAGATTTCAACTAATTAGGGATCATAGCAGCCCACAGAGACTGAAGCAGCCATCACAGAGTCTAGGTTCTCTGCATAGATGTTATGGTAGTTTTGTGAGGCTCCAAACAGGGGGAGTGCGAGAGACTGACTTTTTTCACATGTCCTTGGGACTCTTTGGCTCCTGCTGGGTTACCTTGGCTAGCACTAATGTTAGGATTTGTGCCTAGTCTTATTGTATCTTACTATATTGTGTTTGGATAATATTTTTAAGAGGCATGCCCTTTTTCGGAAAGGAAATGGAGGAGTTGATCTGGTGTGGGAGCAATAGGAAAAGTGGCAGGCAGGAAAACTGTTGTCAGGATGAACTGAAAAAAAAAATAAGAAAAAAAAAAACAAGAAATATCTATTTTGCCTTTGACTTTTCTGAGATGTTTGGTGGACAGGTTCACAACAACCATGGCCCTGCTTGCTCAGTCAAGCTTTGTGTCTAGTAATGACTAGTCAGTGATTTGAGTATAATAAAAAGCCTGGGAACACGGTAAATTTTCTGTTCAGAAAAGTTTGAGTTTTCCATTGGTATGTTCTCTTTGGTGAGCTTGTAAACCAGATTGCTCATCCTTCCTTCCTTCCTTCCTTCCTTCCTTCCTTCCTTCCTTCCTTCCTTCCTTCCTTTTCTCATTTCTGGCTGCCATTTTATATCTCATATCTCAGAGTTTCTAACGTACATTCACAAAAATTATGACCATATCAATAATCCATATTTATCCATAGCAAAAGTGTTCAATCATAAGCCAGTATATGGTTGCAAAGAGTCATGTGGACTGGAAGAATCAGAGGCTTTTAAAAAATTTTTTTATATTCCAACTCCTACTGATGATGACATTCTGATCACTCTTAAAAAATCTATTTTTCATGTTATATATTTGAAGGCTGCGTGTTCGTTTCCTGGCCAACCAGACTCCTAAAATGATCACACAGAAATCTGTATTAATTGCCATACTGTATGGCCAGTAAGCATATTTCTACCTAACTCTTATATCTTAATTAATCCATTTCTATTAATCTGTGTATCATCATGTGTCTATGGCTTATTGGCAAGGTTCCGGTGCATCTACAGTACAATCACTTCTAACTTAATATAAAATGATGCCATTCAGCATGGGAAAACAACCTAATAAGTAATCATTCATGGTTATCTCCTCTACATAACAAAGGAGATACCCATAACTCTGAGGAGCATTGAAATGACTTGCTCATGGTCACTCATCCATAAAAGTTAAATACAGTCTCTCATTCACAATTGAATTTTAAAATTAAAACTGGTCTTGAGTATATTTCTTGGATTTTTTCTTTAGCACCATTTCTTCAATTTTGTTTGTTTTTATTTTATACTACTACTATTAATAATAATAATTAGATGCCTGTTTTTACTCTAATGAGAGAGAAACAAAAGGATTTGGGTGGGTGGTGATTTGACGAGGATCTGGGAAGAGCTGGGGAAGAGAACTGTATGCAGAATAGAAATCAGAATATATTGTATTAAAAATAATAGATTTTCAATAAAAAATTAAAACTTGCCATTATTGTTTATATTTTTTCAATCTCTTTATTAAAGAATCAACAATAGTCTTCTCTGGGACATATGAGAGGATGGCTTGTAAGAGGATGGTAGAATGGCTCAGCAAACAGTTTGTGCATGTGTCCAGGCAGGGTTCCTGTCACCATGACTACATCATCCCCTTCCCTTCTTGGCTGTCCAGTGACCCTCCATACTTTGATGAAGGATCACTGTTAGATTTTCTTGTTCTACAAAGTAATATCCAGATTTTTCTCACTACTTTTTTCAGAAAGAACATGCAATATGCATATAAATACATAGCTGACACCTTGCTCTAATGGTATAGAATAGTTCCATTGGTAAGAGAGCTAGCTCGGCATGTTTGCGAATCTGAGTTTGAATCCTAACCACTCATCGAAAAGCATAACATGGCTTCAAGTGTCTGTAAGCCCTGAATGAGAATAGAGATAAATAGGTTAGCGCATCTCATACTGAAGAGATTAACAATACCATGTGTGATAGATTGGCATATGGTCCTTTAACTACCAAGTACTCCTTAATGCTTTGCAACAAGAAAAAGAGTAATTATGAATCTGATATTGTACCTCATAGACCCCCATCTGCAGAGGCAGTGATTGATGGTCTCAGTTGTTATTAACAGATATTGGTTGTCTTCTTTTCACCAAGGCTGCTTCCGGGAAGTGTCAGACCATTGTAGGGAAACCAGGGAAGTCCCATTCCCAGAACACAGGAGTCCTCCTGACAGCCCACTTTGGCTGAGGAATTCTCTGCTGTCATGGAAAACCCTTCTTAGTGTAAACAGTGGTCTAGGATGCTTTTACTCAGCAATTTTTCTTTTGCTCTCTCTCTCTTTTTTTTTAAGCACTCAAACCTGCATCTTGCAGGGAATGACATCCTCTGGTCTCCTACCCTCTTTCCTTTAAGGCATTTCCACACAATAAAACATTATCTATTTAATTACATTTGGTATTCACTTCTTGGAATATCTGGTAAGTCTTATATATCACCAACTGCTAAAAGATTAGGTATGTAAATATCTTTGAATAACTCTGAAATTAATATATCCTTTTTTCATTATTCTGGCACCATATCTAGCCGAGATACCCTCAGGAGCCTACATACCCTATATTTATTCTAAAAATGTGAAATAAAATTAAAATACAAGCTTAGACATGGATGTTGACCCTGCCTGACTTGCCAGACTTGTGTAGTATCAGGAGCGAGCAAGATAAAACAATAGCTGAAGAAGTCCGCTGAAGCATCTTGACAAGAAAGCAGTGCACCACAGGAGTTTTCCCTATTCAGGGCCTGCAGGAAACCAGAACTGGCAGAAACAATCAATTTTAAGGCCAGGGCCTTGGGTTAAAACTTGGGAAGAAATGCTTCTCTCACTCCCAAATGACAGAGCTCCCCCACTGATCAGAAACTGAACTGAGAAGCCATTCTCTTACAAAATTGTTGCCAAGATGAGAATTATTTCTAATATTTTCATAGCAAGATTGTTGTCTGTAACTGGCTTCACTTAAGCTCAGTGGACCTACCTCCCCACCGTGGTTAAACACCATATAAATAGCAGAACATTAATGCCTGCAGGATTCATTCCTCATTTGCCTCACACCAATGCAAGCACCGCACTAGGCAGACTCTCTGAATTTTTTTCCAGGAATTTATTTTGTCTGTTTTACCTTATTTATTTAGGATAAATGGGGCAAAGTTTTGTCCACACTGAGGGAATTGAGAGGTGGCTCAGTGGGTGAGAGTGCCTGCTCATGCCTGCCCACCATGTAAAAAGCATGGCATGGCTTCAAGTGCCTATAACCCCTAAATGAGGTGGAGATTAGGTGGATATGGGTGGAGCCTCAGTGCTCTCTGGCTGACTAGACTAGCCAAAAGAACAAGTATCTGATCCAATGAGAGGGGCGCTGTCTCAGGGCAAAAATATGTAGAGATATAAGTGAATACAAATGATGTCCTTCTGTGGCCTCTACATGTACATGCCCCTGCCCATTCATGTGCATACAACACACACACACACACACACACACACACACACACACACACATGACTGTATGTATATATGTATTACACAGAAAGTTTTGTCCAAGTTGAACATTGTTTCCCAAACCTTAGCAATATTATACAAATCTCTTGAGAATAGGGTTAATATACAGATTCTAGCTCAGTTGTTCTAAAAAATGGAAAATGGAAAGAGACCAAATTAATTCTATTAGAACTGAGGCCCCGGAGCCATGATCTCCAAGCAGAGCATGCCTCAGCAGCACTTGGAGAAGTTGTTGAAATGTAGATTTCTGAACCCCGTACCACATCAATTTCTATATGTATGAGATACTTTTCATCAGAGACACCAAACTGGTGGGCATAAACAACCTAAGGAAGGAAGATTTATTTTGGTTTACTACTTCCGAAGGTTCTACCCATTATGACAGCGAAAGTGCTGACAGAGACAATTAGCTTTTGTCTTGGTGGATGGGAAGCAGAGAATCGGGGATTTAAGAATAAGCCTAGAAAAAAAATATAGTCCCAAAGACAAAGCATACGTACCTACTTCCTCCACTTAGGCCCCCTCCACATTTTCTGATTTCTTAATATGCTACCACATTATAAAGCAATCAAGATTTATCTACTCATTTGGTCAACACCCTCAGGATCTAACTAACTGTCACAAGACATGCCACCACTGAAACCCTAAGAGGTGTGGTGCATTCATCTCATAAATGATTTTTTAATTTAAATCAACCAAGGTAACAAGAGGAACCATCACGATAAAAGCCAGAGTCTTCTGGTGACACAATTAATTAGATGCACATGAGGAAAATGGATTTGAAAACCTTCTTGATTACTTTCATTTGGGACAAATTCATTCTGCTCTCCAAGTCGTCTTGTGAGTCAAGGGGAAATACATATCACATATGCATAGATAACCCAGAGGTCTGTAGGGCTGGGAATAGATGAGAATAATGGAAGATGTTGACTATTCTCTGTTTTCCATAAGAGCTCTGACTCAGGGTAGACCCACTGTGACACCTCCCCCCCCCTCAGTGCTTCTCATTATGAATACGGTGCACAACATCTTAGTTCTTTAACTCATGCTGCTGGCAAAGATGCTGGGAAAATCATGGATCTCTGAAAATATTGAAAGTTACCTGGGCAAGAAAATCCTCATAAGAATTGAGACGTGCGTCTATGGAGAGGGCCTGTAAAAGACTTGGCATCTCTATATATAATAACTCTGTGTGTGCTAAGTTCCAGAACCTATTTAATGGGCTAATCCATTCAATACAAGGTCTCAAATGATTCTTGTGCCAACCCAAGAAGCAGATGAGAAAGCTGACTCTAACACCCTGTCTTTGGACCCGTTCAAACGCCTATGCATTAGAACTGTGCTATTGACTATGTAGCTTGTGGACCAACCACACCAGCACTACCTAAGGACTAGTTGGAAATACTGAGTGAGGGTTCCACCTCCTATCTGCTTAATCTGAATATTATTCAATAAAATCCCACTGAATGATGTGAATTTAAGGTCTTGATCTGGCCCTTCCTGACACATTGCTTCTTTAACGAGACAAGGATTCTGCAGAGTCATTTTCTTTATTGGAAATACTTTAGCACAGATCCGGTGAGACATCAAAGACAGTGTTTTTCATCACTGGCAAAGAGGTAGTTTGATTGCTCTGGGAGGAGGACTGTTTGGCAGTACATCAGAGTTCAGGGGGAGCTGTGTGTGCTGACACAGGCAATTCCTGGCTTTCCTGGGCTGGACTTGGGAAATGACTGCAGTTCTCATCCAGAAGTAAATTGGATCATGGAACCCAGCTTGTTTTCCTAGAGCCTGTTTTGACTGAGGAATTGTTCGACATCTTCTTCAAAGGTCTTCAAATGGTGGAAGTAGAGGAAGGAGGGAAGAGTAGGACCTCACTTGGCTCTTTTGAAGTGCAGGAGAGTCCAAAGTTTATTTTATGGGTAAAGAAAATATCATGAAGCCATAGAAATTCAGAAGCAGAAGCTCCTGTAGAAAAAAAACTTTTAAAGTAGGATGGGCTTGCCATACCTGGTATTCAGAGATATTCAGTGAATTTAAATAACAGTCACTTGATCACTTTCTAATATGATCCACGGTTCTGCTGATGTCTCAGTCTGAGAAGGTTTGAATGAGGCTTGCTTGGGACTCTGTTCTGCCCACCAAGATAGCTTTAGCTGGGACAACTGTGATCCAGATATGGTCCAGATATTTCTCATCCTCCCAGAGTCTATCCCAGGCTTGGCCACTTGATGTCTCAGTAAGATTCCAACTAAATGGTTAGGAATAAGAGTAATGTTTTCCAGGTCCAAGGTGACCTGACTCACTGACATTTCTGTTGTGTGTCACTCACTAGAGTGAATTAGGATGCTAGACTGTACAGACAGAAGAACACACTCTACTACTTGACTGGAGGAGCTGCCAGGTCTCATTACAGAAAGCATGCCTAGAGACAAGATGGATAATAGGACTACAGTGACATCTACTGCACCCCTACTAACTTCTTCTCATAGGCTCTTAAAAATATCAATTTTTAAAATATCATGCAAAGTCACAGATTTGACTGTAGCCTATTCATGCATTTCATGCATATCTTCCCCAACTACCTCTTTTGTATCCTTCTGCCTCCACTAGTTCCCTTTTCACCTTCATCTCTCAACTCTCTTACTACCCTTCCCACCCCTCCTTAAAGTATCCTTTCCCCCTGATAAATCTTTTCCTAGTTTCATTATACACCCACACCCATTTGCATGTAAATAAACATATAAATTTAGAAGCAGTACTTCACCAAGGGAGGGCATGCTGTATTTGCCTCTCAAAGTTTCTTACTCATAATAATTTCCAGTTCTTTCTGCTTATTTTCTGAAATTTTCACAATCCAAATTTTATTGATGGCCAAATAAATTGAATACAGGAGCATATTTTTATTATTGATTCATCTGTTTATGGGCATGTAGGTTGATGACGTCATTTCCTGTTTTTTTGTGTGTGTGACTAGAGGAGCAATGGATATAGATGTGTATTTCTGAGATATATCTACATCTATATCCATATCTATACATATGAGATATTTCTTGAAACCATCATTAGTACACTGGATCTCACTAAACAATTCTCTTTTTAGTTGCTATTTATGGAACAACTGTTTTTGCCAGACAGATATATTTAGAAGCTTCTGCATGAATAATAAAAGCTTTAGATAGCAAAAAGGATCCCAAGAGAGATATACATGGATCTAATCTACATGGAAAGTAGAAAAAGACAACAGCTCCTGAGTAAATTGGAAGTGTGAGGATCATGTTAGAGTGTAGAAAGGGAGGGGGAAAGAGGGGAGCAAAGAAAAATATATACCTCAATAAAAACAATTTTTAAAAACTCTAGTTGGTTATATGCAATAAAATAAATAAAATGAAATAAAATTGGCACAACTAAAAGAAGGACATTTAAAAGTCTAAATTAAATCTAAATTAAAATTTTAGTGAAATATCAATATATTCCTAGAATGTACTAAATGAAAATGAAAAATTGGTAAGGATTGGCAAGGAGTATTAAATCCCATGAATTGCTACTTGGGTGGTAGATTATTACAATCATTCTAGTGTGGTGGCACACACCTTTAAACCCAGCACTTGGGAGGCAGAGACAGGAGCATTTCTGTGAGTTCAAGAACAGCCTGGTCTATATAGTGAGTTCCAGGATGGTCAAAGATTACACAGAGAAACCCTGTCTTATAAAACCCAAAATTAAAAATAAAAACAAAAGAAATAAAGTTTAAAATAAAGCCATGTAAAGATGGAAAATACACAGAGAATCTGGATACTGTATATTATGTGTTTTTGAATTGTTAGATGGCTTCAGAAGGAGCAACAACTACTAAAAGACACTTGATTATAAATGCTTCTGGATTAATTCAACATATGTATTTTGAAAATGCCTTGATTTCAAAATTTAAGTCAAAAGATATGCTACTTCGGAGAAAAGATTTTGTTTTTGCTTTCACGGGAGATGAGAGGTTGTGGATTCATTCTGGGTTAAAGAAAATTGCCAGGCAGTGATGGCACCTGCTTTTAATCCCAGCATTTGGGAAGTAGAGGCAGGCAGATCTCTGAGTTCGAGGCCAGCCTGGTCTACAAGAGCTAGTTCCAGAAGAGGCTCCAAAGCTACAGAGAAACTCTGTCTTGAAAAAAAAAGAAAAGAAAATCAGGTTTGATCAAGGATGATCCCCTGAAAAATCTCCAATAGGAGCAGATGGCCCATATGATCTATCATTTCAGAGGACCTCTGTTGGAGTTTCCTCTGAGTTCTACATCCAAAACAGCCTCAAGACTGTTGGTTGAGATTATTAAGGCACACAGAATATTCCAGTCAAGACTTGACCATAATTCTAAATTTTCTTTAGGTCCCCATAACAGTATCAATGTCCCCAATCAGGAGAAAGTAGGCTAAAAAAACGAAGCCTACATTACCAAAAAAAAAAACTGATTATGGATGTTTTTCTCTGTTTACAGTGTCAGTTACAAGTTATGGATAACAGTCAGGAAAAAGATAAACAAAGGAGATTATATTCAGAGTTCTTGTTTTGAAAAAAAGGGGGAAGTACTGTAGGACAATGGTCTTGTGTCCTATAAAGATTTGTCACTTGTATTGTTTTAACAAAACACAGTTGGCCAGTAGTCAGGCAGGAAGTACAGGTGGGGTGATGAAAACAGAGAATTATGGCAAGAGGAATAATCTGCAATCATCACCCAGACAAAGGAAGCAAGATGAGAATGCCTCAGTGATAAAATGTACCAAGCCATGTGGCTAACACAAACAAGAATTATAGGGTAATATATGATATAAGAGTTAGTTAATAAGAAAGCCTAAGCTAATAGCCCAACCAGCTTATAACTAATGTAGACCTCTGTATGTTTCTTTGAGACTGAACGGCTGTGGGACTGGACAAGACAGAAACCTCTGTGAACACTCAAGATAATTGTTGGCACTGTTTGTTATAGCTGTCATTATACATGTTTTTAAACCTAAAACTTTTATTCTCAGCAAAACAAAAATTACCTATGTTCACCAGTTTACAGCAGTATTGTTTTTAGTCATGAGAAACAGGCAACACCTTACATCTTTATTGAGCATAGACTAGATACACATATATGGTCTAGTTTTTAAAGAATATTATACAACAGTTTAAAATCAATGATTTATAACATGATTTCCACAAAGCTAAGGTGGATTTTACGAATTCAGCACTGTGCCTTTGGGCTGACAAACCATTCCCTTCCATCTTTTTGTTCATAAAAAGGCAAAAATACCTTATGGTATTGGAAAATAGCAAGTGTATTGATTAGCTACAAAGGGTGGGGTTTAGGGCAGGTAGAAAAAGGGGTGTGAATATTATAGTCATCTCCATTGTCTTAATTTGAAGGATGTATTATCTAAGCAAAAATTTTAGAGCCTTATAGGTAGAACAATGTAGAACTAACCAGTCTAATTTTGGATATGGAAAGTTTTTCAATTATTTTAGGAACAGGTGATAGAGAAGAGTGGGGAATGAGATGAAACCATGTCCTAACTCAGTTCTGAACTATAATATCCCATTTTTCATATAAATTTGATAATCTTTTTCTTTTTTGATGTTTTTGTTTATTTTTGAAAATTTCATACAATATATTTTGATCATATTCTTTTCTCCCCCCCAACTCCTTCCAGATCCTCCCCTAGTCTGTGTTTATGTTCTTTCTCTCTGTTAGAGAGAATAAAAATACCAAACAAAGCAAAGCACACACACACAAAGCCGCTGGGGTCATATTTGTCTTTGCCAGCTACCCCTGAATTGGGACCTGTCCTGGAGTGTGCTGATACAGACACTGTCACTCTGAGAATGAAAATATGCAATATTCTCAACCTCTTCAAACACGGATATTTTCATCTGCACTTGCTACTATTTACTATCATGAAAGGCTTCCTGAGGATTACATTTGAAGTTGTGTGCAAAGCTCTCTGTGCCCAATAAATGTAAGATTCTCCTCTTTGCTCCAGAAAATAGATACCAGAAGAGCTTATTCACCAGATGTGTGGCATATGCTTTTATAGTTATATTACTGGAATATTGCATATCTCCATGTTGAATATAAAATATCTCCATGTTGCTTGCAAAAGAAAAAACCTTCAGAATGATTTCTGTTTTGCTGCTATGGAGTTCAGGTGATAGTCTGAAAGTCTTTCAACTCCATATGTCTCTCTGTCATCATTTGCTAAGCTTTCTTTTCCCTTTGACTTGGCTGGTAATTTTGCTGTTACTGCATTTTAAGTAATCATTAACAGTTCTGTGGAGAATGAGTCCCTCAAGGGATGCAGAACAGTGGGGTTATTACTTTAATGAATTTTTTAAAAAATATTAAAAGTGACTCTATCCAATTTAAGGACTTAGAGCCATTCACCCTTCAGCCTTGAGCTTCAAATGATCATGAGACATACATGAATGACTCGTACAGGAACAGCCCGTCCTGGCTTCTGACTGTTTGTGCCAGAAGCGGAGGCTGAGCCACTGTGGGTGGCATGAGGCACTAGGAAATCCTGACTGCAGCTTCCCCTGTTCTCATTCTCAAGCTCTTTGCAGCTACCTCATTAGAAAGAGGAGAAGCTGGGAGGCAATTTCAGAGATGCTGGGGGAGTTGGCTGCTCCTCAAAGCTACTCTGACAGCACTACTGTGCATGCACATGCGCATTCACACACACACACACACACAGCCCATGTCTAAAATTCCATGTTGCTATAATTGCTGTTAACTAACCAATGAGAAGACTCGCAGGAAGCCACAGATGTGGCAAAAATAAAAAATAAAAAAAATAAATGGCTCAGAAAGATGCGGAAGCTGATTTCATCTATTCCGTAGATTTTCTTAGACTTTATCCCTGCTCTTCCATATATCAATCTAAAGACAAAACTCAATTTTTTTTGTCTTTAAAAAAGGGGACTGGTGTGTAGTACCATAGTGGCACGGCACCTGTGCAACAAGGACAAAAACATTAATTTAGAATAATGAACGGTCATGACCACAGCAATAAAGTACATATGTAGGTCAAGAAGGACACACTGCAGCTGGGGTGTGGTAGAGTCTGCCTTCCTCACAACAGCCCTGAGTGATACACCCCATTGAAATATGAAAGGTGGAGGAACTGGAATCTCTGATGGGCAGTAGGTTTGGAACTTATCTTCACAATGAACCGGAGACTTATTCCCTGATGCTCTGCATTAAAGCCCATTAATGGGTATCACCATGGTTATGCCCCATGATATTTTAATGAGTGCAATGACCCTGAGGGAAGAGCCACAGAAACAAGAGTTGGACTATAAAAAGGCTCATGCAAAGGATCTGGGGTAGAGCCATGATAACCCAAGAAGAAATTAATTATAAGGTGTGGATTTCTAAACTATTCATAGATCAAAGGAAGTGAGAAAGGGCCTAGTAGGAAGAAATCCAGATTTTGTGGAAAGATGTGGATGCCAGTTGGTGGGAGGACTTTATCTTGATCTGTTGATGAATGGATAGAAGAACTTCATCAGAATCATGCTTACACATAAATGGCTACCAGAATAAAAACCATGGATGTTACCTCTGCAGGAGAGACAATGCAAGTTTAAAAATCAAAATGGAGGGATGAGTTTAGAAACATATACCTGTGTAGTGAGAACGTTGGATGAGAGAGGCTAAGAAATAAGAAATAAAAAGTCAAATAGAATAAATGCAAGAAGCTCAAAGAGTTAAATTCCAGGAATGCTGCTGATGGGTTAGGTGAATATGAACAAAGGTCAGCATGCTCTTTCGTGGGGTTCCTGGGAAGGAGACTGGACAAGGTGGTATTCAGGTTCTTAAATGTACTATTTCCTGTGCTATGCTCAACATTATGTTTCATAGGTAACTGAAGCAATATATACAAAGTACAATGAATGCAGAAAACAGAAAGGTTTTCAATTTCTTTTGTGGTTTGACTGGTGTGTGTATTTATCTTGACTCTCTTGCTTCTTCTACTTTTTTGTTTGCTTGCTTGCTCATTTTCTTTGTTTTTTTGTTTGTCTTCTAACAAGTAGAGCACCATCTCTGCTATGGGTAGAAAACAAGGAAAGACAGAAGGTGCTATTGGATGAAGCAAACATGCAATGGGGCAGTCCGGACTGGAGTCCCGAAGAAGCACTCTCAAGGATGAGAGGCATGTAGACTTCTGCAAGAACATGTTGCAACAGATGTCTTTCTGGCATCCAATTTGAAAGGGTTCCCCTGGGGTCTGGGGTGGGGTCAGGGAACTAGCGTGCCTAAGGAGCTCTGTGAAAGCAGGTGCATGCCAAGCACCTCTGTTCGGCTCTGTGCCTTCTGTGCTTTTCTTTGAAGCACCAGGTTTCCAGCCACCTTGGGAGCTCTGAGGTCTCTTTGCTGTCACAAAATGTTAGGCTGTTCTAATCATTTTTTTTTCAGGCATGACCTCATTTTTGTCACTCTGACGGGCTAGCTTGGAAAACCTAAGCCAGAACAAGATCACCTTGAACTCACAGAAATTTACCTACCTCTACCTCCCAAATACTGGGGTTTGTGTTGTTCTTTTTAATTATTAAGCTTCATTTCTACCACCATCTCATTCTTACTTTATGTCCTTTCCCCTTTAAAGTAAGAAATGATTAACACCTCCTCTGCCCCTTGCCTTCACCACACATGCATGTGTCATAATTTACATGCACTTTTCTCAACTGATTCATTGGCTTCAACCTGACTTCCCTTCCACCTCTACCTGAGAGATTCCCAGCAGTCTGTGGTTTTTATGTTATCAGGAAACTCATCATCTTTACAAATATTCCAGCCCCGTTCCTAATCTTCCACAACTGATATGGTACCTGCAGCATTTCCCCTCCACGTTAGCAGAGAGCCTGCTTGCTCTGCATCCTAATCCGGGAATTGCATCTGGACTGAATCTGCCATGGAATGAGCCAGGGAGCCACTTAAAAATATCTGTGAACAATTGTAGAAGTTTTGCTGTGTACAGACGTGTGAGCTAATGCAAAGGAAGCACTTGTTAGCTAAGTGTGGTGATGCAGTTGTGGCTGGGCAGGAGCAAGTCCTTACCTTCAGCAACACATTTTTGAATTGGAAAAGGCTACAAGAGTATCATGACCATTAAATTTCTGAAATTCTCTCACTTGAGAAAAGGGGCAGTGGCAAATGTATCACATTGTTAAAATGTGTTGGATCCAAGTGGTAACTGTGTGGGTTTCCTCACCTCGTCTGCTTTCATTTGCACTTGAGAATTCCTGTCAGTAAACACTAAACAATAAAATAAATGCAACTGTCAAAGGGAATTACAACTTCATGCTCTAAAATCTTGAATGCACATGGAGTTAACTGCATTTTTCACTGTTTATGGGATGTATTATTGAGTAGTGTGGGTTTGAACTTGTCAACTTTCCTAAATTTAATAGTTCTGCAATTCTCAGATAGGGTTCCTCCCTCTTTTCAGAATGTGACCAGGCCTGCCTAACTGCTAGTTATTTTCTCTCGGGATGCCCAGGAGGACTGCAGCTTTGAACCAAGAGGCACTCTCCTGTCCTTTTGTGAAGGCTCTCCTTTGATGCTTGCTCTGGGAGGGCTATGATTCTCTGATCCATGGCAGCAGAAGGTAGGAGGAGGCTTGAGCCCAGCCTTGCTGGTTCTGAATTTCAGGCAGCTGTAGAGAGTTGGAGACAGTGTCTAAGGACAGATACTTGCTATGCTTGCCCAGGTCTTAGGGAGCGTTGTGTGAGAGAAAAAAAAAAGACTTACTCAAAGGGCACTTAATAGGATGTAGCCGCCCTGTCCAGTAGCAAGGCATCTTTCTTTTTAAGGAGACTCTGTTTGTCCCACTCTCTGCTGGCTCTATATGGCATTCATGGAGAAGCTATGGAAATGACCTAAATCTGCTGATTTTCTAATGCAAATGCAAGCACATGCAGATCAAGAATGAAGCAGGCAAAGGTGACAGCAAGGGGACTAAGCTAGAGTAGTCACACTTCCTGAAGAGGGATGGGGCAGAGCCTGGAGGGAATGATTTCTGCAAAGGAGCCCGGTCATCCTGGAGACACTGCACCCAGAGCAAGTGCAAAGAAAAAAAGGACTGGGAGAAGAACAAACGTATCCAGGTTAAAGGAAGGCTCCTGGGAAGCGCCATAGAGCCTTATACCTGGAGCCAAATCACTTGCCTCTGTAAATTGTGTATAGACAGAAATGTGCTTTCTCGCTCTAACCCAGCATTCTGAGGCAATGGGTTACAGTTTTAGAACTGTGTCCTTCGGTGCAGCAGCATACAGATTTACAGAAAACTGTGTTTCCATAGGCAAAAGGAATACAATGTAGTATGACAACAGTGTAGCAAAATAAGTACAGAACTTATTCATTTTTTTAAATCAACCCTGCATAGGTCTAATTCCATGTGATGAGTTTTTATGAACTTTGTAGCACAGCAGTTGGTGGGGACCAGAATCCCAAGAATATACAAGTAATGCACCATTCTGTAACCCTTGGAGAGTCTTGATGTCACTAGAAGAGAGATATTCCATCAGTCACAATCTTAAGAAGACATTGTCATATATGCAGTCAGTCTTTTACAAATACTATACCATGTGCCAAATGACCAGAGTTTCAGATGACCACTTAACTTTTGAGTTATGGTTCTAGAAGAAGACCACACAGGGTTCAGATTTTGTTTAGACTTTTAAACCTTTTAGCTTAAACTCATAGCCATTGCCTGAGTGAAAAAGAAAACCTAAATAGGCACTATCATTTCTGAAAATGTTTGCCATGCTGCAAATAATTCAGAAGAAAATTAGTAAATTTTAATTTGGAGGGCTTTTAATATAAGATGATTTTATCCATTAAGGAGATGAATGTGATTTTCACATGAAATGTACTTACACGTACATCTGGATACTCTGAACAGAAAGAATGCTTTGGCTGAAAATAGTATTGATTTTCTAAAACAAAGTTCTCTGGATGTCAGTGACAGACACATTGGCTGGGTGCTGAAAAGAAATATGAGATTTAGATAAGAGACAACTTCCAAGCCAATGTCTATTGAACTTAATGACCCAGGGCTCTATCAGAATTCAGAAATATTAAAAAGTAATTACATTTTTATCAAGTTTCTGTGAAAGACAGATCTATGGCCAATGGGGAAAGGGGAGGCTACCCTTCAGGTGAACTGCAGACATGCATGTCTGAGATGGTCCAGATCAAATGTCACTAAGAGGATCCAAGATCACAGATCTCTCTTCCAAAACTTGTCTGCATACTACATTCACATGCGTGGTTTGAAAAATAACTTGTGCCTGGATGCTAGCCCCGGTGAATCTGACTCCACTGCCCTGGGGTGTGTCCTGAGTACCAGAAGCTTGCAACCCTTCCCAGGTGCATCAAACACGTACCAGGAGCAAGAACAAGTGTTTTGAAGTTCAGGATCACTTCCAGCTGGAGAACCTGGCTTCCTGGATAGGGTCCCATCCTTGCCCTTAAGGAGTGCTCTCATTATTGTACTGGTTCCTTTCTCTGCCTCTTAGCATTTGTTCCACTTGGAAATTTTTGTCTTTCTTCCTTGAAAGTGAACTAACCACAACAAACGAAAGGAAATAAGTGATTATTACATCCAGGCAGCCGACAACCACCAACAATGATACATATCTAGTTTATGTAAGAGGCTCAGTAAACATGTGCTGGATTGAGAGTAAAGGCATGCTCTTCCCGCCAACCTCTGGGTCAAAGCGCATCCATATGTCAGCTCTGGTCTGAAGGGCAAATCAAGGATAACCCTCGTAGTGGCTATTATGGTCTAACAGAGGGTATTAGAAGGTATATTCAGTCCCAGCTGGTTTGTTGGAGTGCTCAGCCCTTTTGAGCAATATTTTCTCCCTTTTTCTCCTGTACTGCGCTTTTCCTCCCCAAGCATGAAGCTTTGTAAGTGTTTCTGATCCAAATAGTGCCAAGGAAGTGAGACTATGTCTATTTTGAGCTGAGCCTTCAAAAGGCCTTATAAACCCCAAGTCCATCTCTTAGAACCCTGCCTCAGTGATGATGTCAGGTATTCTGTGGGATGATGGGAGACAAACAGCTTTGTTAAGTTTTTTCGTTTGGCTACCCTCGAGAAGCAAAATTATTGTCCATTGAGATGGTTGAAGGTGATGAAGAGCAAAAGAAGGGTGCAAAAGTGGCTCAGTGGAAAGGCTGTGCCTATATGTGCACCGTCCTGGGTTCTAGGACAGGAAAGGGTGTACCTATATGTGCGTGGTCCTGGGTTGTAGGACAGGAAAGGGTGTACCTATATGTGCATGGTCCTGGGTTCCATGACTATGACAGAAAAAAAAAAGCAAAAGGGTAAATGAGAATCCAAATGAGTTTGGCGTGAAGAGTCAATTTGCAAACCTAAAGATGAGTGGATTAAACAAATGCTTGGTGTTGAACCCATTTGGGATTGATTCAGAATACCCTGGGAGATAATTAATTTGCCCAGCGTTAGTAATTTGGCCATAAGTCTTGCAACAGAGTTTCTTTCATTTGCTTTCTTTAATCAAAATCAGAATATCTATTGCACACACTCCAATCTGAAAATAAAAAGAGGCAACAACATGCGACAAGAAAACTTCATGATGCTTTGTGAACACTTTTTCCAAATGTTTAGAAACATGAACAGGTTATATTTCAACTGGAGACAGATCCTTAGAGCATACATATAAACACGCACTGACAGCTTCTCCAAACAAAGAAAAAAAATGTAGTGTTAGCAGTATATTTTCTATTATTTTCACAGGATACTGTCAAGCCATTAACTTGCAATTTTACAATAAATGTTCTTTCTGCCCAAAGAACTCAACCCAAGTGGTTCACATGGAATATTTACGTCCAGTAAAATATCACTTCCTCTTTGGTGTTACTGAGCTTCATGATAACCTCTGGAGAACTAGCCAGACACTGTTACATTTTGGTTTGTCTTAGTATCTTGGTTCTATGTATTATCTTCTCTGTCGTCTGTCTTGTCTCACCAGACTCTACTCCAGAGAGAGCAGGACTCTTTATTCATCATTATACCCCACACTCCCAGTGCTAATGCATGACACATGTCAATGGATAATTCCTTCATAATTGCTCTAGTCTTTCTTCTCATGGGGACAACGTGGATTTATTTCCACAGTAAGCACTTCATGTTCATGATTGACTGAGAGGCATTTAAGCAAGTGTATACAGAAATGGAATAAAATTTGTAGAAGGCAGACGTTTTCGGTGAACAGCTTATACCAGATCCCTGCTTATTCTTTGTATTAGTCTGTGTCTGTATTTCTATTACTACACAAGAGAATTATGTCTCACTGTCACCGACACTAGCTAGAAGCAGATAAACTGGTCCTTGTGGTTGTTTTGGAAACAGAAGTAGATGAAGTTTTTCCATTCCATGGGACCCAAAACAAACCACAGCCCAACGTGTCAGCAGAATTTGACAGCGGAGTTTAGAAGGCCTGAAATCTACAAGCTCTGAAGACAGCCAATTAACAAAGATTAAAGTCCAAGCCTGACTCACACACCTATTGGAAATGCCAGGCACTGTCAAACAGTATCCAATCTTGTTTTGCAACCGGGCTAATGCTCTGTGCATTGTGGGGGCTGGAGATTGGAATTTCATTTTTAAAAGAAGCATGTAAAACACTCTGCTTCCCATCATGAAGGCTAATGACTAGGTTCCAGCTATGCTCTCCAGTCCCAAATGATTGAACCTGCACTAGGTCACAAAATTGGAAAAGTCTTAACATGCATTAATTGCTTAATGGCTGTGTTGTCTGCCTGAAGAGGGTGGGGCGGTATTTAAGTTGCTTAATGACTTTACATTTTCCCATGGCAAAATCCTTGTGATTTGGTGATACTATAATTAAAGAGTTACATAAACAAAGCCTTTGGAAAGGAGCAGGCTTGCTTCCTCCTCAGGAGAGAAACTTTGGTCAGCTCCAGCTGCTGAGTCCAGTTCCCTCCAGTGGTAGGAAACTGCTGCCCCCAACAGTAACTCCTCTCTCTCTCTCTCTCTCTCTCTCTCTCTCTCTCTCTCTCTCTCTCTCTCTCTCCATTGTTCAGAAATCACCCATTCTGATCCCTGTGTTACACTGTATATAGGTTTTGAAACTGAGAGGCGTTTTCAAAAGTTCACTGCATTCGACTAGGAAAAGTTTCAAATTGTATTAGAAGTGAGTAAGAATGATGAACACCCTAATCTGAGAAGAGGCTGGGTGTCTCTGAGTAGTGCTGGGAGGGAGGCATTCTAACTGCAAAAGAGAGCAGCAGGATTCAGGTGACTTAGAAACAGTTCAGTTTCAGGACTCTTTGGGCAAGAGGGAGTTCCCTTCAGATCACCTACTAAAACCCCCTACAAATGTGTTCAGCTGCGGGGAAGAGGAAACCAATGTGTTCCCTTTTTTAACAAAAGGTTGTGTTCACAGTAAACTTTCTTTAATTTCCTAGATTTCAACTTTTTGTATGGTGTCTTCATGGCTTCATTTGGTGGTAACTTATTGTTTTGACAGATCCAAGATTCCCAAGGAGATTTCATGCCCTGCCCTTAAGTGAGAACAACTATCAATTACCAGTGTTCCCCCCACTGTTTTTCATGATGTGTTTGTGGTTTTTCAGATTTCAAATGTTTAAAATCAAATGCTATGGAACATTGATTTGCTGATTATCTTCTGGTGAAATCAGCTGACTTTTCAATTAGACTTACTGGTAATTCTTGTAAAGCTAGATTGAGGTGAGAGAACCTGGGAGCTTCTACCTTAGAGGCTGTGGCAGGTTGGTGGTGTTTCTGTCTTCTTCATGACTTTCTTGAAGCCAAACCCTTCCCATTAAGCCTTCAAAACTTTCTACAGAGAGACAGGTGTATTTCTCCTAACCTTAATCCCTAACTACTTTGTAACTTGTTTCTGTCAATAAAATGTTCAGAATTGATGGTAAACCTGCTCTAAGCCAAGATTTCAGGAGATTTTGCATGCTGCTTCATTTTCCCTTAAAATGTGTCACAACTGCCATGTTGAAACAACCCAGACCAGCCTCTTTTTTTTTGTGTGAGAAAGAGATACAAGAAGATTTCGCCATCAAGGTTATCAAGGACTAGTCTAGACATTGTTGACCTTACATATATGAGAGCTCAGGCAAGGTAATGAGGGAGGTTTCCAAAGCCACAGCCGACCACACAGCAAGCAGTGGACTCATGCAGGGCTAGCAGAATCTCTTGGTGACATGCAGAGTTATGTGTCATGAAGGATGTCTCTGTGTCCTGAGTTAATTTTCATATGCTCATATTAAATGTATGCTAATATTTAAAGAACTTAGTTTCTAGATCAATAAGACATCCATGAAAGAAAGAAGTGAAGATGTTGGCATTCACACGACACAGGCTATGATCCTGTAGTGGAATACTAATCAGTAAATGGAAAGTGCGCACTGGACACCAGGGAGACTCAAGGCAGGTATTTTAAAATGTAGGGGTAGGTCAGAAAAGCCCAAAAGATAAGGTGTCTGTCCGCAGAGAGCTTATACTTTACTCAATATGGTGAGATTTTATAATTATTGAAAGCTAAAAAAGAAAGAAAGAAAGAAAGAAAGAAAGAAAGAAAGAAAGAAAGAAAGAAAGAAAGAAAGAAAATGAAGCTCAATTCCAGCAGCACATCCAGCATTGGTCTCATCACAAACCAATTCAATCAGAGCTTCTATGGGCAGCACCTGGCTATCACCTGTGGAGATGCTTGCAGATGCTCACGGTGCAGTTCAGGGTTATTTACTACCCTGAAACGCAGTCTCGAGTACACTATCACCCTGGAATTTGTCAGACAGTGAGCATTCTGGTCCTACCTTAGAACTGCTGAACCCGAGTCTGTGGAAGGGAGGAAGAGGCAAGTAGTTCCCACACCCTGACAAATTTTCTTTGTGGTCTTCATGCTGCTATAGAGTGTGGGTCAGCAAAAACTTATGGTCAACTACGGATAATTTGCTATACTCCCCCAACACACACACACACACACACACACATGCACATCCTGTGAGAATAGTACAATTCAATTGGGTTGTTTACATAGACTTAAAGATGGGGCATGCGTGTTGGCCCTCTAGCTATTAATTTGGGCAAATTATATGATAAAAGCACATATGATATTTATTATGACTTGGCTGTTCTGTTTAAATTCCTTTGAGATATTTCGCCCCAAATACCGGAACACACAGCTTTGTTTCTAGACAGGAATCTAAAGGTGCTGTGTTTGTAAGCACTTCCCCTGTGGCTTCCCACTGAGGCTGTGGCGTGGTAGTTTGGGATTTGTTCATGTTCAGGAGGCTTTGGTGCTAATCCAGATCCAGTTGCTCAGTTGCTTTTTTTTTTTTTTTTTTTTTTTTTTTTTTTTTTTTTTTTTTTTTTTTTTTTTTTTTTTTTTTTTTTTTTTTTTTTNTTTTGCTTTTTCGAGACAGGGTTTCTCTGTAGCTTTGGTGCCTGTCCTGGAACTTGCTCTGTAGACCAGGCTGGTCTCGAACTCCCAGAGATCCACCTGTCTCTGCCTCCCAAGTGCTGGGATTAAAGGCGTGCGCCACCATCGCCCGGTTGCTTTTGAGAGAGTTTTACTCTCCTAGCTGCAGCTGCAGGAAATCCTATGTCAGGGTTTTGTTTGTTTGTTTGTTTGTTTGTTTGTTTGTTTGTTTTTGGCCCGGGAGACTCTTGGTTTTGCCTGTTACTCTGGAATAATTATCGATGATAGTTCCTTTCAAACTGAAGAGTGGCCAGTCTACAAAATGAACTATGTGAGCAAGTTACCTCCGAGCTACCGCAGCTTCACTTGAAGAAGAAAAAAAGTCATTCCATGCAAACATGTCACGAGAGAGCACTATATCCAAAACTGCCTTTCCTCCAGACCATTTCAGGCACTCACATTTGGCTTTTACATTTTTTCATAAATGCCTCCTTACTAGTTTGAAAAATCAAGTCAAGAGACACGTGGACTCTCTTTAACACGCGGGTAGCTCTCCATAAACTAGTGATCAACTTCCCAGCTTTTTTTTTTTTTAATCATGGTTTCTAGTCAGGATTAAATGGAAAATTTTAGGAGAACCATGATGCTTCACATATATGAGGGTCTCAGGAAAAAATAAATAAATCTGTCTAATGATGATTTTTTTCCATGACACAAATCAGAATAAATGATATGATAATATGAGAAGAGCTTGAATGAACAGCTTCTGAATAATATCGTCTCCCTAGAACTGAGGGCAATGTCTACTCTGCATTAAATAGGAAACAGATAAAGAGAAAGGGCTAACATCAACATTGTGGAAAATCCAGGAAGGATTGTCACCGGCAAGACTCCTGTTTCGTGACCACAACAGGCCGTCTTCTAGGTTCTGTATATACAATACCATGATTGTAGTGTATATGTGTTTATTCTTTCTACTTTGCAAATGGTGAAGCTGATTCAGAAAAATTGGGCAACTTAACCCAAATCATGCAGATTTGGCGGTAAAAAGAGTTTGGACTTTGGTCTATTTGTAAATCCATGTTTCTCAAAATGTGGAAGATGTGAGACTTTTATCCTGCTCACATACTGTTGATCAGCCTGTTACAGTGTTAGCGATGCTGGCAGCAGACATAAGGTTTGTTCAGAGATATCCAGCACAGAAACAGAGCGAGCACCTGCTGGTTCTTCTTGTCCTTAGGATGATGCCACAAGGTGTCATAAATACCTACTTATGAAAACAGTTTTGGAAAATTAAAACCCTATTCCCAGGGTAATCAAGTATTTTATAACAGTAGTAACTGTATCTGGCTTTTAACCAAAAGAAGACACTGTCTCCTTCTCTCAGAACTGTAATCAAACTTTCTATTTGCTCCAGAGGGAGACACAACACTCTCCTTCCAACTCAGATTTTTACATGCACAGCTAGATCCTTTGACAGTCACTCAGTGACTCTGCTCAAAAGATTCAAGACATGTAAAGTACCCATGGGAAGTTGTCTCTAGAAAGTATCTCTTAGAAAACCTTTAGGACTGAGTGTCACACAATCTCCCACTCTCTGCACATTGTCGAGACGTGGGTCTCTATATTAGTTCTCATCTACTGCAAGAGGATTCTATGATGATGGCCGAGTGATGTGCTGATCTATGCATGCAACATAATAAATACCATTAGGAATAATTTTATTGCTGTGTTCTTTGAACAGAATAATAGCATTTAATTTTCCCCTAGACACATGACCTGACTAGATTCACATTTTTGGCCACTTTAGCAGTATCAAATATGGGCTCCATTTCATGGAGTAGACCTTAAGTACAATCAGAAAGTGATTAGTTCCTCCCATAAAGTTTATGCCAATATTGCATCAGTATACATTGCAGGCAGGTCACTGTTGTGGGTGGGATGATTTGTAGCTAGGATGATAAGTATCTTTCTCCTCTGGTGTCATGAAGAATACCTTTCAGTACCATAAACTCTAGTCAGTAGGCGTGAAGCATCTAGTTAGGTTCCCAATACACCTCTATGTGTTCAATAAAATACATTGTCTTTAACAATAGGACCTTACCATCAGGTTGTAGAAAGTAATCAATAGCCTGTGATGTCTGGGAGTTCCCATGGTGCCCTTTGCACCAACAGCTCAACAAGATGAAATACATTCCCGGCACTGACCATTGTACTTATTGGTGTAAGATGTCTAGTAGAGGCATTATCTCCCTTATTATTTGGTGACACTATTTAGAGTCTCTATACATGAGACTTCTACACTAGTAGGTTTCCCCTTGGTTTTGCAAGAGGCCTTTACTGCTAGTTGTCTTTCCTTATATCCCTCATTTACTACTCTCTTCAATTCTTCTATTTATTAATTCTCCTATTCTAGTCTCCCCTTCATTGCTCCATAACAGTATATTCCATTTCCCTTTCTTGTAATATCCTCTCCTCCCTCTTAGTCCTTTACTCGATACCTACATTTTGTGATCATAAAGATAAGCAGCACATATATTAAAGGCTTAAAAGCTAACATGCACATATGAGAGAAAATTTAGTTATCTTTTGAGGTCTGGATTACTTCACCCAAGTTAATTTTTCTAGCTGTATCCATTTACCTTAAAATTCCATAATTTTATTTTTTTCTCAACAACTGAATAATATTTTATTGTATTATGTACTACCTTTCATTATCAATCAATTAATTACAATCTAGGCTGTTTCTTATTTCTGGCTATTATGAATGAAGCAGCAATGAACATAAATGTGCAAGTATCTCTGTAGAAGGATGTAGAATCCCATGGGTATACCAAAGAATGGTATAGCTGTCTCTTGAAGTGGATTTATTCCGAGTTTCCCCTGAGGAATCATTGATGTGGGATTTCCCCTCTGTATGCAGTAAATACAATTTAATAAAAAAAACTTCTTTGGAGCTATAACAGGGCAGAACTTAGCTAGAAGGGAAGAACTAAACTAAATGCTGGGAGGAAGGAGGGCAGAGTCAGAGAGAAGCCATGTAGCCCCGCCAGAGACAGATGCTGCAACTTTACCGGGTAAGCCACAGCCTCGTGGCGATACACAGTTTAATGAAGATGGGTTAAATTAAGATGTAAGAGATAACAAATAAGAAGCTAGAGCTAATGGGCCAAGCAGTAATTTTTTCATTTATTTATTTATTTATTTATTTATTGGTTTTTTGAGACAGGATTTCTCTGTAGCTTTGGTGCCTGTCTGGTAACTAGCTCTTGTAGACCAGGCTGGCCTCAAACTCCCAGAGATCTGCCTGCCTCTGCCTCCCGAGTGCTGGGATTAAAAGGCGTGCGCCACCACCGCCTGGCTGCCAAGCAGTAATTTAAATAATACAGTTTCTGTGTGATTGTTTTGGGGCTGAGCAGCCAGGACCCAACAAGCGACCTCCTTGCAACAATTATTACACTAATTTTAATAGTGTCTGCACAAGGTTGCATACCCACCAGCAGTGAATAAATGTCCCGTAGAGGCATTTCATTTGTATTTTAATAAATAAAGCTTTCTGGAAATTCAGAGAGTAAAACAGCTTCACCAGTCAGTTTTACAGATCAGGTAGTGGTAACACACATTTAATCCCAGTAAAACCACACTAGTTGCCATAGAAACCTTGCAGTACATGCTTTTAATTCCAATGGTGCATGACTTTAATCTTGGTCCTAGAGAGGATTATAAATTGGGAGGAGCTAGTTCTCAGTCACAGTCTCCTTCTGAGATCCTTGGAGGCAGAATCACCATTTTCAGACTGAGGTTGAGGTAAGAGTCAGTTGCTGCCTGTTTTGCTTCTCGGATCTTCAGGTTGAATCCCAGTCTCTCTCTCTCTCTCTGAGTTTTTATTAGTCGTGCTTCAGTGTTCCCCACCCCGACCTCACATCCTTGCCACCATGTGCTGCTGCATATGGACCAGCCTTCTGCAGGTCAGAGAGGCTGGGAACGGGTTGCAGAGTCAGTGAGAAAAACACACAGACTTCTTTTCTGAGGGATAAAAGTTTCTTCTTTTTATTAATCTTTCTCTTGCCTGTTCTGCTCTATTCTTTTTCTGTTCTGTTCTTCTACCCTGCTGTTTTCCTTCCTTTTCTTTCCTGATGACTTTCTTCTATACTGCTTTCTGATGTCTTCCTTCTAACTTCTTTTTTTTTTTTTTTTTTTTTTTTTTTTGAGA
>NW_026067902.1:2203673-2242625 GCF_014885135.2 Alexandromys fortis | reverse complement strand
AACAGAATAGAATTCTGGGCGGAAGAGGAAGTGAGGTCAGACTCTGCTCTGCTCCCGGAGAGACCCAACAGCTCTGCTCTCTGGAGCAGAGACACCAGGATGGACGGAGGCTAGACTCTTCTGGGTAAGCGCACCTTGGGGTGCTTACACACATCATTAGAAATGGGCTAGTCCAGGCGCGAGAATTAGCCTGTAAGGGCTAGAGTTCATGGGCCAAGCAGTTCTTAAATGAATACAGTTTGTGTGTTGTTATTTCGGGCATGAGCTAGCCAAGTGGCCGGAGGGGCCGGGGTGTGGGGGACGCAGCCCCGCCGCTCCTTAATGCAACAGCTAAGGATGTTAAACGTATTCTAAAATGTTTCTCAGTCGTTTGTGTCTCATCTTTTAAAATTTTGCTTAGTTTTAGATCCAATTTTTAAAAACTGTGCTAGTTCTTTTCTCGATGTTCAATTTTTTCTTATTTTTATGTTTTTTGTTGTTGTTCTTTGAATATTTTAGATACTCTATATTAGATGTATAACTGGTAAAGTTGTTTTCCCATTCTGTAGGCTGCCACTTTGCCTAAATTATGGTGTCCTTTGCTACACAAAGATATCATTTATTAATTGTTGTTCTATGTGCCTATGCTATCAGTGACTTGATTGGAAAGTCCCTTCCTCTGTAAATGAGTTCAAGAATCACATTCCACACTTCCTCTTTCTATCAGATTTAGAGAATCTCATCTCACTTGAGATACTAGATTCATTTGGATTTGCATGATGGTAGATATGGATCAATTTGTATTTGTCTACATGCAGCTGTCTAGTTTGATCAGCAACGGTTGTTAAGGATGCTATCTTTTGTGGATTTTTTGCTTCTTAGGTAAAACATTAGATGTCCATAGGTTTATAGATTTATATCCATGTCTTCAATTCGATTCCATTGATAAATGTGACTACTTTTATACTATTAACATGCCTTTTTTTCTTTTTATTCCTACATTTTTGTAGTTCAAACAGTATTTTTATTACTCGAGATTTTTTAGCTGTCCTATTTTTGTTATTGTTTATCTTATTTGTTTGCTACGTGTCTGTGTGTTTCTCTGTGAAGATAAAAATTGTTCTTTCAAGCTTTGTAAATAATAGTGTTGGAGTGTTGATGGGGTACTGCTTTTGACCTGTAGACTGTTTTTGGTAGAACAGCCCATTTTTACTGTATTAATTCTATAGATCCATAAGCATGAGATATCTTTTCTTCTTTTGTTTTTTTTTTGTTGTTGTTCAATTTCAATGAATTTCTCATAGCTGGTGACAGGGGATGAGACATTAAGCTTTACCTTGACACAGGTGACTTTATAGGCAACACCATGAGAGCTGAAACTTTCTCTTAAAGTTTCTATATTACCTACTTTATATCATGTGACAAGATGGTTCTGAGAAATAATCATGTCTACACATTTACAGCCTAGTTTCTGATACAATCAACTGTGGTCTACAAGTGTTTAAAAAATTAAAAATTCAGATGCTTCCAAGTGAAGACATTCTGGTCATGTTAAGATATTTATCTTTATCCTAAGACACTTGGGGTTCCTTAATATTCCTAAGACAGTTAAGAAAGAGACAATATAGTTTGCATTCAAGTAGACTGATTTAGATTGAGCAGAGGAAAAATGATTACATATTTACACTTAGGTTATGGAATTATCATGAAATTTGCATTCTGTGGATGTTAGAGAGAGGATAAAATTGAGTTGTTGAAGTTTTGGATGTGGAAGATGATAAAGAGGAAATTGTAAAAGGAGATTACGCATTGGTTTCCTGGCTGCCCAGACCCAAATAATGACACAGAAACTATATTAATTATAACACTATTTGACCAATGACTCAGATATATTTATAGCTAGCTCTTATATCTTAAATTATCCCACTTCTATTATTCTGTGTATTTCTATGAGGCTGTGGCTTACTGTTAAGGTTCTGGCATCTTTCTCCTTTGACAGCTACATGGTAGCCGCCTGACTCCACCTTCTTTCTCCCTGCATTCATTTTGGTTTTCCAGGCTACCTATATTCTACCATAGGCCAAAGTAGCTTTTTATTAACCAATGGTAATAAAACATACTCATAGCATACAGAGGGAAATTCCACATTATCCAGTGCTTTCAAAGATTAGCATAAACTCCTGGATTATAACTAGGACAAGAGCCTTGGCATTAAATTGTGGCGCTGGAAGAGGACTGGACAAGTGAAGAATATACTGGTGTGTTTATTTTTCCTGATGTATAATAAGTACTTTTACCATGATTGATTTTTATTAATGTAGTGATTATGACTAAGGCTTGTGAGAACTTCCCCATTTCCTCTAGACTAGGGTGCCTTCTTTCTATACCAACACCAAAGCAGATCATATGTGTTAAGAGAAAGATTAGGCAATAGAATTCACACTAGCAGTTACTATAATAACACAAATTCCATCAAGCTTTGTGGAAATAGCTGTTGACTTATTTGATTAAAGCTTGCCAACATTTAAATGGATGCAATTTATATCTGTATGATATAATCTTGGACCATATAATCTTGACAGATAGCTTTTGGAAGCAACGAATTAACCTCAAGTGATTTCCAGTGCAGAGTTTCAGCAACAATTACTAAAGAATGAGGTGGAATTTCTTTTTGCAGAACTTCTATAGAGTATACTTTCCAGGTAATTGATTCTCCAGTTTGGATACACATTTCCCATAGGAGCTTCCAAGATCTCAGCACCTGGAATCCTATCACCCAAGCCAATAAGATCAGACCTTTTATTGGATAGAGACAGTACTGATAAATTGTAAACACTGTGTATGATACTGGCCAGAAGTCAAGATTGATGAAAAAGACTGACTTATGGTAGAAAGTAGTATCTAAGATCTATTTGTTCACTGAATCACCAGGGAAGATATTTAAAAATAAGGAGGAGGGGTTGATTTTTTTTTATCTTTTTCCCAGTTGAAACCTAACAACCAGAAGAAGGGAAGACAGTTCTCGTATTCATGCTCTTAGGCAGCAATCAGGCATGCTCTGAAGACTTTGTGAGGTGGCAGGTTTGGATTCAAGGATACTCTGTGATGGCGAGATCTTCATCTGAAGGCAAAGTAAAAAATGAGGCTAGAACCTTGACAACTATGTTTGGAATGACTACTATCATAATATTCAAAAGATAAACAAAGCAGGCAAATATAGTGAACAAGGTCTTAAGTATTTTTTGTTCAAAGTGTGGAATTTGGATGAGAAACACAAGGATCACATGGGAACTTGCAGAAAACAAGGAATCCCAGGCATTTCAGACCCATCAGTCAGCTCTCCATGCAGTTCACATGCCCATCAAGGACTGAGGCATGACCCTAAAATAATGTTTTCCTGAGATAGGCTCTAGACAGCCAACCTCATGCTGGACCAAAAAATAAATTAACAATAGTTTGTTCTAAATCTTAGGAACCAGTCTATTGGATGTGGCCTAGAATTTTTCATGATTTTAAGAAAGCTATTGACTCAGATACAATTAATAAAGTATGAGAATCCTGAATTTACAACTGGAACTAAAACATTAACTCTAGATTGTTTACTTGGGCACCTCTGAGGATCTGGCCAAACATTACAAGGTAAAACAGCAGCTAAAGCTCCCCACACACCTCCACTCCACATGGGGTTCTGTATGTGAATACAGAAAATCCTACTCATGGGTCAATATGTTGAACATACTATGTATCCTAAGCATGTCATTGTGGAACATTAGTCCATGTATCCTAGTGTGGCAATGTGGGACTTTTGTCCATGTGTCCTAACATGGCATTGTGCGACTTTAGTCCACACATCCTAGCATGGCATTGTGGGAGGAACCCTGTATTCAAGGATGGCATTGTAAGTCTGGATCAGCTGCCATCACTGAACTGGGGCTAGATGATGGATCAGAAGCATTCGCAAGGACAAGAAATCAATTCTACATTTAGAAAAAAATGCATGAAGGACATGGATTGTTAGAATCCTTTCCAAGCCTTTATTCAGACTAATGCCTTTATTGTGCTGAAGATTAATTAAAAAGTTTTTCTTCAATCTTTTAATAGAGTTTATTTTTAATTTGTATATAAATATGCAAAAAATATTTGTTGGGTGTATTCTGTTCTATTTTCCTGTCCTGATCCATTGCATCCAAAGTATTGATCATTTTTCACAATGCTGTAGTTCACATACTTATTTTATTTTCTTACTCTTTCCACTCCCTACAACCTTTACAAGGGAAGAATCCTTGTCTCATTTGTTCTCCAATCCACTCCATTACCAGAATGATATTTTTCATCTAGGAGAGAGTTGATGATTGTCTCTTTAATTGGAAAAAAGGCCTTGCATATTATTTGTACACACACATACACGTATATGTAGAAATTTGCAACAATGTCCTATGATACAAAAGCTTGGGGAGTTTCTCTCTTTCTATGTTTTTTTTTTTTTGTTGATTTCATAAATCTATGTGCTGAAACAATCTTTAGCTTACATATCTTGAAGTTTGTTGAGATTTGTATTTCATCTCAAGATGTAAACAATCTCCATAAGTGTTTTATGTGAGCTAGAAATTAAGGGTTTTTCAGTATTCTAATGTAAAGTTTTATATCATAAGGATAAGGGTGTTAACTCTTCTCTACGAGGACTGATTGTCATTCTCAAAATGTGGCTGTTTATACCTCTATTCTCTCTTAATTTATGAAAATGTTTTTTATACATTTTGAAACTTTAGTATTGTTTTTAATATTGAACCAAATCTTTTAGGATTCAGAAGATCCCCCCCCCAATCACTTTTAGAAATGCTTTAACTTTGTAATTCCATGTTTCCTTTTTGTTCTTTGAATTTTTTCTTTTTTTTTTTTTTGGTTGCTTTGTTTTTTTTTTTTGGATTTTTGTGTTTTTTATTAATTTTTTTTAAAAATGTATTTTATATGCCAATCACAGTTTCCCCTTACTCCTCTACTCCCATTCCTTCCCCCATCCACTCCTCAGAAAGGGTAAGACCTCACATGGGAGTCAACGAAGCATGGCGTATCAAGTTGAGGAAGGACCAAGCTTTTCTCCACTGCATCAAGGCTCAGTGAGCCATCCCACATCCTATAGGGAAGAGAGAGAGAACCTGTTCTTGCAAATTGTCCTCTCTCCTCTATATGTATTTTATGTCATGTGCAACACCCATCCACATAAATAAATAAATAAATAAATAAATAAAATGTAATATATACCCACAATTTTTAAAAACCTATTTTATTTTAATTATAAACTTGTTTATGTGTCTTTGTGTGGTTGCATACATATTAGTCAAGGTACTAGAGATCAAAATAGGGCATCAGATGCCTTGGAACTAGACTACAGAGGGTCATGAGCTGCCTAATGTAGGTGATTGGAGCCAAACTCAGGTCCTAGCAAGAACAGCACATGCTCTTAATACTGAGGTCCCATACCCACCATTTTGACTGATGATTGCATGGAATAATTTTTCTAGCATATTTTCTTCTTTTATTTCGGTACCCTTGTATTTTAGAAAATTCTCATGTAAATCACATGTTATTTATTATGGAGTAGAGCATTTGTTTAACTATGTAAAGATGTATTACATTTGTTTTGCTAAATTTGTTTAACTATTTTACTTATTTTTTATTTATGCTGTTTTACCTTGCCTGCCTAATGCACTGGGTTGGTCAAATTAAAAGCTGAAGGGTCATTATCTAGGCAGAGGAGGGATAGGTAGGGCTGTCAGGCAAAGGGAAAAAAGGGAGCCAGTCAGTCATCTGGGGACTAGCCAACCAGACACAAGGGAAGCAGAAAAGAAGGATGGACAGTATATAGATGAGGCAAATGAGCCTCGGGGTACCACATAGATGAAAGGAAATGGGTAGTTTAAGTTAAAATATCTACCTATAAACAAGCCTAAGCTATAGACCAAGCATTCATAATTAATTAGAAGTCTTTATGTTGCTGTGGAAAGTCTTTCTGTATATGCATTGCTTTTATTAGTTAATGAATAAAGAAGCTGCTCTGGCCTGAGATAGAGCAGAATAGAGCTAGGTGGGAAAAACTAAGCTGAATGCTGGGAGAAATTAGGCAGAGTAAGTGAGAAGCCATGGAGCCGCCAGAGGAAAAAGACGTGTGCCACTAGTCAGAAACTTGCCGGTAGGCCATAATCCTCTAGGTAAAATATAAAATAATAGAAATGGATTAATTTAAGATATAAGAGTTAGCCAGAAATGATTTGTCAAGAATTGATTTAATTAGTAGAGTTTCTGAGTAATTATTTTGGTTCTGGGCTGCCGGGAATGAACAAGCAGCCTCTCACTATAGAACCGCCTCTGACAACACTGTGAGCTGGCAGCCCAAAGAAAAATCCATCTACATATGGTGCCCAAAGTGGGTCATATATATCTATGTAAAATGTGAGAAAGTTGGGAAAAAAAGAAAAAGAGTTCATCAAAAGATATTGTTAAGGGTTTTTATATAATGATACAAATTTAAATTAAGCTTATTTTTATACTGTATATATACATATATATATATATATTCTTATTTAAGGTCAGATACTTATGTAGCTCATTAGAAAAATTAATAGAAAGTTTTAGTACTTAAAAGATATTTATGATAAGAAATGCAGGTTTATTAGTTAGTCATCTATAATATTTAAACTTATAGTTATGTTATGATTACTTATGATTTTAAGATTAAACACAGATATATTTTAGATAGGTGTTTGATTTTTCAAATGCTCCATAGACCTACAGAATATGGCGTTTAAGATATTTAATAACCTAAGGCTTTGGGGCTGGAGAGATGGCTCAGAGGGTAAGAGCACTGGCTGCTCTTCCAGAGGTCCCGAGTTCAATTCCAAGCAACCACATGGTGGCTCACAGCCACTTTGCCAGCAGTACATTGTATGCTTAATAAATAAATCTTTAAAAAAAAAAAAAAAAAGAGTCTACCCCTAACTAAAAAAAAAAAAATAACCTAAGGCTTTTCTTGAGAGTGAGACACAACTGTCCCTGGCAGTTCCAATCTACTTTATAAAACGATGGTGGACATCAAAGAACAACCATATAGAGTTTGCTTTCATTGTGGCAAAGCTAGCTATTTGGGCACGAAGCTGTCCTTGCCTCAACTGCTGACAGTATACCACCAAAACTTGACATGCAGGACATAAGGTAATGTGATTGCTGGGAATTGCCAAGACAAGAGGAGACAGCTATTCAAAATTCCTGCTTTGTAAAAAAGTCTGTCAGATATTCTAGTCCTGTGGGCCAAAGCAAGATTCCTCAATGTTGCAGAGGAACCTTGGATGATTGCCCAGGCAGCCAGATGTCTCTGTCATTTCTGTAGTTTTGGAAGTGGCTTGCACTGCACTCCCTCGTTGCTCAGGTAATAGTATATCCTTCTGGGTTCTTTGATGGAGTTAAAGACTAGATAGTTATGGTTACAATTTTTCTTAGTTATGATAAATAGTAAAATAGTTTCAAAACTTTGGGTTCGTCAAGATAAAATAAATAATGGTGTATTTTCTCTGAATTTGCCAAATAAAAATGGACTGGATATTGTAAACATAATTCTTACTTGATAATTGTTCTTTTTGAACATAGTTTTACTATTTTAAAGTTAAAAACCTTTCCTTTTTATTCATACTAAAGGAGAAAATAATGTGGAATAGAATATTTGTTTAACTATATAAAATTGTGTTGCAGACAATTGTCTAACTGTATAAAGATGTGTTGCAATCAGGGTTCCCTGCTGACGAGGGAGGGGGACTTGATTGGGGGAGGGGGAGAGAAATGGGAGGCGGTGGCGGGGAGGAGACAGAAATCTTTAATAAATAAATAAAATAAAAATAAAATGAATAAAAAGATGTGTTGCGATTTTACCTTTCCTTCCTAAGGCATTTGAATAGTCTAATAAAATGTTGAATGGCCAGTAGCTAGGGAGAGGAGAGAGAGGCGGGGCTGGATAACAGGGAGAAAAGGAAGAATTCAATGAGCTAGACAGGGGCCAACAAGTAAGAAGCCAGCCAGTTGGGGACCAGACAGACAGACAGACACAGAGGAAACAGAAAAGCAGGCTGGACAGTATAAAGATGAGGCAAATGAGCCTCAGAGAAGCATATAGATTAACAGAAATTGCTAATTTAACTTAAATAATCTAGCTAGAAACAAGCCAAAGCTATAGGCTGAGCAGTCATAATTAATGAGAAGTCTGTGTCATTATTTATGAGCTGGAGGCCCAAAGAAAATCTATCTGCAGTTATTGATGTTTAAAACTTATCTGTCCATCTGTTCTGATGCAGAGAATATAATTACACATATCAAAACCCCAGGCACATAGTAGTTCTGAGATAAAGAAAAAAATAGACATTGTCTTAAGAATTTGTAGCATTATTATTGGGTAATGATAATTCCTCCTATATTCTAAAAATCAAATCATGTGTAAACACTCAAAATTTAATTTTATTACCACCCACATTCAAATCAAACAAAACATGATTCACATACTCATATTCCTTCAGGGTATCACTATTATGAATCTCAGTTTCATATAGCATGTATTAATCTTTTTCACAAAAAATTATCACTAAGAAATATCTAAATATTTGCCACTGCTCTTTGCATTTCCTCTTTCTGGCATCTTTTATTTTTCTTAAGCAAATTATACTTTAACATAGAACTATAAGTAAGGGGAATTTTTGATTTTTCTGAAGATGTTTCCATGTTTTCTTAAATATTACATTCTAAACCTGTTATTTTCTTGTCTACTGGCTACATTGCAGTTTTGAAGATCCATCAGTCAAAAGCCTGTTTTTCCTTTTAACATCATCTCTCTTCATTGTTCCATGTTAATATTGAACTCATTTTTGGGTTATTCTTGTCAGTTTATCTTGTTTTAGGAAACACCTACAAGGTTATTTTTATGTATCTTGCAACTTCAAAAAAATCCATGATTGCAGCTTTCAGCTGCCTCCATTTCAATTATTTTCTAAACATCCTTCATCCTTTCATTCTAAAGCCCCAGCTGATCCCCATTTAGGTTTTATCTTACTCTACTCTTAAACTCGTTCTTATTTCCAACATTTTCTTTTCTTCAACTACTTTGTTTCTGAATTACATTTTTGTCCTCTAATTTATGACAGTATTTCTTCAGCCTCCTGAGTGCTGATATTTTAAGCATTATCCATCATACCTGGCTGGTGGTTAAAGTCACCCACTGTCCTTGTTAGGGTTACTACTACTGATATGAAACACCATGAAAAAAAAATTCAATGTGTGGAGGAAACGATTTATTTGGCTTACAATTCCAAATCACTGTTCATTACTGAAGGAAGTTAGGACAGGAACTGAAATAGGGCAGGAACCAGGAACCCAGAGATGATACAGAGGTCATGGAAGGTTACTGCTTATTAGCTTGCTCATCATGGCTTGCTCATCTCGCTTTCATATAAAACCCAGGACCACCTACCCTAGAACCCTCCACAATAGACTGGGCCCTCCCCATCAGTCACAAAATAAGAAGATGCCCTACAGGCTTGTGTACAGCTTTATCTTTTGTAGGTATTTTCTCAATTGAGGTACCTTCCTCACTGATGACTATACCTTTTGTCAAGTTGACAGAAAACTAGCCAGCACACCTACCCATTTTTCGTCATGTGTATTGTCCATTTTTCTAGAGTATCTACTTTTTCAAAATATAAGTGAATCCATACTTGTATGTTTTATCTTTTAACCTAGGTCAAATTGTTTAGTGTATATGGGAAGACTTAGAAGGAAGAAATGATGCAATTAAATTATAACCTTAAATAATTAAGAAAGAAATGAATGATTTTTGATTAAAGACAGGAAATAAGAACTCAGTTTAAAGTATCAAAACCTAGTAAATTATTTTTAATAGCTCACAGTAGATGTGATATCTTCATGAGAATTAAGAGTCAATTAAAGGAGCACCTGATAATTAAAGCTAGAGTAATCCAAGCAACATGATAAATAATGTAGTATTGAATTGTAACCAAAAATAAAAAATAAATATTTGTGACTCCATGGTGATATAAATAGATGATTGAGTCCACAAAAAATACATGAGAATTGAGGATTGAGTCCACAAAAAATACATGAGAATTGAGAAATCCTTCTTGCTGAATAAATTCAAATAATTTATGTGGGTACTCCACCCACAAGGGGTTGGAATATAGTACCTCACTCCTTAACTATGGGAGTCAGTTGACTGTGTAGCTACTTGACAGGCACTATCTCAGTAAGGTCATAGAGATTAATATCAATGTTGTCATTTTGATACTATGTTCTCTTGATAGATATGATGATAGAAAAAACACTACTTCTGGGATCTTCTTCCCCAGACCCACATGACATGACTAGTGATATCATGAGAAAGAGATGAAGTACACCCAAAATAAGAGAATTCCAACAAAATAAATTTGAAGTATGTGCCAAATACACTATGAAGTTAACTTCTTCAGTGACTGTATTTCCTTAAAGGCTAAAAAGTAAAGTTGATACAACTAGGTGTCATCATTCACGTCTACAAAGCTTTATTAGTGGTATCACCGACTTAAGGTATGAATGTGAACCCAAAGTAAATATTATTCCATTATTAGTCCATTAGACTACCATCTAAACATCCAGACTCTAAACTTGCTTTGTAAAAACCTCTCCATACCAGTGTAATAACAGATGCATTTTGCTGAGACAGTTGTAGTAAGATGCAGATCTTTGTTTTCAAATAAACAATAGGATATATAAGGAACTAAAAAAATCAAAAAGAAAAGAAAATCCCCAACATATTAAAAATAGTGTGTATGTGGTGGGTGGAGGAGGTGGATCAACATATCTGAACAGAGTTATCAAAAGAAGACACAAAATGTCTAAGAAATATCTTCTAAAAGCTAATTGCCCCTAGTGGTTAGGGCAATGCAAATATAAATAATGTTGAAGTATTAAGTTATCTCAGTCAGAATGGCAAAGATGAGCCAAACAATCACCAACAAATACTGAAAGAGATATGGGGAAAGGGGAAACTTCATGCACTGTTTATATAACATTGAAAACTAATCTAGCCACTTTGGAAATCAGTATGGAGAACCCTAAAAAGCTAAAACTAAATATACCATATGACCCAGCTATTCCACTTCTTGGCACATGTCCAAAGGACTTGACATCCTACACGACAGAAATTTGATCTCAGTCATCTTTCTTTCTGCTCTATTCACAATATCTAAAAAAATGGAAACAACATAAATATCCTTCAGCTATAAAATAGACAATTAAAATGTGATATTATTCACCAATAATAAAAAGTTAAATCATGAAATTAGAAAATTATATTGTGGGGCTGGAGAGATGGCTCAGAGATTAAGAGCACTGACTGTTCTTCCAGAGGTCCTGAGTTAAATTCCCAGCAACCATATGGTAGCTCTCTCTATATTTTTAAACACATGTAAACCACTTAGAGTTTTTTTATCTAAATCTGTCATATATATATGTATATATATGTATATATACATATATATTTTTTCTGACCACATAAGCCTTTAATCTGCTAAGCGATATGACTAGGATTGAAGCTGCATGTTTGGCAGCTGACTCTACTCCATTCCTTAGCTTTCTGAGAGTCTAGCTTCATGGAGGAGGTACTGGTAGGATCCACATTAATAACCACAACTCTGCCTTGTTTCAAGATCCATGCCACCACTAACAAATCTGCTGCTGGTTGTTCATTATCAACATGATTTAAGTATCTGATAACAGAGTCTCTTAGAAGAGCTGCAAGATTTTTGCCACTAGAGCTGAGTCAGGAAGGCTCTCTTAAAGGAGCCAAACCTCTATTTGCTGCCAGCAAATGCAGCCTACCAGAGAAAAGACAATTATCAATAATCTGTGCTCAACTCTGTTCTTGTCTGTCTTAAATTCCTTTTCTAAGGTTTTCTCAGGTTTTATGTGGAAATTGTTGTCAAACGTTTGGGTGCCATTTGTAAATTGAAGTTTCTGTCCTTCCTGGTCCCACAGCTGTTCAATCCCATAGAAACACACAGAGGCATATATTAATTGTAAACTATTTGGCCTATTTGCTCAGGCTTATTATTAACTAGCTCTTACAACTTAAATTAAATCTTATCTATGTTTAACCATTTGGCTTGGTATCTTTTCCCCATGAGGCATTCTCATCTTGCTTCTTCAGGGTTTGGTTGGTGACTGACTCTCTCCCTTTTCTCTTCCCAGAATTCTTTGTCTGGGTGCTCCAGCTATACTTCCTGCCTGGCTACTAACCAATCAGTGTTTTATTAAAATAATACAAGGAACAAATCTTTACAGTGTACAAGAGCAATGTCCCACAGCAGTGGTACTGAAAAATTTCCTAATTGTACTTAGGATATGCTCAACAGGAGGAAAATCATATGTGGCATTGCCTAGCAGACTATTAGAACTGAGTAAGGTCGTGGGTTTTGGAAGAAAACCTATTACTACCACTTTACTAAAACAGCATAATTTCTAACTGTATTTTAAATGTTTATCCTTATACCTATAGGTAAGTATAAAGCTGACCCCTTATCAGGAAAACTTTCCTCCAAATAGACAGTGATAATTTCAGGAAGCCACAACCAATCAAAATGCAGAGAACAAGTGATTGTGTGGTATGAAGTGCCAACTGATACAGCGACAGAAACTAGTATAATTTTTAAAATAATATGTTTATTCCTGACTTTATTTTAAAATAAAGTCTATTTTAAAATAGGTTTACACGACAGAAAGAAATAAAGCTAAAACATTTACTGAAAACACCTATATACATAGTTTTCCCTATTTCCTTCTTTCATTAGTTTTGTAGGCATGTGAGTGAGACCATGTAAGCTGGAAGCATCAACTACAAGACAACAATATGTGTTTTACATTTAATGCATATTGAGATTTCCCAAAGGTTTTTTTTTATTTTCACCAATATATTTTTTAAATAAATCTTTTATTTTATAATATTTTTAAATTCATAGAAAAGTTACAAAGTTAACATAGCTCTCATGAACACTATGCCCTGACTCTCCAATTGTTAATATCTTACCTGAGTATTATACATTTGTTACAGCTAATGAAACAAAAGTGATATAGTACTAATAAGTGAAGGTCCTAGTTTGTCAGCTCTTCATCATCTTAACTCTTACTTTAATACTGTCCTAGGATCCCAAATAGGATATTTCCATCCATGTGTTCACTGTGGTTTCTATGGGTCTTTTTGACTGGGAGTTTTTCAGACCGTTTTAATCTTTGCTCACCTTGCAAGTTTAGAGAAGCACTTCTGGAGTAGAGTTTGCATGAGCTTTTGCCATTATTAGACTGAGATCATGGGATTAGGAGAAGGAACAGAGATAAAATGTCATTCTCTCATTACATCAGGTCACAAGTATGTACTTTCAGCATCTGCTGTCACCACTGACATTAACTCTGCTGACTCGCCTAAGGTAGTGCTCCACCAGAAATAGGCTGTTTATTTCTCCTTTTTCAACTCTAGTACTCTGGGGAAGAAACTCTCTACTTATCGTTTACCTCTGACACTTAAGAACTGGCAATTATGCTTCTCCCTACAGGCAGAATATTTACATAAATAAATCGAAAAGTTCTGCACAAATTTGTCTCTTCTCAATTTACTTATTTAGTCTATTGTGTGTGTTAGTATAAACCCCCATATACTTATATTAGGTTTGAGTTGGTTCCAAGCCCCAACATATTGATTTACAATTATGTTTAACTCCAGTTCCGGGAAATTTAATACTTTCTCCTAGCTCTTGAGATACCAAACACACAAATGATGCACATATATACTGTGCAGGGAAGACAACCACACAAATATAAGGCCAGTCTTAGAAATATTTATTGGAAGTCCAATACACTAGCCATTGTGCAAGAGAGCCAAGAATCAACTTAGACAACATCATTGGCACTCATGGAAGCAGCAATCATGAAGACTGCATTGGTGTGTGTCGGGCCCTTTTCATACAGGTTATGTTTGTTGACTTGGTTTTTGGTGAAGGGGAACTATTTACACTGGGAGTAGGAGTTTCTCCAACTCTTTTATCTGCTTTATGGACCCTTTTCTCGCTACTGGGCTGTGTCACCCAGCCCTGTTATGAGGGTTTGTGCTGGTCCTTATTGTATCTTGTTGTGCTGTGTTCAGTCAATGTCCCTAGGGTGCCTGTTCTTTTCTGGATGATGAGGGAGAGAGGGTGTACCTGAGGAAGAGGAGGGATTAGAGGGGGGAGCTCAAAGAAGTTGGGGAAAGGGAAGCAGTAGTCGGGATGTGTTGTATGAAAGAAAAATAAATATTTTTTAAAAAGAAATATTTATTGGACATTTTTTGTTTTGAGAATTTCATACAGGAGTACAATGTATTTTGATCATATCCACAACCCTGTCCACACCACAATTCTTCTAGTGCCCTCTTCCCAAATCTTCCTCTCAATTTGTGTCTTTTCCTTCTATAACTATTTTCACTGGATATATATGTATATGTACATATGAAGCTACTTAATGTTTTCTAATACATTGTAGTACATGAAATCATGTAATTTTCAGGTAAACGGATAGAACTGTATTTCTTAGCTTAGGAATTAACTGGTTGATCATTGCCCATTTAACTGGCACTTTTGGGATTTATGTATTTAACTTTTGAATTTTTTTTGTGTATCACACAAATTAGCCACTTGTTTGAAGCATATTTGAAAAAGGTGTCCATTCTATCAATACTTTCTTTTGCTGCACAGAGCTTTTTAATTTCAATGGTCCCATTTGTCAAGATTCAGGGCTATTTCCTGAGATATTGTGGTTTTATTTGGAAATTTGTTAGTTGTAATTACATATTGAATCGTTTGTGTTTGTTGAAATGAATTTTTAAAAACACTGTGTTGTTGTTATTTGATACGGTCTGTATATGTTGCTCGGGCTGGCCTGGAACCTACTATGTAACCCAGGCTACCTTAGCCTCCCAGGTGGTTAGATTACAGATATGAACCACAACACTCTGCTATCTCTCAGAATAAACACACATACAGAAAAACAAACAAATGGTAAGTGTGCAGCTTGTTGATGTTCACAAGTCATCGCCATCATCAGCACACCTACACCACATGTGCAGCAGAGAATCTATAGAGTGCTTCCTTTACCTGAAACCTTGAAAGTTCTAGGCTACATAAGAAAAAAAAATAGCTGAAGCTGCTAAAATCTACGGGGGAAAAAACTTTTTTTTTTTTTTTTTTTACCAAATTGTCAGGAAGGAAAAGAGAAGTTGAGTTTGCTTTGTTGTTGCAACTCAAACTGCAAAAGTTCCAGCACAGTGCTTGATAAATACTTAGCAGAATGAAGAAATATTAAATTACAGGGTTTCTGACATCTCCTGGGGATCTTAAAACCTATTCCCAGCAGATAAGGTGTAGGTTGCTGTATACTTACACAACAGAATATTATAGAGTGTCTGAAAACATTAGCTAAGCTACATGTAAAAACGTTCTCAAGAAGATGTGATGTGCCGATAAATTAACGTCAAGTATGAAAACTCTTTATTTACAGAATTTCCCTTTGATATTTTCAGGCCAGGCCTACACACAGATCCATACAGAACATCAGAATGTGAAACACAGAAAAGCATTTCTGTATTACAATATTTACAATGTTATTATTTAGATAAGAACATAGAAGTTACAAAGGTTTAATGGAAATAGAACCACATCATTCTCACCCTTCACGCACTTTTCTCTTTCCAGCCTTTCCTAGTTACCTTCTTTGATCCCCTTCCATGCCCAAACACTAAAATTGATAGCCTTTTTCTCTTTATTTTTTTTAACAAACATGTGCACATTTATTCACAAAGACATGGAAATACAATCAAGTGTGTCTATTTTTGTTATTGGTGTGTATATGATCTCAAGGCTGACCACTCTGTGTTGGACAACCAGTAAGAGAGCTCATTCATCCCAGGAAGAGGCTAATTTTCCTTTTCCCAGCAGTCAATGTTTGTCTGTAGTTCTTCGTCTAGGGGTGAGATCCTGAAACATTTCCTCCCTTCCACACTGATATTGTTTGTGTTCTGGTCTGGTCTCTAGGAGAAACTGTTTCACAGTAGATTCATAGTGTTCTGGCTCATAGAATCTTTCCACCACCTGATTCACAATCTTCCATGAGATATAGGTGCAGGAGCTGTGATGTAAATATATCTATGAGAGAATACTATGAAAACCGCTTTTACATATTTGTTTTCCTTGTCTTGTTATATTGAGTAGCACAACTAACCTGAGAATGAATACTTGTCTTATTCTAGGTATTAAGGAAACAGCCAAAATTTTTGTCAAATATGTTGTTATTGTTTTATAGACACCTACATCATATTTTCTTTTTAATCATGAATAAGCATTTTCATTCAAATATATTTCTTCATTAATTGGTATGAATGTTCTTTATTATATCACTATTCTAAATTTTCCTAGTTGCATTTTGAATTTTAAACCTACATTTTACTCCTGGAATAATTGAAATATCATCACAATATTTTGTTTTATGCATACATCGTTGACATTTTTCCAAAATAGGAAATGTTAATCTATTTCTATAAGAATCCTAAAATAAGATAAAAAAATTAATTCTGCACCTTTTGTCTGTACTACCAAAGACAAGACCTAAAGTTTTATTGCTTACAGTATGTTAGACGCTCTTCTAGCTACTTGATATATGTTAATGTATCTGGTTCTCAAAAGCAAAAAAATTCCATCATTATTTTGAAGATGTGAAAATAAAACATAGAGTTACATAGCCTGGTCTGGACTTTGCTCCAGAGTCTGATTCCATGTGTTTAGTGGTTACTGTGCAGGGATGCTCTACAACCTGTGTATTTTTTTAGTGACTGTAGTGAGGCCGCAAGTTTGTTCCCGGCTGCTCAGCCCCAAAATAATCACACAGAAATCATATTATTTGCAGTACTGTTTGGCCAATACCTGAAGCTTATTTCTGGATAACTCATAGTTTAAATTAACCCATCTCCATTAATTTGTGTATCACTATGAGGTTGTGGCCTTCCGGATAAAATTCTGGCATCTGTCTCTAGTGGGGCTAAATGGCTTCTCACTGACTATACCTTCTTTCTCCCAGCATTCAGTCGAGTTTTCCTTGCCTACCTGTGTTCTGCTCTGTTGTAGGTCCAAAGCAGTTTCTTTACTAATCAATGGTAATCACAGCATCGAGAGGGGAATCCCACATCAAGTGACTATTGTACAGGGATGATACACAGCCCGTGTATTTACTGACTATTGTACAGGGATGCTCTACAACCATATGTTTAGTGACTACTACACAGGGATGCGAACTCTTTCAGTGGATGTTTCTTTCACCGTCAAGTGTTTTCACTTAGAGTCTGAAACAAGGATTCCTTATTTTCTTATTTGCTATTACATTGTGACTATTAGAATTTGCTATTACAAGTTCTTTGACGCTTTCACACACTCAGTGCATTCTGTTTGCTCTCATCCACAGGCTCTTCTATCTTTTCCTCACCCCTGTCGTGTTCCTCCTCCTTCCCACATTCATATCTGGTATTTGTTTTTGTTTTGTTTCCTGACAGTCTATTATTGATTAGGAGTCTCTATGTAGCTACTGCTTTAGAACTCTCCACTGAAGTCTGACGGACCCACCAAGTGATACAGTACTGAGAGCAAGGGCAGTCTCTCCCTAGAATCCATCATTTTACACACGATTGCTTCTTTCATTATGCATTCATTTTTTCATTAAATAACACATCTAACTTTATATTTTAAAAGAAAATCTATATGATTAAATTCCCAGGGTAATAAATTTTGGATTCATTATACCGGTTTTTCTTTAATTTCTAATTTTAATGAAAGTGCTCTCTGATACATCAATATATTTACTTACTTTCTGCTTTCTCATTGCAAGAATGTTCTAAACTTCCATATGCTCTAATATTTCATGATCCTCTACCATTTGACAGCTCTGAAATTTTTGCTGCAGTTTGTGATGGGATCTTTCACAGTCTCCTCTAATCACTGTGCTTATCTGTATGTTGAGCATATATCATGAAGCTATTTAACCATTTGAAGGTTTATTACATTTCATTAGGTTGCCCAATCTTTCTTTAATGATAAGAAAGAAAACTCAAAAAATATATTCATATAAGTGGCTTCACAAGCTGTACCTACCTCTCACTTTTTTTTTTTTTTTTTTTTTTTAGTTTTTTTCGAGACAGGGTTTCTCTGTAGCTTTGGCGCCTGTCCTGGAACTAGCTCTTGTAGACCAGGCTGGCCTCAAACTCCCAGAGATCCGCCTGCCTCTGCCTCCCGAGTGCTGGGATTAAAGGTATGTGCCACCACCGCCCGACTCTACCTCTCACTTCTAAAGTGATAAGTGTACAACCAACTAAAACTGAGTGGTCATCAAATAACTATGTAAAAAGTATTTATCTCAGCTTGCAAAATTAAATTTATAATAATCATTTTAATTCATAGCCAACACCAACAGGAAATCATACTCAGAACAGCCCTTAACTTCATTGAATGCTGTCCCATCCAGGCTTCAAATCTATATGACTGTTTAAAAGGAAGCCCTAGGGGTAACCCTCTGCTAGCTCTGCGGGTCCTCCTAGGAGTCCTGGCTGGTATTTCTAGTACTTCCCCTTATGTCTGTGTGTTGATGTCCCTAAAAAGGCATTTGCGGAGTTAACCGCCGCTTCTCAAGTGAAATGGAATCACTCCCTAGCTCCGCTCTTATCCGACCCTAGCATTTGAGGCAGAGGAGGGGCTCCCAACCACATGCAAAAGGAGCTGGAGGAGCATATCAGCACTCTGGAAAACTTTTGGCAGCAACTATTGCATGGGGATTGCTATGGCTTCTGAAAAGGGAGGGCAAGGTGAAGGAGGGCCAAAGGCAATGAATCAGAAACTGACTGGGGACGGCAGCAGGAGAGAACTGAAACAGAGGTGAGACACTAGGAGGCAGGCTGTTTTGAAGAGACTAAATTAATCTGTTTTAAAGTGAGGCTTACTGGAAAAACTAGAATTGAATGACTTGAAATATAAATGTGTTTTATTTTAGTAATAATATCCAGGCAGAGCGTGACTAGATATATAGACACTGTGGAAAGTCCTTAAACAAGAAGTTCAAATATCACTTCATGAGGGATGAGTAAGCCAACATTCTACCATGTTTATATGATTTTCATTCTTTGATGCATGCCTTATAGATCTACTACCATGAATTTTTGTATACTTTTAGATTTAAATTAAACTAGATTTAAATTTTAGATTCAATAATCTTTTAATGCTTAATAGGGAAAGTATAATAAAGTATATATTAGTATCTATTTATTCATCTATCAACTTACATATATATCTGAATAGCTTATTATTGAGTATATAAGATACAGTTGAATGTTTCTTGTTAAAAGTCACTTGTCCAAATCAATAAAACATCTCAATTTCATTTGATGCTACCATTATCCCCTTTTACAGAGATGAAAACTAAAGGTTTAGATTGGTTTATTATGCTCATAACTACCAATGAGTAAGGTACAGAATCTGACTCAGAGTAATCTAGATATAGAAGTAAAGACATCTATCTATTCATCTACCTACTTTCCTTTCTATGTATCTGTCATCTCTCCTATTTATACAATGTAATACAGTATCTAGGAAATCTAAGTAAATTTGCCCTAGACTTATGCATATTCAACATGGCAAACCTATTGCTATTTCTCTACAAACAGTAAAGATGTTATTAGAAATTCTTTATTTAATATCATTATGGAAAATAACACTACATATCCAAATGGTTCTAGTAGTTTGATAGATCATTAATTGTCATGACAATATTCTAAGATTGACAAGCTTATGAGTCTCATCTGTAGCTTCAAGCCACAAAATATCTGGGAAGTTAAATAGTTTGGCTGATGCCTAGTCTCATACATTTTTAGGAATAGAAAACTCTTAATAACTGGTATCATACAGTGTATAATATATCTCTTAATGTTCTTAAAATTATTACTGGCTACCAAAAGAGGAGATTCTAGGTGTTTTACCACAAAAATTACAAGTATGTAAAGTAATGCATATATTAGTTAGTTCTGGAATACATATACATTTCATATAAGTATGAACAATAAAAGCATGCAACTTTAATTTGTTAGAGTGAAAAATAAAAGTTCATGCTGGCATCATCTTTCCTTGATATTGCATAGCCTGGAATAGATTCCTCAGTTTACACTTTCTTTTATCCCTAAACAGACAGTTATTTTTAACATCTTTTATTTGATTTTCCAATTAACAATGCCATGGAAGACTGTTCACAACCTTTAGGCATAGAATTCCCGCACCTTGTTTTAATGGCCAGTTTTCTCAAACTCAGAACCTTAGCATTTCACTTCTTCATCAGAGTATATGGGCTTTATATGGATGCAGTTGAAGGCTTTCACAGCCGCAGAATGAAGCTGTTAGTACTATTTATTGTACTGCTTACACTTGGTGCACGCCCTTCCGTGCAGGAAGGGAGCCCTTTTAAAGCCCTGTCAAGTCTGCAGGTGTGCCAAAGGCTCCTGCTAACAGCGGGAGCAACGTTTATAGCATTTCCTCGCGGCTGCTTCGGATCACTTTTCAGCATGTAAAACAAGATTTTCATTAATGGCACTAATGACAAGCTAATGGGGACAGGCAGCACACACCCAATGCCAGAGGCAGAGCAAGCGAGGCTGCAAAGAGGCCAGCCCGAACTGCTTTAAGATGAAATGCCACCGAGCGTTGATGCATTTCATTCCTTCTCTGATACCTGGCAGGCCCAGGACCTTCTTGTTAAATGGGCTCCTTCATGAGCATGAGTAGATCGAGTTACAGTTTTTTCACAGAAGAACAAAATAGAAGGCAGAATAAGCTCAGGGTTCAGAAGTTTGCAAGTTACAGCCGTTACTGGCAAGAGCCTCTGAAGAATTATGAGCTGACATATTACCCTGGACATGACTGGACATTGACCCCTCAGCTCTTACTTCTCCCAAGAGGGGTGTTCAAGACTACCATTTGACCCCAGAGTCACAGAGGACCCTATCAAAGCAACAGCCCCCCTTACAACTCATCACCTTGAAAATACACACAATCCATTCTAGCTGGAAATGGGGGAGAACAACCATGGGCTACTGGTCTTTCCTGCTGGGAGGGAGCTCAGGTGGTTAGGGGTTTCTGATCCCTAACACAGTTCTTCAGTGGGTCACCACAGTTTGAAAACAAATGTCATAAGCACAGAGAAGACAGAGGGATGAATCATTGACGTTCTTCTCATTCTATGATCTGCCAGCATAGGAAAAGGCAGACTCAGCTCCCATTCTTTCCAACTCACTGGGATCTTCTTAGACAATGCTTGGAGAAATGCTGACCTTTAAAGTTTGCTCGAGCATCTGTAATATTAGAAACAATTAGCAGACTATTTTCCACAGGCAGAGGCATACAATTAAAACTCATCTAGATAGGCAAGGCAAAAGCAACACCAGCAACATTACTTCTTCCCCATTTGCTAAAGCAAAGATGGTTGGCACAACAGAAAAGTCTGGTCATTCTTGTTCTTATCAGCATCTTCCATTTCCAGACAAGGAAAATGAATCAGGAGAAAGCTAAAGAAAGCTGTGCAATTTGCCAAGATCCACAAAAGGGCTTGCAACAGAGCCAGAACAAGAAACTTGGTCTCTTGATTTTCCATCAAACATCTTTCTGTCTCATATTGCCTTTCTGGAAAAAAAAAAAAAAAAAAAAAAAAAACCCTGAATTGTGTTTGCTTAAAGAGACTGTGTAGCCACCGCAGGTTCTTTGGTAGCATAGGGGATTGGGGACCACTTTCCAATTTAGTAGCTTAATTGTTCTACTTAATTGTCCACCTGACATTCTCTTGCTATTAATTTGTAAAAATTGATCACTTTTATGTTAATGCAGAGAATTGCAGATTTGGCATACTGCAATAATTTACATATTCTGGGACATGGGATTATCAGTTTTAGCATTCTTTTATTCTTTTCTTTCTGTTCATTGAGATTTTGTGCTGTCTTTTACAAAATTTGGCTACCAGTTTGCAAAATGTCCCCCTGGGGTTGGTGAATTGTGAGCTTTGTATATAAGAATGCTGATATAAAAATATTCTAAGAATTTTTGCTAAGACTTTGCAATTAGATTGCATGTTATGGGAATGGATGTTTCCTGAAGATCTAGAATAACTTAAGATCCAAAGTCATTTGTTAGGATTGTTGAGAAATAGGACGGGTACTTACAGTCTTCCTTATCTGCTTACTGAGTTTAGAATGTCAGATAAAACAACAAAGACAAATATTTTGTGTAATATTGTAGGTTGGATATAGGTATAGACACATTACTAAACAGCACTTTAAAATAAGTATGAATATTATAATTTGGTCTATACACATATACACATAAATGTTTCAAATTTGTACTTTTTAAAAGTCAACAAAAATCATAAAGGAAATCATATGAGAAGGAGTGTAATAGTTTACCTTGTCCATGTGAGCAAGCCATTCAAAAGTGGCTGAGCAGAAGCATAAATACAAAGAAGTATAAAAAATTGGATTAATTATTGCTATATATATTTATGTACACAAATTACTTATTACACATTGCAATTTGTTCCTATATATAGAAATAGAATATGTATATATATATATATATATATGTAATCAAAATCTTTGCAAGGATGGGGAAGGAGAAACAGGAAGAGAGGATAGGACATAAGAAAGGTTGATAGAGGGGGTGATTATTACCAAAGTGCATTAAGTGCACATAAGAAACTGAGAGAATGAAGCCCATCTCTTTGTACAATTAAATGGCACTAATAAAAATTTGCTTGTGTACATCTTAGCCGCTAGGAGCTCTCTATATTCTTGATTCAGAACACATCCATTCTGAGGTTAAGACAATGAAAGAAATTGGTTTTGCTCCATTGAAACTGTAGTGGAGATTTTTATTTCTATAATAGGATTCAAGAATAAAATAGTTATGTGTGCTATATTGGATTGTTGTGCTGCCTACAAAATAATTGTGTTTAGTTTGAGGCCTTTTTGTTTTTTTTTTTTTTTTTTTTGGTTTTTCAAGACAGGGTTTCTCTGTGGCTTTGGAGCCTGTCCTGGAAGTAGCTCTTGTAGACCAGGCTGGCCTCGAACTCACAGAGATCCACCTGCCTCTGCCTCCCAAGTGCTGGGATTAAAGGCGTGTGCCACCACTGCCCGGCTAGTTTGAGGCTTTTTTCCATTAAAAATTATAATGTGCACTATTTTAAAAGTATCCATTTATTTTTTTTTCTTTAGCATTGTTGGGGATTGAACCCAGAAACTTGCATATGCTAAGCAAGGGCTCTACTACTGGGCTATGTCTCCGGATTCTTCATAGTTCTTAAATAGCTGGATGTTGATAACAATGCTTTATAATTAGAAGGTAAGTTACAGATTCGGAGGCTGAGTGACCGGCTACAGATTACACAATTACCTTCCCATAGTTGTTATTTAAAGACTATGCAGATTTTGTCTCAAGAAAGAACATATAGTCATATCACTTGGCATCTCTGCTTTTGTGATATAACTAAAATATAACTATATAGGCTCACAGAGATGAAAGTGGCATGGACAGGACCTTCATGGGTCTGCAACAGATCTTCTGCATATATGTTACTGTGGTTAGCTTGCTGTTTTGTGGGACTCCTAACAGTGGGAATGGATGTGTCTCTGACTGTTTTGCCTACTCTTGAGACTCATTTCCTCCTATTGGGTTGTCATGTCCAACTTGAGTATGTGTTCTTTTGCCTTGTCTTATTATATCTTGTTTTGTCTTCTTTGGTTGTTGTCTCTTAGAGGCCTGCTCTTTTCTGAAGGGAAATGAATAGGGTTAGAAAGCTAGAAGGAGTGGGGGGGGTGGAATGTGGTTGTCATATTGTATGAGGAGAATCTATTTTTAATGAGAGAGAGAGAGAGAGAGAGAGAGAGAGAGAGAGAGAGAGAGAAAGAGAATTTTCGATTTGCCTGTGTGTTCTGCAGCATCATGAGCTAGAAGCAGACTAGAAAAGGCACTTATTTCATGTTTAAAATTTTTTCAATTCAGTCACCTCAGAAGAAGTATATTTGCTGCCTATCACACTTTCCTGTGCAGGGTCACTAGTAATGTCCTTGTCTGTATGCCGTATAATGGATTTTCCTCTTCTTTTGTATTAAAGGTTGCAAGTGTGAGGCATTATATCTTCCTAGCTATCTCTCTCCTCGTCCAGTTTTTTGTAAAAGTTTCAAGTTTTGATATCATAAAAGACTTCGTTAGCACACACCTAATTTATATTGTTTCTCTATAAAAAAAATGACCAACCAATGCATTCTTCTTTCCATCATTTTCTTTTTCTGAAATATCGGAAATCAGTATGAAGGGACAGAATCTATGCATTTTTTTCCTATTGTTATTATTCCCTTACACAGAAGTTCATTGAGCCTGCTTACTATTGCATCTCTTAGAGGTTTGCAAGAATGATAATATATTACTTGGGCCATTGGTTTTTTTTGATAACATCATTACACACTCATGTGGTGGACCACATTCATCAGGAAAGCATGACACCCCACACCACAAAGAGGAAGGCAGATACCCTGGGATGCAGTCAAGTGTACTCCACCTTTAGATGACTCAACTTAGCCAGGTGGTAGCTCACACCTTTAATCCCAGCACTCAGGAGGCAAAGTCACGTGAATCTGTGATTTCAAGGACAGCTTGGTCTATAAGAGCTAGTTCAAGGACAGGCTCCAAAGCTACTGAGAAACCCAGTACCCCCCCCCCCCCAAAAAAAAAAACAGCAAAAAGCGTAACAGATGACTCAACTTCAGTTGCATGTGTTATAGAGACGAACCATAAAACTGTCTACAGCAAGGGGGACACTATCCCATGGTATATGGGGAAATGTAACCATATTAGGATTATCGCTGCAAATTCTCTACTTTCAGATGTATCAATCTTATTTGCATGTCTTATTGTCTGGAGCAGGAGTGATACAATTGCTCCTTCCAGACCTGTCTTTGGCTCTGTTATTCCCTATTTGAGCTCTAACTGTATTGTGTGATTTTTTCTGTGGAGATATGAACCAATTTCTATTCATCTCAGATAGAACATTGATGACAGATTGGAGAATAAATCAACTTGAGTCTAGCTTGGTAAATAATTTAGCTTATGTGTCCACTTATAGGGAAATAAATGAGGTAGGAGCAGAACTGGCAACAAGGTACAGAAGTTGCATCAGTGGGATTCCCTCCACAACTTGTGGACAGTTCTGTGGAAGAGCCTTTTTTCTTCTTGCAACTAAGAAGAGAAGTTCAGAAACTTCTTAGAGAGTTTTGGGGTCCTTCCATTCCTCTATATAGGAAATATTTCATTACAAAGAAAATAGTTGCACAATAGCATGACAGAATTTTAGTCTTAAGGAACACACCTAACTATGTCAAACTGTATATAATAGAGAGAATGTACACTAATATATACTTCAAATATGCATTGGCTACTTTAGCTTAGAGTGAGTAATGAGTCACAACCACCCACAACTAGCATTAGTCCTTTCTGATTTCCAAGAACTGTTTTTATACTCTCTAAATGCATAGGAACAGTCCTCTTATGTCCCCACTGTTAAGTAAATGACAGGTCTTTTTCGAAGTACCATACTTACTATAATATTCAAATGATATCAAGTCTGCATGTCTTGACCTTTCCAACCTAGCTGACATCTATCTCACCTTGTCAAATTATAGGTATTGCCTTGTGAGCTATGGGGGGAGCAGCTAGGTTCACACTCTTGCCATCTCTGTCTTCTGCATACTGCAATTACTTAATTTTTAGCAATAAGCCAATGCAAAGTCAACATCAAATTTATGAAAAGCCTTTCATTTCCTATATTTAAAAAGAACTAAACAGTAACAGTCCTTACTGAATGGCGTTGCATTTCTTCAAAGTCTTTGGATTTGATTTTTTGTAAATGAAAGAAAGTGGGCTAGATAAATCCAAATGTCCAACTGGGGGTCACAAAAATGACCTCAATATAAACATTTGGAAGTTAATATACATATTAAAATGTTGATACTTGAAATACTTATACTTCTATTTATTCTATGGGCATTTCACATGTGCATGCAATGCATCTCAATCATATTCACCCCACTACCTTCGTCTACCTCCTCCAGGATCCCTCCACAACAACTCCCTTCCATGGTCATAACCTTTTGCTATTTAATGTTTCTATAACATCGGGACTGTATCCTAATCTAGTCTATACGATAACAAGAAGTGTGTATATGGGCAAGTCTTCACCATTATTCTGTGACTCGGGCACAAACAACGAACGAAGTCAGTAAATCTTTACAGTTAAAAGGAGCTTAAGGATCAAAACAACCTCAGGGGATACAGAGAGAATAAAAGAAAAATGGAAAAAAATGGGAGGGTGGGACTGCAACTATAATCTTTTAGCCTCAAAAGATTATAATATTAATATTGAAATTACACTCTTAATCCTCAGTAGAACCTCCAGGGAGGAGGATTTTAACGCAGACTCATGACACCATCCAAAAACGCCTTTAATCTTTGCTGATTATCATTTCTTGTAATATGAAATGATACATATAAAAGTGTCCTACAGTCTTCAAGTAGAATAAGTAGTATGAACTAAGTAGCTTCAAAGTCCTTGGGAAACAAAAAAGTGTGCTATGGCTGCAAGACAGGAGACCCTAGATGAAGACTTGTTTTCCTCACTGGTTGCCTAGTGAGGAAAAGAAAGACTTGAAGTGTCAGAGACATAGGTTCTATTAGCCAGAGGACCCTGCTCTGTCCTTAGACACTATGCAGAGAAGAGAAGACACCACCTGCTGATACTGAAAGTGGAGACCAGGGCATCTCCCATCACGCTTCTCAAACCCTTCAAGGTAGGAAGTTATTAAGACAGCAAGCATTATGTTCATTAAATTTGTAATTCTTTGTTTTAAAAAATAAGGTCAAAAAATAAAAAAATTACCCCAAATCAAAAACTCTCCATGAAAAATGTTCTCTATGCTCAGTGCAATGTCTTGTGTTTAATTCCCTACATTGCAAAATGCAAATAAATAAATAAATACAACCTTTAACTATCCACTACCCATGTACATGAATGACATAACATTGCCTTTTATCTCTACATATACATATATGTTATCTATCTAGATATCTTTATTTATATGAATTTATGTATTTAAATTTGGAAACATTAAATTATCTAAAGCTTTTTATAATTAAGTTTCAGATACAACAACTCTTCATAAATGCTTCACTGTGAATATCCCTCTGCTAATGTGGTGATTTTCTTTTTTTTTTTCTTTCTTTCTTTATTTATTTATTTATTAAATATTTCAGTCTCTTCCCCACCTCCGCCTCCCCTTTCCCTCCCCCTCCCCCAATCCATTCCCCCTCCCTCGTCAGCCCAAAGAGCAATCAGGGCTCTCCGTCCCGTGGGAAGTCCGAGGAAAACCCTCCTCCGTCCAGGTCTCGTAAGGTGAGCATCCAAACTGCCTAGGCTCCCACAAAGCCACTACATGCAGTAGGATCAAAGACCCATTGCCATTGTTCTTGATGTCTCAGTAGTCCTCATTGTCCGCTATGTTCAGTGAGACCGGTTTTAACCCAGGCTTTTTCAGACCCAGGTCAGCTGGCCTTGGTGAGTTCCCGATAGAGCATCTCCATTGTCTCAGTGTGTGGGTGCACCCCTCGCGGTCCTGAGTTCCTTGCTCATGTTCGCTCTCCTTCTGCTCCTGATTTGGACCTTGAGATTTCAGTCCGGTGCTCCAATGTGGGTCTCTGTCTCTGTCTCCTTTCATCGCCTGATGAAGGTTAATATTCAGGAGGATGCCTATATGTTTTTCTTTGGGTTCTCCTTCTTCTTTAGCTTCTCTAAGAACCCGAATTGTAGGCTCAATGTCCTTTATTTATGGCTAGAAACCAAATATGAGTGAGAACATCCCATGTTCCTCTTTTTGGGTCTGGCTTACCTCACTCAGGATAGTGTTTTCTATTTCCATCCATTTGCCTGCAAACTTCAAGGATTTTCTTTATAGAAGCCAAACTAATGTCAAATCCAGAAAATTTTACAGAAATTCAATATTATTATCTAATATATGGTCCAATCACATGCTATCAGTTTTCAAACTAACATATTTCACAATATTTTTTCAGGGCAGTTTTCCACTCAGGTCCATGCAGTGCATTTAATTTTTATGTTGCTTAATATCTTTTAGTATGGGACAGTTCCTAGACCATATTTATCTTTTAGATCATTAATATATAAAGAATGTAAGATGATTAACATACATAAATATCTTCTTATCTCAACCCTCATCAATATTTAGGTTTAGTTTAATCTTATTTTAACAAGAATTATAGTAGATCCATACAACTTTTCTTTAGCACATAGTATCATAGGTTGGCAATTTGAATTAAGTAGTGCTATACTTTCACACAAGCACAGTAGGAAACATAATTTAAAAATGTTCTTCTACAGTTCCATGTGGCCAGACCAGATCACTGATCTGATGGACTAGAAAGTGGCCAAAACCAGAAGAGAGGTCTTGTAATCTCATATCACAAGACTTCAAGCTAGTGGCTTGTTGGGGTTTGGTCAGTTGTGATTGTGACATGAGGCCTAGAAGGAAGAATGCATATACCTAAAAACGTAAGCCAAATGCCTTTGGAACCTTGAAAGAGCAGCTCAAAGGGAGAGGGTGGGGTCCAGAGAGTACCCTAAGTACATGATACACATGAATACAATTGTCAATTAAAACACTTAAACAAAACTGTGTTTAGAAGCTTTCTCCAAACAAAAGTAGACCAATAGGCATTTGACCACCAGATATCTTACAAAAGTGAACTCAGACTGATGGAGGAGATTTAGAACCACATGTGATGGCTTCCTTTTGATAATGAATTCTACTCCCACCCTCAAAAAGAAACCTGGAAGCTGCCTTGTGGCTCTCTTCCATGACCAAGCATATGATAATAGTCACAGCCATCTTTGTTCCATATCCACAGGCTTTGTAAAGCTACTTTGGGACTTTGGGACTCTCTCTTAAGAGTAGAGTCAAATTCCCATCTCTTTCATGGAACACAGGATTTACTAAGTTGGACTTTTTCAGAAAGTCCCAATATGCAGCACAGTTGGAAAAAATAAATATAAAGAAATAACCACAAGAAACTTCTCTTGATAGGCAAAATCAGATAGAAGAACAATTGAGATATTTGTAGAGAGAAGACTTCAATGAAATCTTTAAAAATAGTTCTGCATGCTTCGGTAAACATACCCTAAGCATCTACACATTTATTTCAGAACATCATATGGTTTTAATTTCTCAGCAGGATCTTGACAAATCTTCAGGCCTGAGAAGAGGAAGTAAATCAGAATTATAGAACATTTAGATCATGTTCATACATTGAAGTACCTTATTTTTATCAGTAAAATCTGGTAGTGAAAAATATTTCTGCCTATTAAGAGTTTTCTAGAGATTGTCATCTTTTTACTTGAAACATCTTATACTTTATATCATGTAAAATATTCGCAAACCTACAAAAGTCAGGATCTGATTATTAGTAATGGAAGTACAATATGGCAAAGAGCTCTTTAAGTATTTTCAAGTCAATTTTCTGAGTGGGAGCATCTAATGATGCAAATTTTAAACAATATAATTTTTAAGATAAAATAAGCCATATCTGAATAATGATGCTTTCTCAGAAAGTTTTTGCTACTTACACTTATATTTTCATAATAGTATAGGGTATTTCTCTCATTTCTGGACTTTCATGAAGTAAGAGAGTTTAATCTTTGGGATACATCCATAGTATTGACTAATGACTGCTATGCCGTTACAAAATTTCCTAAAATAGCCCATATAATTTCAAAGACTATTAATATTTCAGCAACAGTATCAGCAGAAATTAATCAAGAAATGGGAGAAATAAACACAACTGTTCTTCAAAACAGAGCTACTAAAGATTACCTGTTACTTAACCATCATCTTGGTTGTTAGCAATTTACTGAAATGTACTGTCTTAATATCTCTGATTTCTCTCTTACTATTGACAGCCAAACTGATGATCTACATAAAGAAATAGACAAAATCTCTCAGAAAATTTAGACTGGTCAATATGGTTAAAATGATTCTTCCCCTTCACTGGCCCTCTAATATTATTTCAACTAATTATCATAATCAGGCCCTGTGCCTGCCATGCGTCACTAACTTGATCAACTGTGAGATAAACAATTCAAAAATCATTGCTGCTTGACAGCATTATTAAGACATCCCCCTGTCAAGGATCTGACAGGGAAACATAAATCGGGGAATGAGGAACCTGTCTAACTCCATTTGGAAGGTCGGAAGTTTCTATTTACTATGAGAGTTGAGTTGCCGCTTTTTTCCCTGGCACCTGACCTTGGTTTGTTTTTTGAGAATATTCTTACTATCTCTGACCCTCCCTAATCACATGGTAAGCACATGATTCTTTTAAAAAAATTATTGTATGTATTTTCAGTACATGATTTTTTTAAAAAAAAATTGTATTACCTTATTCTTTCCCTTCTGTAAAACTACTTGTGGTTTTACTAAGCAAAGTGGGTCCAAGATGGACTCAGGGCTGCTCTCTTTAACTTGACTTAGGAAGCAGTTGCTGCCCAGCTCTTGGGTGCACTCCAATAAAAAATCAAGCTGGCTAAAAAAGATAAAAGAAGGGGGAAAAAGACCTGAACATTGATCCTCAAATTTTTATAACACTCTCTTCATTAATTTCATTTCTCTGAGCATTTACTTTATTTTCTTCAGTTCCCATGTCAATGATCAACTCATTTTACAAAGATGATGAAGCGTTTCTCAAAAGTTGAAAATGGCCAGATTAGACTATTTCAAGTTCTGAGTTGAAAAGTTGCATTTTTTTTTTTTCAAAAAGTGAGCTCTCCTCACTAGTCTTGTGCTTCACCAGTCCATGAAACCTTTCAGTACTGAGTCACATTTTATGAAGTCCTGGATCTACTCTGTTGACCACTGGTCATTCTTGACATTCAGTTAGCCATGGCTAATTCAATGACTGATTTAGCTAAATATGCAAGTCAATTTATGTAACACGAAAAACAGAAGCAATTGGAGCCATCAGATACAGAGATCAACTGTGTACCTAACAGATCACGTTAGTTCTGACTCGGTCCTGTTGTTTTAGCCCAATAACTGCAAATGACTCAGTTATTATGCAATTATTTTTCTCTTGTTCCTTTAAACCTAGATTTAACATGGAGTCAGCCTTTTCATTCAACACATGGGTCGCTTTAATATGCATGTTATTACAGACGTTGGAATCACAAAGATGAATAAGCTAAATCCTTCCTTCTAAGCATTCAACTCAAGGAGGAATGTAAGAACCACGTTTCCCTGGTGTGGTAGTTAAACTAACAGAAGCAGGTATAGGGAATTATGGAAGCCTGAAGGAACGGAGCTAATGGCTCTGGGAGGTCAGGCAAGGCTTCCTCTAAAACAGAGCCCCAGTTGACCCCTAAGGGATGTGGTGCTGCCTAAAGAGATCAAAAGAAGAGAACAGAGCAGACCTGAGAAAGACGGGCTGAGTGTAGGGAGGAGCAACACTACAGGTTGTTGATATCTAAGTTCAGAGCACTTAGTGGCAGCACATGGAGGCAAAGGTAACTTCACCGGGGAGGATAACTGAAGTTGTAGTGGTTGCCTTTCGTATGTTCTTGGGAAGTCTGTCCTGCCTGATCTTAGTTACCTTGGCTTCTTTTCTAAATCCCTTAACAAATGGCAAGTCTTCAGTGCCATGACCCTCTTCTAAAAGAAGGTCTCTGAAGACTTGCTCTTTTTCCACAATAATCTTTTTTTCTATTCAAAGGGACTGGGCTTTCTCAGCCTATTCCAACCTGGTAGCATGGCTCAATTCAGGAGAAGGTTTTCTAATCCTTTCACTTAAACCTACTCAGACTTCTTCCATTATTAACTAATCCTATAGCAATCTCACATTCCACCCTGATAGGTGAAATTCCAATATCCATAATATCCCAAATGGGACATGGTTTTTATACCTATATCTCCCTCACTTTTCTTACTGCCTTGTGCACCATTTTCAGAAACATACAAAGACAATCACTGGAGTGTTTTAAATTATCACAGATAATTAGAAACAGTAGTGTTATTAAAACATTACAATAAACTCATATTTGAAAACTCATAAATTCATATTTAATAAATATAAGAAACAAGTCTATGATGTTCTATAAAGGCATGAAAGCATCCCATGATGTGTACTTAATTTTAAAATGTGTGCTAAAAACTATTTCAAAAACATTCATGTACACACAAACACCACTCATGAACATATACACACATGAGGAATGAGCACACACATATACACCACACATAAATACATGCACACCACACATGAATGCATGCATGCAACACAAAAGAAGAGAAGATAGAAGATACAAGCATTTTCCTCCCTCAATTTATATATAAGGTCTCTGAATAATTGTATTATTGGTATTTTCTCTTATGTCTGTTTGAAATTTACATTTCTTTTTCCAAGGTAAAACAATACATTATTTGCTTGACTTTAATAAAATATTTTAAAGCTTCAGAAAGTTGTAGGTAATGATCTAATAACAGCTAGAAAACTAAAGGACATGACTAGTGTCAGGCAAGGGATGTGACCACAGGTGTGGGAAGCCTTGTGTTGAATCCAGAACTCTAAGGCTCTGCTTCAAGCCCAGATTTTCATTCTACAGGCCGCTTATCCCTTTATGTTAAAAAAACACTCTACCCTTTTATCATATCATCTTTTATGTCCTACTTTAAAGCTAGATGTAGGTGAAAGAAGGAATCACTTCAAATTCACCTTGTGGTCACAGAAGAATTTCTCCACCCACTTTGATTGCAGGAGAAATATTTCAAATTTCCCTCTGTTCTTAAGACAAAGTTTTTGACATGTTTCAGAGCTATACATAGACTTTATATATTTTGGTAGTTGGTGATCTATAGGTAAACCAATATAAATAACATTCTTTAAGGATTTTTCTAAGAATTTTATTAGGTCTATAGCACAGTGTCCCTCTGAATACAATGAAAATTTTCATCAGTACTCTTCAAAAACAGAGGCATGCTAATTTGATTAACTAAAACAACAATTTGAGTAGCTACACTGGCATTATTTTTTTCCATTCAGCTTCAAAATCAATAATAATTTACATTGGCTTTTTATTGGAGACCAACACATTATTGGACTATTTCATAAGAAATACTCACCTTTGAGCCATAAATTTAGAATTTTAAGAAGTGACATTTAGTCCTGTAAATACAATGATGGACAAGAGGTATGAGATGTCCTTATGGATACTGCAAATATGCATTGCTTTTATTGGTTGATGAATAAATTTATTTCAGTCAATGGCCAGGAAAACTATAGCCAGCCAGGAAATCCAAACAAAATTGGGAGAGAAGGAAGGCGGAGTTGGGGAGATGACATGTAGCTGCCAGAGTAATATGCCAGAGCATCACTGGTAAACCACAGACTCGTGGTAATATGAAGATTATTAGAAATGGGTTGTTTTAATTGTGAGAGCTAGTCATCAATATGCCTGAGCCAGTGGCCAAACAATTGTAATTGATTTTGAGCCACTGAGTGATTATTTCATAAGAGCCTGTGGGGACCTGTGAGTGGGAAAGAAACTGGTCCCAGTGGGATAGAGAAAATCATTCAGCTACAGACAAAAGTAGAACTGCTGTAGAAAGTAGCTGGAGTTGGGATCTTGGTTTTGTTCTAACTGAGGTAGATGCAATCAACCAACCTCAATACCCTGCACTTGGAAGAACTTTTTCTATTTGGCTGTGTTGTACAATGACACTTTCCCATGTCTAAGTGGAGGCCAGCTCTTTCCTTCCTTCATGCTTTCACTGTTCTAACATTTTCCTATTCATTAACATTGTCTCTTGCTAACACTGGGTCAGAACTGTAAGGAAAGATGATCAACCACGAAGAACTTGCAAAGCTGTTAACTATATACATGTTTCTATGAAGAGCTCCCTTTAAGAAACATGCATTGAATCCCTTTCTTCTCATTCCTCTTTTGATTTTAAGTAAGTTCTCTCTATGTAGTTCAACTTAGAATAAAATTTCTTATGTAGTCGATGTTGACCTCAAATACATGATTCTGCTGCCTCTGTTTCCCAGAAGTTAAGATTGCAGGCATGTTCCAACATATGTGACATTCTTATACCATGTATTTGTGCCTAGAAATTCTGACAAGATGCTTTATCTCTGTAGGGGTACAGTCAAGGATCCCAAAGCTTCAGACCCATGGAAAAATGACAAAGGCTTCTCTCTTGGTAGAAGTGTGGATATTTATAGTATGTACAGAAAATTTCTATCAAAGCTTTCTACCAAAAGGTGTTTACAACCTGAAGGTGGCTTCCCTATAGAGATTGCTTTTACAGAAATCAGAAAAACCTGTCTTCTTGTTCATCTGTGAGTCATAACCCCAACTCCCTGTCCAACTATATATAACAAACACACTGAGCTTCTGAGATGTTGTGGCTACTCCATCAGAGAGCCAGCCAGTCCTCCAATCCTAGTTTTTTTGTGTGTCTATGTGTCTATCTTTTCTTCATTCTATCATACCCAGTCAGGTCAAATTCCTAGAGCTATGCAGAGAACAGCATCCAAGGAAAATAGTCAGTTCTTCAACAACCACAATTTAGTTTCACTTTCCCCAGGAACTTTTTTTTTTTTTGCTGCCTCGTCTCTGAAATTCTCATATATTTCTTCACCTATGGCACACAATCATTAATAATTAAACATTAATGGTCTAATTCAATTATTGAATTTTACAGATTATGGAAATTTATCCAGAAATTTCAGTTGGCTAAAGAGGAAACTCCTATTTATCAAAAGGTGTGAGCTGGAAATGGAGTTTGTTTATTCCTATATTATGACCTAGCTGGTTTAAAGATTCAGGCATCATTCCTTCAGGGTTGTACAACAAAGCTATTTCTAAATATTGTCTCCAGCTGTGATGTACGAAACATTCCCAAACTGCCACCCCATCAGTGAGACTCTACCATCATCACTCCTGAAGTCAAGTCCTACTAATGGGTTTGCATATTGGAAAAGGATGGCATAAATTGATGGTTATCAGTACTTAGCTGTCTTCAACACGAGTTCATAAATACCATTTGTATATTTGTCTGGTTGTAGGAAACGTAATTATAAATAATGTAAGAGCATGCAGCTTTAAAAGATAATTTTAAGGTAAAAAATACCCTCACCCTCTACCGCTTTCTTTTTCTTAAAATTATAGAGAGAGTAAAACACTTAATTCTCTCTCTGTCTCTCTCTGTCTCTGTCTCCCACTCTCTCTGTTTTCTCTCTTCTAGATTCTTGAATGCCACTGGAAGCAGAACCATATAGGAGACCAAATAGTAAGTTACTTATTTTACTCTATTCCCAGCTCTAACTTACTGCCTTATCCATAAAATCAGGAAGCTTAATTAATGACAGATGCCTATATCCTATATCCTACCATGACCTTAAATCCAATTCTCATTAACCTGGTGGAGAAACTTGCCACTTTTCTATAAAATACTCAAGAGCATACTCTTGGATACTCATGAAACTATTAAACATCAAATGGTAACACCCGTGGACAAAATTAATTTCTCACCATGATGGGTAAAAACAATGTGGTATGGGTGTGATATAAGTGACATAGATTCTTTCTAGATGTGATTCTATTCTACTCTGAAACTGCCCAAGTTATGTATTTTCCATCATTTAGAAAAAGAATATCAGGGGAATATACTTCATGGCCAAGTGAATTCCACAGATCATTGAAACAGAAAATCGATGTCTTGTCTGGTTGGAGTTAGAGGGATTCTAGCTCACCTATTCCTCCCTAAGAGCAAGTGTCCTTCTAGACACCAAAGTAAGTTCATCACAGCTCCCAGTGTGATGTGCTGGGTAGGCCATGATCTGTACAGTGAACCAGAGGTTCTTTGAAAATCAACTGTTTCAGCTTGTGTTATAACCCTAATACTGAAAGAAGAGGAATAACTGTGGCGTCTACTTAATATGGGAAACTCATGCTAGGCATACATCATGAGTGGCAATACTATTCCTTGCCTCTTAGAGTCCATGTCTGTAACTGGAGGTTTCTCCACCACCTGAAAGTTATCGAATAGCCACTCTGAGGCTTAATATTGATTATAATTGCTTAATCAATGGTTCATGCTTCTTTCTGGCTAACTCTTACATATAAATTAACCCGTTTCTATTAATCTATGTATAATCACACAGCCCGTGTCTTACCAGTAATGCTGTGGCATCTTACTCCTCCTACAGCTGCTCGTGTCTCCCTGACTTTGCCTTCTTTCTCCCTGTATCTGTTTGGATTTCATGCTATATTCTGCCCTTCCATAAGCCAAAGTAGCTTCTTTATCAACCAATGGCAATGAAACATATTCACAGCATACAGAATGACATCCCACCTCACATCTCAGTGAAATACTTATCCCTTGGGTGTAGCCATCTTTTCTACTGCATAAAGAAAAAACACAAAAAACATGGGTGGACATTTCCTGAGTTAAGTTATAAAAAAGACTGTCTTCTACCTTATGCCCAAGTCTCAGAGAAAGAGCAGAGAGAATGAAATCCCTTGTTCTGGGAAGAACAGAGTGTCATTTGTGAATACCTTTACAAAACAACCAATAAGTCAATGAGTAAAGGAGGTGTTTCTAACTTGTATCTGCTAACAAGGAGAACTATTGTAGGATATTTGATCACACTGTGAGCACCAATTCTGCGTTATTTATGGGAAAAAAACATTTCTAACTGTGGTATGGCTCAGCCCTAGCACATACCTTTAATCCAAGAGCTTTCTGCTTGAATATTGTAAGCAGAGTTAAATCAACCATAGCTCATGAGGCAGAGCAAAAAACCAGTTGAAAAAAAAATAGGGTGTAAGAAGAAGTCAGGAGGACAGAGACAGAGATACATAAGAAGCAGAAGGGAGGGACATCTGATTGGAGTTTTGTTTGAGATAGTGTAGGAGAAAGCTCTCTTTCTAGGGTGCTGGTGGAAGAGGCTCTCTCTGCCTCTCTGTGCTAGCAGGTTTTCACGCCGGCATCTGGCTCCTGAGGAGCTGTGTGAGGGACTGAGTCAGAGGTGCCCTTCTAAGCTACCTGTTGTGGAATAGTTTAAGATATGTTACATGTGTTTATGCTGTGGAATATTTGCTTAATAATGCAAAGATATGTTTTATCTTTTATTTTGCATTTGTTTAACTCTGTAAAGCTGTGTTATTTTTATTGTCTAAAGCACTTGATAGATTTAATAAAGAGCTGAACGGCCAATAAGTAGGCAGTAGAGAGGGATAGGTGGGGCTGTCAGACAGAGAGAATAAATAAGAGAAAAGAGAGAGTGAAGGGTGAGGAAACGAGGAGAGGAGCATGCCAGGGGCCAGCCACCCAGTGACACAACCAGCCACAGAGAAAGTAGCAAAGAAACGCGTATTAAAAAAAAGGGGGGGCAAAAAACACAGAAGCAAACTGCAGAAGAAGACAAATGGGATAATTTCAGTTAGAAAAACTCACTAGAGACAAGTCAGGCTAAGGCTGGCCATTCATAAGAAAGAAGAAGTCTCCGTGTATTTATTTGGGACCTGGGTTCCAGACCCTCAAAGGGTAAAAAAAAAAAAAATCAATTATAGCAACCATTGGATTCCTAACTCAGAAACATTGAGACAATAGACACTGTTTCAAGCTTCTGATTTGGAGGTAATCTTTATGCACTAGTAAACAACGAAGTCCTGATGTGATGCCTCACATTCAGTCCGATGGTTCAGTCTTCCCATCTAGACAGAGCTGTCACTCACGCCATCTTCCTTGCAGCTTCAGTAAGCTGTCAGAGTGGCTCACAGCTGTTCCAGAGTGTTCTTTCAGGAGAAACACCCTGACACCATCTGCCGGCGGGGAGCCAGCCAGCCCATTGTCAGCAATGGTCACAGAAATCCTGTCTGGAGTCTTTTCACTTCCTCAAATGCATGCTCAAGCAGAGCTTCTGAAGTTCAGTCTTGGCAAGTATGATTCCTGTTTCTCTCATGAAACAATGGCATTTTTTAACTTTTTGCCCTGGGGTGTGCCCAACTGTTCTTTCTGCCTAGCCTGAAGTGGATGCTCACATAGGGAGACAGGCACTCACTTCCATTTGCACTCCACATGGATGCCTTCTAGAGAACTGCGTGACAAACCCATATTTAAAACCAACAGAAAAAGCATTTCTTTCACGGAAGTAATCTGAGATCCAGGTTTTGGTCCTCAGTTTGTTCCTGGTTTCTAAAACGGAATGTACCTAAACAACGCTACTTGTTTCACTGTTAGCCAGCACTTCAGAACAGAGACCTGCAACTCTATCTTAGCTATACAAAAGAGAAGGGAAATGATACAGTGATTTCTCAGAAATGCAAGGTCCTTCTGACCTCAGAGCTGACTCTCCCACCTGCCTCACAGCCTGCTTTCTCATAAAAACCCAAGACCTACCTGCTCAGGGATGGCACGAAGCACAGTGCCCAATCAATCGTTAATCAATACTCTATAGACTTTCCTATAAGCCAAACTTATTGCAGCAATTTCTCAATTATGATTCCTTCTTTCTAGGTACATCTATGTTTGTATCAGATTGACAAGCACAAGACAGCTCATAACCAAAGCTCATAAAAATTAGATGGGATCTAAGCGAATAATGTTGAGATAAGAAGGGGAAGATGTTTTCCCTTGTTACAATCTCTTTTTTATTGTTTTTTTTTTTTTTTTTTTTTTTT
>NW_026067902.1:2186643-2203608 GCF_014885135.2 Alexandromys fortis | reverse complement strand
ATTAAAGGCGTGCGCCACCACCACCCTAATGTTAATCTTTTTATTGTATTTTTTTTTTTTTTTTGGTTTTTTCGAGACTGGGTTTCTCGGTAGCTTTGGAGCCTGTCCTGTAACTAGTACAATCTCTTACTTCTTTCAGAAGAGACCCCCTCCGGTCTCCATCTATCCAGATTCACGCATTTGCTCAGCTGGACTTCCTACAGCCCTTGTTCTCTTATGTAACCTCTTCTTTACGCAATACCGAATATAAATTCCAGAAATGCCTTTCACCTTGCGATAAGGAGCTACTGCCCTGGTGTGATAACACAGTGCTAAATTTGTTTACAGATGTGGGTGACGGGCTGTTAACGCTCTGCCCGGAGCATGGTTTGCTGGGATACCTGAACACAAAAGGACACCAGAGACTTGCAGGAACCCCCTTGAGGGAACAGCGAGGACTCTGCAGACTCATGAGAAACATGACTTTGTTTCACCCAGTTATGTCCCTTTTGTTAAACTAGAATTTAACAACAAATTTCCTCATAGAGGGGCTCATGTACTTCCATTTCAAGGCCTAAGGAAGCAAGAAAGCAAATTCTAAACATATCATGAAGAAATTTTGACTGTAAAGCAAGGGTGAACTCGAGGAATCAAAAGATCACAGAGGAAATGTGAGCCAGGAGCTAGCACTCTCTGTGCGTGTGTGTATGTGTGTGCGTGCGTGCATGGTAAAGTGGGTTAACAGTTAAAATGAAGATTCCAGGATAGGAAAAGCTCAATTTGAATTTGCAAACACAGTCTAGTCCATTTGGATGCTAAGGGGAAGTAAACCATCAGTTTTGATATACATGGAACCCCGCCAGAATAAGTTTTACTGGGAAGGCCACTGGGGGCTTAAGCTAAGTCTTCCCTGTCATGCAGGCTAGAATTCAGAGGCAGTATTATGACTAACTCCCTTGAACCACTTTTCATGGTGGAAATTTTTGAGTGAAGATATAAGCAAAAGCAACTAGATTGAGCTAATCACTTTCTACCTGTGAAAGCCCATTCACACTCGTCAACTTGGGGCAGCTGCCCAGGTTACAGCCTTGGGGAAAGTGCCATGGAAGGATTATATCAGAGTTGTTATTCCTTAATCATCAGCCCTGGGCCCAGAGTCCTAGTTCTTACTGAGGGAAATGTTCTCTAGGGTGGAACAAGACCTGTGCTCTCCCATATGCCTTAGAGTCTCTCTCTTTACCAGGGCCAGCTTTGAAAGTTGCCAGCATAAGTGGACCCAAAACTCCCACCCCTTCCCAGCGTGGCCTGAACGAGGCAATGTAAATCTCTTGGATCCTTCTGCTACTTCCTAGAATCAGGGGCTTCTAAACGGACTGACGATTTCCTTCTGTCTGTGACTTGCAAGCATGGGTGAATCCTTGGTGCACAGCTGTGATACAAGGCTATCAAATGCTCCCAAAGCACTTACGACAGCATCCTAGTGGCTGCAGGCTGGAGGTGAAAGGGCAGATGGAGGTTTTTGTATAAAGATGCCTCCGGAGCCCACCTGACCACCATCATCTCCTTATTTATGCTGGGCACTGGACTGCACTGCTGGATAAAGGGTCCCTCCACATCATTTAAAGGAGAAAAGACATGAGCTCCAGAGAGTTCATATTTAGTAGGAATATTTGTGGTGAAGACATAGCGAAGAAACAATAACAAAAAGGAAAAGAAATCATGTAGAACTTGGAAAGGGGGACCAAGGACCACGGGAGGTTCTCAACAATACCAGGCAGAGCTGATTCTAGGTTTACACTTTGTTGCACAGGAAATTCAAAATTATGAGGGCAACCACTCCTTTGCCTACTCAAGTTTCTGCTCTCCAATAAGCCTCTCTGTCGATGCAGTAATCCAGATCAGACTAAATCAAACCAAATTAGAAAAATCCCAAGTTTAATATATAAAATGTTCCTGGATAATTTTCCAGCTTCCTAGAGAGGAGATGGGAAAGAGAGACCGGCAAAGCATATGTCTGTTTCCTGGGGAGGGAGGGAGCATTTTAAATACCCCGTGAAAGTGCTCTTGACTATCTCTGGGGGAGGGATTGTCATTTGATGGACTTTCTGAGATGTGGCTGGGTGCTTGGAGTGGAACTTCCACCAAAGCATTCTAGACTCTTAGGGTATATGGATGCCAGGGCCTGGGGTGAAGCTTCCATAGAACATCCCAGACTCTTTAGGTATATGGATGCCAGTTCATATCTGACTGCTTCCTGAGACATGAGGCAATGTGGGGGAGAGGGGAGCTGGAAGTTGGTGGGCTCACGCTCACTGGCAGGTGTAGGTGGAGAAGCATCTAGTTAACTGCCATCCTGGAGAATTAAGGCATTTGTTTCTTAAGGAAGCAGAAAAGGTAAGTTGCTAGAAAAAAAATTGATTATTAATACCTATCCTAGTTGTGCCAACAAAGATGAGTGTGTCAAGAAGAACACATAGGTCTTTCCTTAAGACATCTTGGAAAACCTGAGGGTGGAGAGTCCCAGCTGTTGGAGAGACCATGTATAGGTGCCCACTTGAGCCTGGAGAGGGGGTACCAGCATGGATGTCCCAAGAAGTTGGCAGCCAAATGGGTGGTGAGGATCATGGTGTGAGGTCCTGTCCTTGGGGCTCAAAAGACCCAAGAACTAACCTATTGCAGAGTATTCTGTCCGCCAAGGGGAGCAGAGAGGGCAGGTATCATTAAGAAAGAACATGAGAACAATTGCCCTGCAAGAATGCAGGTAGAAAAGGGATCCTGCATGCCAGAAATTGATGAGTGTATTGTAGGACCCAAGTGTAGTGTTAAAACAGAATAAATGGCTCCCATAGAAAGTCAATAGACGTACCCACTGCCTGAAGCCTCTCTCTAGGCTCAGAGAGGGCAGTGGGAGTCACCAAGTCTGGGCTACATCAGTCCTCCACTAGACTGAGTAGTTCAAAGGCTGGAACGGTCTAAGATGCCAATGTTGGTTAATATTGGACCTCTGTGGTGTAACATAGAGGGTGAGCCCACACAGGGGCATTCCAAATTCCAATGTGCAGGCTGTCAGCAGAGGGGGCATGACTTCACTGGGTCAGGGCAATACTGTGACCAGTGGCGGCGGACTGCATTTGAAATAGGCTCCTGGTAGAGTTGACTTGGGCTGAGTTCCTCGGGGATGGAGATTTGTGGTCTCAGAGCAGCTGCTAAGGCTTGTCTTGGAGCATAGTCTTCTGCTGCAGCCTTCTCTTTTGGGAGGACTCGATTGTCTCTTCTTGAGCATTGGAAACTTTAAAAAGCCATTTTCACCACCTACTTTATGGGAGTTTGGGGACCTTCCTCAGCTTTTTAAAGTTCTTTCTAGTATCTGGAACTGACTAAAAAATGAAATGGTGATTAGGATCATGGCTCCAGCTAGGGAGGCTGGGTCAAGTTGCATATTCTGAACCATAATCTGGTCTGCAAATGGTCTTGCTGCTGCCTGAACTCGGTTTTTCTCCTCAGCCGTGAGAGTGTTGCCCTGGATGGCATAGAGCTCATGTCAGGTCAAATGGAAGGCCTGGGACAGATAATGGAACTCTTGATAAAAAGAGGAGGATTAGCAGAGAAGGAACCTAACCGCTTCTCTATTTGTGAAAGGTCCTGAAGGGAGAAGGGAGCTTGGACTCAAACTATTCCACCTCCATTGGCTCCAGCTGCCCCTCAGAGAGGGCAGACGAGGGCATGGGTTTGGCAAGACTGGGTATGAGAAGGGATGGAGAGGATTCTGGGGAATTAGGCCAAGGTGTAGAAGGAGGACCAGAAGGTGGATTGTGGCATGGAAAGGCAGGGAGGGGTGGTAGAAGGAAGGGGAGGAGAAGGTAAGAAGGAGGAAATTGCTCCTTGACCTTTGTCCTGTAATGGGAGAATGGGGAGTGGGAGGTGGATGGAATATGAGAAATGTTGGTCACTGAGTGGAGAATATGGTCCAGTAGGAGGGGGTTGGGTAGGCATGCCTGTGGAGAGCTGTAGAAGAGGGCCAGTGTCTCCAGCAGCATGGTCAGGGAAGACTTTTCAGGGCCCCGGTTCTAGACAGGCAGGAATCTGGAGGTGCCATGACCCTAGCCAATAAGGCCAGTTCTGTGAGACACTGGCTACTGAGGGAAGGGTGGGAGAGCAGTACCTAGAAACCGTGGGCATATTGGCATTCGGTCCACTTGTCCCGGTCCGTCAAGGGCACAAAGGATGAGAAATTTCAGCGCTCCCTCCAGTGGCCATCATGTTCAATTGTCCAGGACATACAGAGTTCAGGCCTTGGTGCACAGAGAAGAGAAATCAGGCATTCAGGACACGTGGTATCAGATAGTTCCAATTTAAAAAGATTTTGTAAAAGGCAGCCCCTGGCTTCAAATTGTAGGTGTCCATTTCATAAGGCTATTCCCAGGCTGGGAACAAGTACAATGCATCCACAGTGGTAGGCTTTGGGTCTAAAAAAAGGGGAGATTGGATATTTCCTTGAACAGAGTGTCTTCTGAAGAAGAGTTCCCATGGGGCAAGGCAGGACCTTATTGTAAATCCCAGTCTTTGGCCTCCATCTTTGGAGGACTGGCCCTTGTGCCCCTTGCACCTTGACCCTTCCCCGAGGAGGGTCCAGGTAGCTCGCCAAACCTTGTCCCCAGAAAAGGTCAAGACCACTCCCCCAAGCTATTTAAACTGCTCCCTGCCCAAAAATAAATGGGTGGTTTTCCCTCTTTCCTTCCAGTGGTGTTGCTGTTGTGGCTTTCCAGTTCCCCTGGGGCCACCGGAGAGGGCAGAAGTCCAGTTAATCCTGCCCTGGATATCTCTTAATTTGGTTTGTTTTGATTTGGCTTGATTGGGATTCTTGCCTGGCAGAGAGCTTGTGTTAGAAAATAATCCTAACACTTATCAAAGGCCCTGCCAAAGCTGTGTCTTTGGCAGGACATCCCCAAAATCACAGGAGGCCCTGGGCCTCTAAGGCAATAACTTGGAAGGGACAACTTACCCAGCCAAAAGCCAATCTTAGCCTGACAGAGAGCAGGTATGGGGGGGGGTGCTTTCCTACCATGTGGCTCTGGGATGGTGGGGAAAAACAGCCCCTTTTGGGACCTCCCGAAGAAAAGTTTCTGAATTCAGATAAGCCTGCTGGACCCAGCAATCCAAATTTGACGAAATCAAACCCAATTAGAAAAAGCCCAGGTTTAATGGATAAAAAGTTCCTAGATGATTTTCCAGGGAGAGAGAGAGAGAGAGAGAGAGAGAGAGAGAGAGAGAGAGAGAGAGAGAGAGAGAGAGAGAAAGAGAGAGAAAGAAAGAAAGAAAGAAAGAAAGAAAGAAAGAAAGAAAGAAAGAAAGAAGAAAGGAAAGGAAGATCAGAAACTCATAAGTCTGTTTTCTGGGGAGCAGTTTCAATACCCTGTGGGAGTGGTCTTGAGCATCTCCGGGGGAGGGGGGTTATCATTTGGTGGGCTTTCCAAGATGTGGCAGGGTGCTTGGGGTGGAACTTACACCAGAACATTCCAGACTCTTTGGGTATACGGATGCCAGATGTTGGGGTGAAGCTTCCAGCAGAATACCTACCACTCATCTCTTGATAGTCTCTTAAAATTTTCCATATCTGTTTTGATGGTTTGCGTAGAAGAAATGTTTTCATTTGTTTAATAGCAAATAGTCTAACCTGCACCTGGTAGTCATAAGTGAGCTATTTTCCTATTCATACTGAGGAGCAAGGGTGAGATCAGGTGGAATATGGGCTTCAGACGTTGAGGGAGTACTGCTATTGAATACTTCTATAAATAAAATAAAGTTAACAATGCCAGCTATTGAAGACTAGCATGTGAGTCCACTCTACCGTTATTATCACTGTTTACACCCCAGAGAAGAAACCACAAGATACAGTCTAACTTTAAATAGATCACCACAATAGTATTGTAGGTGGAACCAAATCAGGTTAAGCTGTTCATGGCATACATTATTAAAAGATTAAGTGAAAAGGGAAAGAAACTAAAGGTGAAGAAGAGAGAGGGGGAGGGAGGATGGAGCCTTTTAACTCTTCAAGATCAGTCCTTTTGTCGCTGTGAAATCATTCCCATAATTATGGTCACACCTTTCTGTATGCCTCATATGTCCATTTTGTTATGTTTTAAAAGGAGTATATAAGTCACTCTTAAAGCTTGTAGTCGAAATGACAAAAGTCCAGTCCAAAGTCAAAAGACCAACTACGAATCTTTTCAGTTACCTCACAAATAAGTGCACCGTCCCTTTGCACATTCATTTTCGGTATTCAGAAACTCAGGGAAAGCAGCCTACGTCTAGAGGAGCCTCGGTAAGTCAGGAGGGGTGCCTGCGGAGGACTAAGAGGTGAAGACATAGGCGTCCTACCCTTGGACTCCTTAGGGGGACTTCACACTCACACCGAAAACAAGAAGTGGAATATTGGAGCAGCAACGAGAGCGGCAATAGTAAAATGGAAAATGGGATATTGAGGAGGAATTTCTACCATTCAGAGCTTTCTGGAACCACTGCCAGATCTAGTGCCATAGCTACTGTAGTCATGGCAATGTGATCTTCTAGGACTCAGTGTTAGACACAGGATACTGACATTTCTAAGACTACTAGACATCTCTAGAAGTTTCAGTTAATTGAAGCTTAAAGGGTGATTCTGTGATTTTATATATTTTGGAAACTTTTGGGTAATGATTAATTACATACTAACTGACTTTAGTATACGTTTAACATGTTGCCATATACTGAATGAAAAGCGTGATAGTATGTGTCATGCAACGGAATACCATGACCAAAAAGCAAACTGGAGAGGTAAGCGTATATTTGACTCATACTTCCATATCGCTGTTCAGCATCAGTGGACGTCATGACAGGAACTCAAACAGGGCAGGAACCTGAAGGCACGAGCAGATGCAGAGGCCATGGAAGGGTGCTGCAAACTGCTTTGCTTCCTATTTCTTGCCCAGTGTGCTTTCTTACACAATTCTTTAGCTCAGAGATGACAGCACACACAGTGGGTTCGGCCCTCCCCCATCAATCAGTAATTAAGAAGATGCCTTATAGCTGTAGCTTAAGGAGGCATTTTCTCAACTGAAGTTGCCTCCTTTCAGATGGCTTTAGCTTCTGTCACATTAAGACTAACCAGCAGATTCGGGCTTTTTGTCCTTTGGGCTGTGCTGATCACATTCCTCCTCAGTCAGGGTTGCAGGCCAAGATCAGTCTGTAAGCAGCAAGTTCATCAGGACTGCATGAGCAGGCAGCCTTGTTTTCTGGCCTCAGACAATGAAAAAAAAGATACTAGCCAGAAGAGTATACATGTTTTCCCCAACCTATATGTTCTGAGAACTATCTGTGAATGGATTCTCTCTACATAGCAGACTGAAATTTAATCCTTGGGATAAATGAAACCAAGCAGAAATATTTTTTTTCTATTATTTTATTTACTTTGATTTTTTTGTAGAGATTCTGTTAACATATCCTATATTAGTCTCAAAATTATGATCCTCCTGCCTCTGACTGAAGAATTTTAGATCTATAGTTTTGAGTTGCCACACCAAGCTTATACTTTTCTCTTTATCTTTTGCTGTCTCTGTCCAAATTTGTACTGAGCCTATTATTTCTTCTTAGACTTGTCAAATATCAGATGCCATTAGTATTGGCAAGAGTTTTATCTCAATGTCTGCACAGCTCGTCCCCCTGGAGCAATACAGTGTGCACACTGCAGATTCTCAGAGATGTGCTGCTTAGTCACACACGATGCCGCGTAAATCCTGCAAGCATTTTAAACTCTACGGACACTTCCTGTCCCAACAATAATGTGAGAGCCAGGGAGCTGTCTTTAATCGTTAAATTGGTTTGCACACCAAGTAGTTCAAGACATCTGCTAAACCCGTATCTCAGGATCAGGGTCTCATATAGGACAGACCGGTGACTCTCTAAAAGAACTCTTTAACAAAGAGCTGTTTCCTTTAGATACTGAAATCACTTATAGCCATGGAGGAAACAAGAGGCTGTTGTTTTCAAAGAATAAGAAGACCTTACCTGGGGTCCTCAAGATAGAAATTTTACGACTTCCATGAGATAGGAACAACTCCAGATGTCAGAAACGTAGATTAAACCCTTTCTGAAGACTTGGAAATGTTATTGCACATTTCCGGCTGCTTATATATCTGGTGGGTTTTACACACTGTGTCTTTCAGCTGTGAGACAATGGATTGAGAAACAATAGAAGAGATCCTTCCAGTTCTGTACTGTGTGAGTCATCTTTACCATTGTAATTTCCAGACATGTCTAAGAAGAAGAGATACTCTGTACATATTTTTGGTACGGTATGGGAAGTAGTCTTGCCAAATGAAATAATCAGGAAAGAAGGATGGCAAGGGGTCTGTTGACCTTCCTTTTGTGGTTTAATTGCACTTGTAAGTCTTTGAGTCACTGTGAATGATCCTGGAAGGGCCTGTTGATTTGTAAGAACTATCAATATTATTCCCTAGAAGTGATGGGTGTGATAGAATTACTGAAGCCTTTCAACCATCAAGGAATTCACTTAAAAATATTAATACTACTTTATATTTGTAGCTCTAGAGGCTTGCTAGGTATTTCCTTCTTTAATTTATGTAACAGCCCAATAAAATGGGTGTAGTCCAAAGATGGCTGAAAGCCTCCACTAATTTCTTATTTTCTTTTACTTACATCTTTTTGCTACAGAGCTCCTAAATATTCTCACCTTCTGCGTATGAACTTCACAGCTTTGATTAAAGTTGCTTCTTTGTCATGGATAGCCTCAGCCCAAAATGTCTTTCCTTGCCACCTTGCTGTGTGTTATCCTTCAGTTATCTTGCCCAGGCTTGCCACATGGCTTTTAGTCAGGGTCTAATTGAAGGAATAGAAATGCAAAGTCACATGAATGACTATATCCTTACTTGCAAATCAATGCATTTCCATACCATAAAATAAGGGGCATAAAGGACAGCTTACATTTAATGACTGGGTAGAGACTCTGCCTATTGAAGAGGGGACCAACAAAGGACTCTCATATTGCCATGGGTACCAAAACATCCACTCTTTATTCATAGGTCTGAAAGGAACATGTGGATCATGTCTCCCTGATCTTTAAAAGTAAAATGTGAGTTATTGAACAGTAAATTCACATATCAGCTTTTTTTTCATTCAGATGTGAAAGGTACGTAAAACTTTTATGCTCCAAAACTCCTAGAGTCTTTTCACATCAATCACCCAAAAGTTGAAATTGTCTATCATTACTTTTATACAAGCAGTTATTTCATCTTTTCATGTTTTCAAGTTCATGGAAAGGGAGATAGAGACAAAAGTTTGTATTTCAAACCCCCTCTTTTGTGCTTCTAACATACATTTCATCAGCTCCCCTCCCAAATCTACCATTAAGATCCTATTAGGTCATTGAAATAACTTTATAAAGCAAAATATTTTTAGCTTTCAAATTAGCATTTTGTATGTTAAAAAAAACCTTTCTGCTATATTACAACTGTGAAAACTCAAGACTGCCACTTGACCTTGGTAACCTGGTTCCTTATTTGCAAAAGGACTAAAATAACTGCTTATCTCTGTGGTTCAAGTGAGTCAAACTGGATAACAACAATGCGTTGCCAACTCTAAGCAAGTGGGATGAAGAAGTCAGCATTAACAATTACTTTCAGTGCCACAAAGGCTCTGAGAGTTTAGCAGATGATTCTGCGAGATGCATCCAAAAGTGAAGCCGACTGTTTCCTGACCTATTGCAGTCATTTGGTTTTTCCTATGATCTTTCTTTGGGATTTTCCAAAGCTGAGTTATTCCTGTCTTTGACATTCAGGCATATAAAATTGAAGTCATGTTGGAGACTTGGAATTAAGTGCAAAACTGAAGTTAAGGGGCCAGTTTTGCTGTTGCCATGCCACTAGGAACACACTATTTATGATGAGAAATTGGCTTCATAAGTCTTGGACTCCTACAGATGACTAATTATTACCTGCAGTGTCTCTTCATAGGCACATTTTAAAACTAAGTTCTAAGGGCAGGAGTGCTGATCACACATAAGTAAGGGTACTGTGGTGAAAGCTGTAGAACTAGAAATGCTTTGAAATGGTGTGTGCTCTTCGAGGACTGGAATTAGGTGGGCAAGTTGAAAAGAAAATTAAATAAAGGATCTCAGATATTTGACTTTGTAGACACACACACACACACACATAACTGGGATTCAATATAGATAGAATGGCTTTCTAGGTCCATGTGTTATGTAGCTTTGGACTTAAACAATGCATGATAGAAGAATACACACACACACACACACACATATATGTATATATATGACATATGCCAGTAGTCACACAGTGGTGGTTCACATTTATCTGTAACTCCAGTTGTAGGGTAACATATGCCATCTTCTGGCCTCCTTGGGTAATAGGTACTAACATGGTAAACATACTTATATACATACAAACCACTTATATAGATAAAAGTGACTAAGTCTAAATTTTTAAGCATTGTCTATATCAAATACATTCAGAATTTTTCTTGTTATTACTTTCCAAACAATGCAGTATAGCTATTTGTACAAATTTGCATAATACTATATATTATAAGTAATCTAGAGGTTATTTAGAGTATATGGAAGTATGTGCATTGGTTCTAGACAAACACTACACTTTTTAATAAAAGGAACTTGAACATATATAGAGTTTGATATCTATGGATGGCCCTGGAAGCAAAGTTTTATGGATACTGAGGTATTGCTATTCATATGAAAGGCAACATATGGGACACCCTATACCATGGAGGATATCATGGGAGAGGGAAAAGTTTTTTGCTCAGGAGTTGGAAAGATCTGGACAACAAGGACACATTTTCAAGGGAGGCATTCATACCACAGACCACATAATATCCTTAGTTAAAAGAGATACTTATGTATGCATCACTTATGTAAAAGGAATAGAAAATCTCTCTGATTTAAATGAGCACTTCCACTGAAGTTCTTGAGTGACAAATGGTTTGATTTCAATCGTCACCCATCTTCTTCATGGCAAAGATTGAGCAAAGAAACTCAGAAAGAATAATCTTGCCTGATAATTCATTGAAATCACACAATCACACACACACACACACACACACACACACACACACCATGAATATATACATATATACCAGATTTGAGGGATTTTTATTTTTCAACCACCACAATGCAGAAAGCCACTGAAGCCTTCTCACTAAGTCATTCTCCAAGGAGTCGTCCGGTGCTTGCGCCTTAGAGTGCTGATGGCTCTTTTACTCCTATTCTTGTGGATTTTCAACAATGCCTGCCGGGAGGGAGCTTCTCCCTAGAATCCATACACGTGCTCAACCTAAGAGAAAAAGGCCTGTGTAGACTAATACAGTTAGAAAATGTCTGTATCAATCCAGTGAGGTCTGTTCTTTTCTTATTCCTTCCCTTCCCTCTGCCTTATTTCGTTTTATGAGCACTGGCAAACTGATGCCGGGACAGCAGGTTGAGATGCCTTTCAAGTACTTTTGATGACCACCATGAAAGCAAACTGCTTTTGGGCCTTATGTAGACACAGTGTCTGAGAATTGTTATAGTCAGTTCTTACCCATGACTCCCGAAGCTCCCTAACATTGCATCAAGCACCCTAATTCACAGCTTTACATACCCACAAGATTCCTTAGAGTATCTTTAAGATCTGAGATCATATAAAACAGCTCCCACTCATAAAAGCACACACAAACTTGCCATTGTTGAGTGTTTTTTAAATAGAATCAGGAATGAATCTGTGACCTTGTGGCCCTAAGGTGGGAACGCTATCTATAAACTTGCCCAGACACTCTGCCTGTCAGTAGGACATTTTCATTGAACAAAGGTATAAAAAAAAAAGAAAGAGCCAGGATAAGCCAAAATTTCTTATGTGCCACAGCTCACTTTATTCATTTTAAACCTTGTTAACATTTGCTAACAAGAAAGTTAAGAACTTTAAGCTATAAAAATAGGAATGTCTTGCTAACTAAATAAATATACGTGTGAACTCCGGGTTCTGCTCCTTGCTCTGGATCAACTCACGATCTTGCAAAAGGGAAAAGAAAAAATAAAAAGGGGGCCTAGCTTTGGCTTGTAAAATCTCTAATAAGTCCTTGGAGTTTTCCTCCCTTGCATGTTTCTCAGAGTTTCTGTTGATTTCGTTCTTTGTTTCTTTGTAGGATTCAAATGCACATGACTTGTCTCATTAGCCAAAAGACCAGTGGAGAAGATTCTAAAGTATTGGTGTTTTATCTCTAAGTGCCAGGGTGATGATGCAATTTTAGTATGTGCATCCCAAATCACATTGGACTTCCTTCTTCCCTATCTTTTCATTAACTTCCATCTGCGTGTGTTTTCTGAGAGCTTGTAAACTGCTTCCTCTCTTTGGTTTCCTGTTCCCACTCTAGTCTTTGTAACTTCCTTATAGTAAACAGCTTCCTTACTGAATTGTAAACAATATTACTGCTTGCATTAGTTAACTTATAAATCCTTCGTGAGAAAGTGAAGTTTGCTTATAAAGACTTAGTTTTAATTTGTTTAGTATTTTTCTTTACCTTTTCCTCCCCTCTCAGTTTCACCTTCGTCAGATACCAAGATTTCAATGAAATACATGTAACTTGTTGAAGGCATTAATATAGAAGCTGAAGACTAAATTTTAATGAAATCAGATATAGTTGAATGGTTGTACTTTTGGAAGAAAACTATTGTGGTAGACTTTTGATTTAGATTTTTGTAGAAATCCCCAAGATAGAGAGCAGAGAAACAGTTTCTGAAGTGTCAGCCTTCTGGCATCTAAGTATAAAAGCCTTAAAAATTACGAATTCATCTGGATTTTATGAGTCAGATTTAACCACCATGAACCTAGATGGTAGGTCCATGAAACGATAGCTTTGTGGATGCCAAAATTACCTTCTGATAGCCACACAGATACCAAGTCTCTGGGGCACCATTTGAAATGGGTCTCTGCCTACATACTTTTAGATTAATGTCGCTTTCTGTGCTTCCCAGGGATAATATGGTCTGGTCTTCAACCATTGGCCCACACAGAAGTCTCTAGTGCCCTCCTTCTAAGCTATGTCTCTGTTGTTTCTTTGTTCTGCCTGGGGCTCCAGAAATCATCTGTAAAGTTGCTGATAATTTTTTCTCTCTGCATGTTCTATGCCTGCTTTTCTCGCTAGGGCCTTGAGTTTTCCATCTACTGCATATTACATTTCACAAAGGATGTCATCTCTGTTGTTGCTCTTCTCTCAAAAGTCTTTTTCAAAAGCTGTTTTTAGGCAGGAAAAGTTTTTCCTTTGCATCTATCATCCTCTCATCAAGCCTCTCTGTCCCCTTGACTTGAAAAATAAAGTCCTGTAGTCTTCAGAGGTCTTCAGAGGTTCATTCCACCTACAGCAATGCCCCCTACTCTACCACCACACAACAGTCTTAAGGGAATGTGAGCAGAAGGAAGCTGAAGGTTTCATATTTATATTCTAGAGAACCTTTTTGTTTCTGGATGTATCCTGGCTTTCCACCCTTACCATCCACCATCACACACTTCCAACCACTAGAGAGCACCTCCAAGCAGAATTTTGTTTAATGGTGTCCCAGAGTTCAGTTAGCAAGGCAGGGGTGTTCTATCTCTATTTCCTCTGCAACTCTGGTCTTGGGAATCCACTTAAGAAGAAAAGTCCTATTCTCACTGTTATGCTTTAGAAAATGCTGTGGTTCCCCAAGGGTGGAAGCGGGCCACACAGGACAGGCAAGTCTTACCACCCAAGGCTTTTGTGGGTCCCAGGCAGGTGGGATGCAGCAGGTGAGAGACCTTGGCAAGTCAACAGTGCAGGAGATCTCATGAGCAGGCCGGGGCAGGACAGACATGGATAGGCACACCATATAGAGAAAGTTTGGATATAATTTATTCCATGGGTTATGGAAGGAAAGGGAAGGGAGAGAGAAAGGGGCAGAGAGAGGGGGGAGAAAAAGAGAGGGTGGACAGGTAGCAGCCACCTCTCTGGAAGAAAGGTAGGGCAGAGGCAGAGAGAGTGCAGGCTGGAAGCAGAAGGAAGATCTGCTTACCTCAGTGGAATAGAGGAGTGGGTAAGGCTTGTCTCTTAAAGGGACAAGACAGACCATTATACACCCAGTAGCCTGATGTAAATTTCTTAATGGGTCTAGAATAACTTCCTAGGTCAATGATTTTTAACCTGTGGATTGTGACCCCTTTGGGATTGTACAACTTTTTCATGGGCATCACCTAAGGCCATCAGAAAGCATAGATATTACACTATGATTCATAACAGTAGCAAATATGTTATGAAGTAGGAATGAAAACAATTTTATGGTATGGAGTCACCACAACATGAGGACCTAATGTGGCTGCAGCATTAGGAATATAGAGAACCATTGTCATAGGATATTTTCACACTTTTGAGATTATAAGGGGCTGACTCTTTTCCAATGAAACTGGAATCTGTAGAGAATTCGATATGATCTGTATTATACCCCATACTAAATTATAAACCAATAGCAAATTTTGTTTAGAGAAACCCACCAAATAAAGGATAGGGATACATAGGGGTACTCAGCAATGGAGCAGAATATGCTGGCATGGAAGAGAATTTGATGGTACCAAAAGTCACTGTTTATAATACAGAACTATGCTTTACCAGAAAGGTTTCTTCCTAAAGTTGAGACTATGTTGAGGTTTACCTTATTTCTAAACCCCCAAAATCCAGCACTAGTGGTGTAGGAAGTGTAATGATCTGTCCTGTCTGTTTAACAGATAAGCCCCACCCACTCCCTCCCCCATCCACATTTCAGGCAAGCAGATCTTCTTTCTGCTTCCAACCTGAGCCTTTCCTTTCTGTCTCTCTTGAAGAGGCAGCTTCTGTCTCTTCCTTATCCCCACTCCTCCCCTCCCCCTCTCTCTCCATAACCCACTAAATAAATATCCAACTTCACTCTGCATGGTGTGCCTATCTGTCTCAGTCTCTCATCTGCCACATGGCTTCCTGCCTGAGACCTGACTGCCTTCATGGCCTGCCGTAGTCTCAGGATTTGCTACCTGCTGTCATATCTTGGTGTTGGGGTGATGGGTACTGCTTGAACTAAGAGAATAAGATAGAGAAATAAGCAAATGACACTGAGGATTGCATTTTTTTCTGGGGTTCCCACATATTCCAGGTTGCAACTGTTTTTCCTGGAACTCTTAAAACAGTTAGTCTAGGTCTTACACATTTTTCCAGACTGAAAGAAATGTTGAGTAAGTTTTCTCTACTCATCTTCATCATCATTGGAGCCATTGTGATTCTCTGCGATTGCATTTCCTCTGTTCTACAGGACACTTAACAGGAAGCATGGCTTCAACTTACTAAATAGTAGTATACTTCTCTATGATTGTAACAAGCAAAAACATCACCATACCATATGAATGTCCTCTGAGGAATGAAATCTGCCAAGTATCACCCTTAAGAGAAGATCCAAGAACACAGAAGCAGTCTCCGGATGAACAGAAGAGATTTCTATTTCTGGACTTGTTTTACTTTTGAGTGGCTCTTAGTTTATTCACATTAAATGTTTATTAGGAGTCTGCTGTGCTTTTCGATGTCATATTAGCACAAAACCAACCGACGCATTCCCTGTCTTAAAGTGGACCCATCTATGTGGTGCCTGGGTTGCCACTTGGGCTATGGTTAGTCAAGACTTACTCCTAGAACTGTCAGGGATACTTTAATTAAGTCCTCAAGCCTCTACAATTGAGACCAAGCTCCCCCCTAAATGAAATATGAGAAATATGAAAAGATATCAATTAATCCAGTGACTGTAAAACTAGCACTCTAACTTATAAACCGAAAGAAATTACTAAACTATCTGCATCCTAAACTTCTGATGTTCACCTAATTTTTTTGAGAGTTTGAGAATAGTAGAAGAAACTTTTGGAGGATGAATAAAGATTTTGCTCAAAAAAATTTTTCTCCTGGCCTGTGTAGCTAATAGATTAGAGGTGGTGACACACAAAGCTTTGAAAAAATTGCTTTCTGGAAGATCAAAGAAAAATAAAATAGGAATAAGGCTGCTAGAGACCTGGCACTAGATAAGCCTGAAGTCCCAAACTCACTAACAAGTAAAACAAGGACATCCTGAAAAAGCTTGTCTTCCATGGAATGGCAATTTTAAAACAAGCTTCTCATCCAGACCTCCTGATGTCAATTTATGAAAATTGAATTGGAGTCCTAAATCACTCCATAAATTTTAACTAAAACAATATACTCCCATTTTAAGTATTTATGGCCTCTGCCTCTCTGGGTTTCAGATCTTCAGAAGTGAATTTTTGGAGGCATTCAGACACTTGAAAAAAACAAAAGCATGCACTTAAAACTTCTCTGTAAATCACTGGCTTTCCCTCTAGCAAGAGAAGAGGAATCTCGACAAATCAAATTGAAACTCAGCAAGAAGAAAATACTTAAGGGGAATTTATAGAGAAGCAGAAAGGCACTAGGTGAAAATAGCTTCTGAGAAAATGGCGAGTCAGAGAAGGCCGTTCTACACACGCTTAATGAGCTTAGGTGTAACATGCCACTCAGAACACCGAAAATGACTGTGTTCATGGGAAAAAGGACTTAGTATAAAGAAGGAAGAATTTTGAGTCATTGTTGTGTCCCAATTTCAGTTCAGCCTTTACTAGCTATGTAACCTTTATCAAAATTACTCAACCCCTTAAATTTTGATTCCTAAAATCATAAAGTAAAATTCTAACCCATTACTTGGAATTAATATAGTGGCATATTTAAGGTGTCTCCCATTCATCGAGCCTCTTACAAGGTAATCACAAGTTCTCTTCTTTATCCCCCACACTCAAATGCTAATCTATTCCCCACTCCCAAACTAAGCATTAAATAAATTGTTGGATTCAGAGATGGAAATGAAACGTAAATACATCAGAGGTATATATATGTATATGACACCTCTACATACAT
>NW_026067902.1:2057300-2185829 GCF_014885135.2 Alexandromys fortis | reverse complement strand
TCTGTCTCTTCCCCACCGCCGCCTCCCCTTTCCCTCCCCCTCCCCCAATCAAGTCTCCCTCCCTCGTCAGCCCAAAGAGCAGTCAGGGTTCCCTGCCCTGTGGGAAGTCCATCTACAACCCCTTTACCAGCTAAAACTTGAATGAGAAACAAAAATGAGAAAAAAATCAGCTCTTTCAGGTTTTCTGTGCACAGAACTGGTTTGCACCCAATGTGTTAACCAATCCAAAGTAACACTAAACGGCTATGTACGTAGACCTGTGTTCATTACTTTTGAATTGAGATAGAAGTCAAAGGGTTGACCCAGTCTCTGACTTGAATATACAAGAGCAATGAAATGAAGGGCACCATTTATCAGAACACGTCTTGGACTTTATATGCTTCATCTAACTTCATCTCAGATCAGTGCTGTGACATGGATTATTATTGTTATCATTTTCACCATCATTATTATCTATTTATTTATTTTTTTCTCTCATGTATTACTCTCCAACCACAATTTCCCCAACTCCTCTCCTCCTAGTCCCTCCCCCCACTTTTTCTCTTCCTGGATCCACTCTTCCTTCCTTTTGCCTCACAGAAAGGCAGGCCTCCCAGGGATATCAACTAAACATGGCTTAACAAGTTACAATAAGACTAGGCAAAAGGCCTCATATTGAGGCTGGATGAGGCAACCCAGTAGGAGAAAAAGGTCCCCAAGGAGGCAAAATAGTCAGGGATACCCCCTCTCCAACTGTTAGGAGTCCCACATCAACACCAAGCTGGATGACCATGCTACATGTAGAGAGGACCTAGGTCAGAACCATACAGGCTTCCTGATTACCACTTCGGTCTCTGTGAGCCCCTATGAGTCCTGGTTAGTTGATTTTTGTTGTGTTCTTCCTCCCCTTCTTGCATGGGAATCCCCAAGCTCCACCTAACGTTTGGCTGTGGGTCCATGAAGAGTATTATGGTGATCAATTCGTAGCTCAGGAAACAAAATTCTGTAAGGCTAAAAAACTTGGCTAAGGTCACAAAGCTGATTTATCATGGAACCAGGAATACGCAACTTGAGTCCTCACCCGAGATTAGGCTCTTGGCCTTGAAAAGTTAATGCTGGCATCATCTCCATTTTCCTGAGCAGAAAATAAGAAAGCAGAAAGAATTCCCACCAAAACAACTTGGAAGATCCAAAACTTAGCACCGAATATGAATCCAAGTTAATATTGAGTCACAGAAAGCATTAAAGCTAACTGTTTTTTTTTTTTCTAGCTATCAACAGCTACTATAATCAGTTGAATTTTTCTTGGAGAGAATAACATTAATGAACCACACCTACCTTACTGAAGAAAGAGGGAAAAAACGACTTGAGCAAAATTTCTGATGGTCTCCTCTTCCCATAACTGTGTGCACCCTCTCCAGTCTGAACTAGTTACCCATGGAGAAGTACAAACACAATGAAATTTGGTGTTTTCAAGCAACTTACTCCCAGTGTCGCTCAGGAGTCATGTGATCCATTGTCTCCCTCTGCATGCACAGACTCACCTCTCTTTGGTCAGCTGTAGTTGGGCATTTCTCTGTTGGCATAGCCATGACTTCATCTGTTGGATCAGATCACCGTGGCTTAGAGCATTGTTTAACCTCCATTTGTTTTCTGTTCTTCAGCTTTACCAAGGGAGTGCACAATAGTGGCACAGCTCCAAGGCAGCAAGTGGATTCCTGAGACATAAGTTTAGAACGTGTACATCATCCCTTGTACACGTATTCTGTTGGCCAAATCAAGTCACCAAGACAGCCTAGATTCCAAAAGAATAATAAAGAAATAGGTTTCTTGTATTACAAGAAGTAATACCATACTCTAAAAGAGCATACAACTTTTCCATTATAAAATTAATTTACCATATCTTTTTAGTGAAAAATGAAGACCTAACCTTTTTCTTACTGAAGTATAAATGGGTTTTAGTGCTTCATGCGTTACTAAGTTCTGAATGTTTTAATCAGCAGAATGTCATAGGAACAGTGCTACCATTACTGACTAACTTATACCAATCCTAAAGAACACTGTGAATATGTGTGTATGTGTGCCCACGTGTGTGCGTGTGTGTGTGTGTGTGTGTGTGATATATCAGGATGTAGAGGTCAGAGGCAAACATCTGGTATCTATAGTCACTGTCCAATTTAGTAGTTGAGTCAGGATCTCAGGCAAAATGGCAAGTGAGCCCTAGGGATCCTCCTGTCTCTATTCCATCCGTACTAGCATTACAGGTCAGTTTTAGCATTACAGGTCAGTGTTAGCATTACAGGTCAGTTTTAGCATTACAGGTCAGTGTTAGCATTATAGGTTGGTGCTACCACTTCTTGCCTTTCGATCTGAGCACTGATATTATGAACTTGGGTTTTTATACTTTTTTTAAAAATTGATCGATTAAGGTGCTAGCGCTAATTTTTTCTTAGTACCACCAGGAATTTTTTTTTTTTTTAGAATAGCTGATGACCTTTTACTAAAATGTTTGCCTTAAAACTCTACAGACAAGCCAGGTGGTGGTGGTGCACACCTTTAATCCCAGCACTTGGGAGGCAGAGGCAGGGTTAGAGTCCAACCTGATCCTACAGAGTGAGTTTCAGGATTGAAAGGCTGTTACACAGAGAAACTCTGTCTTAAAAAAAAAAAAAAACACAGAAACAAACAAACAAAAACCCCAAACAACAACAGAAAAGGCCTCTACAGGTAAATTATAAAATGTAAGAATAAGACCAAGCGTTTCCTGCCAAGGTCTAAAATTGAGTAGGGGAAAGAAAACAGCCATAGGCTTGTTAACTAAAAGGCAAGGTTTGAGGAAAGAGTTTGTATATTTGCACAATTCCAAGAGAAGTGAATCTAGCATTTCGAGACATTATTCATACAAAAATAGGCAGGAAAATGTAGCCAGAAAACTGTTGGCACTGTCTATGGATGAAAGCAATCCACCTGTTATTTGTAGCTATAAGGGTTAGGCTAAATACACATCTGGAATGGTAAAATTGCTTCTTGTGAGATAGATAGCAAATTGCCCCGTTTCCTGCCTCCCCTTCTCCATCCCACCCCTGCCCTTTATTCACTTCTTTCTATAGCACTCACAAACTGCACAGGCATATTCGCTTAGAAACTCACTTGTTTACATATCACATGTTCCAAGTGGATTTTCAAAGTGTTTGTGAAAGGAAATGAATGAATCAGAAATCCCAGTGGAGTGAAGTTTGTGTCAACAATTTGTGTCTTTCTTGATTTCTATTTTGGGTATTTTATATAAACCACAAATACATCATTTAGACTGGTATCGTAAAATAACATCAAGTAGACAATCAAGACTTATAACAACCAAATTTTTTTTTCTCACATTGCCTAGACGATTGGAAAAAAAAAACATGACAGATATTCTGAAAGACTAAGTATTCTACAGTTGGAATCTAGATTGCCCCTCTCAGGTAATGTTTTGAATGTTTGCCTCCAGTGGACGGTGCTACATTGAAGACTCGAAAGAGTTTAGTAGAGAAACCACTGCTGTTAGCCTCTAGGTGGACAGCTGCTACTGGACATTCCTGCTGCCAAAGATAGAGCTGTTTTTGCTACTGTGCTTTTCTCACTATGACAGACTGAAATTTTTCTGAAGCCGTGGTTCCAAATAATCCTTCTTCCTTTTAGTTGGTTCAGTTAGTTATTGTTACAATATTGACAGCTCCAGGTGATTCATCTACAACAAATCATACACCTAAGGTTCAGGGAACACCAAAGAAAATGGGAAAGGAAAGGTTTTTGTTTTGTTTTGTTTTAATTTATTTATTTCTTTATTAATTAATTAAAGATTTCTGTCTCTTCCCCACCACCGCCTCCCCTTTCCCTCCCCCTCCCCCAATCAAGTCCCCTCCCTCATCACCCCAAAGAGCAATCAGGGTTCCCTGCCCTGTGGGAAGTCCAAGGACCACCCACCTCCATCCAGGTCTAGTAAGGTGAGCATCCAAACTGCCTAGGCTCCCACAAAGCCAGTACGTGCAGTAGGATCAAAAACCCATTGCCATTGATCTTGAGTTCTCAGCAGTCCTCATTGTCCTTTATGTTCAGCGAGTCCAGTTTTATCCCAGGCTTTTTCAGACCCAGGCCAGCTGGCCTAGGCGAGTTCCCGATAGAACATCCCCATTGTCTCAGTGTGTGGGTGCACCCCTCGCGGTCCTGCATTCCTTGCTCGTGCTCTCTGTCCTTCTGCTCCTGATTTGGAACTTGAGATTTCAGTCTGGTGCTCCAATGTGGGTCTCTGTCTCTGTCTCCTTTCATCGCCTGATGAAGGTTAATATTCAGGAGGATGCCTATATGTTTTTCTTTGGGTTCACCTTCTTATTTAGCTTCTCTGGGATCACGAATTATAGGCTCAATGTCCTTTATTTATGGTTAGAAACCAAATATGAGTGAGTACATCCCATGTTCCTCTTTTTGGGTCTGGCTTACCTCACTCAGGATAGTGTTTTTTTTTTCTTTCTTTTTTTTTTTAATTTTTATGATTTCTTTTTTTTTTACTGCTGAGTAGTACTCTAATATGTATATATTCCATACTTTCTTCATCCATTCTTCCATTGAAGGGCACCTAGGTTGTTTCCAGGTTCTGGCTATTACAAACAATGCTGCTATGAACATAGTTGAGCGTATACTTTTGTTGTATGATAGGGCATCTCTTGGGTATATTCCCAAGAGTGGTATGGAAGGTTTTTAAAGCCAGAAGACAAGGATATTTACCATATGGCAGGGAAGCTGTACCCACTAAATCTTTAAAATATGGTCATCTAAACAAAGAGTTGAACAATGACATCAATATTTAATATACTAACATGGATAAAGAGCTCCAGGCAATCAACTGTTGCAGAGAGAGTAAGAATTGATCTTTTCCAGGGTTGACCCCTGTTTGGCTAAACAAGTGATCAATCCTAAACAAATATACATATGAATAACATTAAACAAAATCATCATGTTGTATTTATATAGGCATGTGTGAGTGTCATTCATTTATTGTTGATAACTTCATAGACAAGTACTTCATACACAAGTATTTCATTTACATCACAATTAAAGAGGCCATAAATTTGAAAATGAGTTGGGAGGTATATGGGAAGAGTTTCCAGCGTGAGGAAAGGATAGAAATGATGTAGAAATGTACTATTCATGTATCAAAACTTCTTAAATAATTGAAAAATGTATGAGAGTAAAGAAAAGTAACTCATATATAACATCTGATGAGAAACTGTTTTGAGAATAAAATATGGCATCTTCCTATGATGTCATCTAACTTTGAAGGGGTTGGGGGTTCTCTCTCAGGATTGTACTGTAAGAGCAATTTCTGATGAATGCTTTGACTTCATAATCTGATCACCTTTTAGATTCCAAACTTCTGAACCCCATCACAATGGGGATGAAATTTCAACTTGTAGGTTTTAAAGTATCACACTTTTAGACCATAGTAAATAGAATCAAGGATGTATAATCTTTGTACTTAACTTCACTAACTTAGCAGAATATCTTTGAGATCTGCCCATGCTCTAGTATGAATCAATCTTCTTTCTTTTAATTAATAACTAACATTTGCTGTATGCATGTATTTTGTATCCATTATTATGACTTTCAGTTTTAACATATCACTAAATGTAATAAATAATATACATTAACTGGGAGCCCTTTATTCTACATGACTTATAACCATCTGGTCTTCATTATTATCTCTTTTCTTGTTCATTTTGATATATAATTTTTATCCTTTTTCTGGGTGCTTTTTATGTGCTTTTTCTCTGAGGAGATGACTGTGTTTCTGAGAATCATGCTGAGAATATTATCATTTTCACATTTGTCAAGAATCATTTCATCTCTTTTTTTATTAAACATTTTTTAAGAATTCGTACACAAGTACTGTATTTGCATCATTTCCTCCTTCCTTCTCTCCCCACCAGCTCCTACCATTTTCCCCAGCTTTCTCTCTGACTCATGGCATTTTCCCTTTATTTATAATTGAGATATGTACACACACACACACACACACATAAACGACATGCTATTAAATCCATTCAGTGTTGCTGGTATGTAAATGTGTTGAAGTTGACTACTTGGAGTTGGGTCTGATCAGGGAAATTGTCCCTTGATTCTCCCCTGTCAGAAGCTACTGACTGCCTGTAGCTCTTCATCTAGGCGGTGGTACCTTTTGAAGTTTTTCCCATCTATACTGGCATGACAATTTATGAATATTAATATTACCAGCCCCTCATCCCCTGTCTGGTCATTTTATATTGAAGGGAATTGTTGGACACACATCTATTTTATCACACCTGGCCTAGCCCATGTTCAAATCTATATACATACCCTTGATGTATACTCACCTGTGCATGTTTTTTGCACTTACATGTGTTGAACATTTATACTGAACATGTTCCTAGAGTGGAGGCTAGGATCATAAAAGGTCTGAAGTCAATTTTAGTTTATATTTTATGAGTTTTCTAAAACGGCTATAGAAATTTATACTTCCATTAGTGAGACATGACTTGCACTGGCCTGCTGTCTTACCAAATTTTATTTTTATTCAGTTATTCAGTTTTTTTATATTATCAGTGTTTATCCAGGACTGGAGAGATGGCTCAGTAGTCAAGGGCATTGATTGCTCTTCCAGAGGACCTTGATTGAGTTCCAAGCACCCACATGACAGCTCACAATTACTTACAATTTGAATCCCAGGGTATCTGATGGCTCTTCTAGCCTCTGTGGGAACTACACACAGTTGGTACACAGGCATACATGCAGGCAAAAGACCCATAAACATAAAAAAAGAAAAATGTGCAGATTTTTTTTCTTTTCTCCTAATAGACCTGATTTCACTGCCTGCCCAGGTGGAGAGCGCAGAGCCATGGGCATGGTTTCAGCAACTTTCCTCCCAATCCCAAGTGGGCATACAAGCGCCTGGGCCCATAAATGCCATTCAAGTGCTCGGCCTCCTGAAGGAGCCAGAGCTGTTTGTGTTGCCATCATGAAACTGTCATCTATTTATGTAATTAATTAATTATTTATTTATCTATCTGTTTATTTATTTATCTGTTTGTTTGTTTATTTATTTATCTGTTTATTTATTATTTATTTATTTTTGCTACCACTGAATCAGGAAGACCTCTCTTAAAGGGTTGCAGTGCTCCTGCTCACTGCCAGCAAAGAAAGCAAGAAGCTGCATTAAACTCTGATTTTATGTGTGTGTATCTTGAATGTTTTTTCAAGTTATCTCAGGTTTACATGGATATATAATCAACATCATTGGTGCACCAATTTATTGTAGCAGGCTGTTTATTTGTTTCCAGCTGCCCAGACACCTGAAATAACCACACAGAAACTGTATGAATTCAACCACTGCTTGGTCTATTAGTTCTACCTTCTTATTGGCTAACTGATATATCTTAATTTAACCCATTTCTATTAATCTGAAAATCACCACATGGCTGTGGCTTACCAACAAGGTTCCTGGCTTGTCTTTCCCCAGCAGAGGCTACATGACATCTTCTGACTCCGCCTTTTCCCCCCAGCATTCAGTTTAGTTTTCCCCATCTAACTTTACTCTGCTTATCACTGGCCAAGGCAGATTCTTTATTCATTAACCAATAAAAGCAGCACATATACAGAAGAACTTCCCACACCAGAAGTGCAATATTAAATATCTTTGAATATGAAGATGAGGATATTACAGTAAAGCATTTGATGTGCTTTCCGCTGATTCTCAATTACTGTAAACTCTAGAATAACACTTTGGTTAAGAGTGCAAGTGCCCACTCCCCACATCATTGTGGTATGAGCTTAGCATTCATTTTTTTTCTCCTTGAATCTTTTTACATCTTCTCATTTAGCATATGTATGAATATAACTTCTAACCCGGTTTTGGGGAACTGCTAATGTCCTACTGGCTGGAGTTTCACCTTTACCTCCAAGAGTTATGAATTCAGTTTTCTCAATCCTCACAATAGCAGTTTGCTGGTTCCAAGAAAGCCTGTTCTTTAGTAGACAAATTAAGGTTGTCAACACATGGGGGTTCTGTGGCCACTCTTATCTAAACATCTTTCTGATGATGATAGTCACAGCTTTGCTTTGTATGAAAAGTTTATGTAATATAAAATCACTGTACTTGGAGGCCCAAAGAGGTACTATTCATCAGTATAATCAGCATTCTTACATATTTTAGAGGCAGACTGTTTGCATAGTAGGAACTCCCCATCATGAATCTCTTAAAAGGGGAAAATACTCTTTTCCGTTCTTCCTGTCTACCTTTTATTTCCCCTGCTCCTAGTGACTTAAGATTAAGATTTTTGGAAAATTGTTGTTCTCTTGCCTACTTGGCAGCCTAGTAGGTATATTCACAGAACATAAATGAAAGCTAGAACGTTAACAAAAATAAAAAATATGTTCTGGTCTTCTTGGGAGATTTCTATGGTAAAGCTGCTTCTATTAAGCCAGATGAAAATATAGATATTAGCTTGCATTGAAACTAAGAACATAAATGTTTTTCCATGAAATGATGATAGTTTTTATTAGCGTACTCATTTTAGAATTAACACACTTATAGTCAATCCTAGACACAGTATGAGACTTAAATAGAAGAAAATGAAACACGCACTGGAAAGGGGGAGAGAATGGAGGAGCAAGAAGAAAGGAAGAATGAGTAAGAAATGAGGGAATTTAAGGAATGTTTTGAATTTTCTTGTAGTGGCTTTTCCTGACAACCCAGGAGATATGAAGAGGGCCAACAAAAGTACTTTAAGAGGGGACTTGATAGACACGATGCATCCTTGACATGTGGAGGGTTCCTACGTGCTGCTCTCAGCTACGGACAATACAAATCACAGAGGCAAAGCACCCTGGTAGATAATAAGGGATTCCCAACACAGTAAATACCATCTGTGTCACCCAGGATAGACCTCTGTCATTTTTGTCCATGTTACGGACAATGGTGCTTCAGCTTCAGTCTTGATTCTGATGGAAAGTCACAGAAACACATTTTCTGATATCCGCAGATTCCAAATATGCTTCCAGAAAATTCTGCTATTCTGTTTGATCAACTTTAAAGTCAAAACACTTACGTTTTTGTTGTTGTTGTTTTATTTTTTTATTTTTTATGATTCTGAATCTGTTTCTTGGATTGGATCAGACTGCTTTGCATTTAGTTGTAGCCAGTGAACGAAAACAATAGGCTTTCTTCCTGGGCCATCTTCAGAATGCCTTAATAGGAAGCACATGCTGCCTTCTCCATGTGTATGTGTTCAGTGCAAATGATTACTAACTGAAATACAGAATTCAGCTCAAGAGCTCTATGCAACAAGTATTGCCAAGGAGAACACATACTTAAAGACTTTTAACATTTGACTCTTGGGGAATCCTTGGGAGAACTCTACCCATGTCCCCAAATTGTGATAGTATTTCTACTTGCCTTAGATATGTGTAAAAATAGAGAATAAGGAAAAGGCCAGGGAGGAAAAAGTGCTGAAAATTTGTGAGAAAGAAAAATTGGCAAAGGGAAGAGAGAATAGAAACCCATAAACAAATAACTAACCTGTCAAAAGACCTATTTGTTGTCTCACGTTTACAGCCCAAACAGCAAATTCCATTCTGCACAACTGATAAATTGCAGGAATGACTCTGCCAGAAAACAATGGGGAGGCAGTGTAAAGAACTTAATGTATTCTTTCATGTAGCCAGAACTTGTACCTTGTGGATGCAAATAATGCCAACCTTTTTCAATGTTGTCTTACTTCCTTGCTCATTTCTAAGAAAAAGACAATTCTGCTAAATTTCTCATTGGCTCTACCTAATTATCATCATTTTTCCACAGTGAGAAAACCAAGACCTCTCTTCATTTTTGCCATCACTTTTTCAAGTGACCCCCTTTTAGCAGAAAGAATGACATCTGTTCAGTCTGTAGCCTGCTAGTCACATGATCTGATTCTGTTTTTCTTATAGGCTTTTCCTTTTAGAGAACCATCCAGAAAGCTCTTTGGTGGCTTTGGATCTGAGATTAATGATACATTTTCATGGTGTCATCTGTTAATTGCCGTCACAGCTTGACATGTGTGTGGGAAGCCAAGAGCCAACAAGGTTCTAGGACCAAGATGTAGCTCAGCCAAAGCAGACCCCAGCTATTACTGCTGCCAGGTGATTCCTAAATAAAGAAATATCTCACAACTTCTGAGAAAAAAAGAGGTCTCTTTTCCACCACCAATCAACACACATTTTCTAAGGTGTCACATGTCGAAATTGAAATAGAAGTGCTGCTGGATCACACCTGTCTTCAGATGGTCAGAATGAATGTTTCCTTTCAGACATCCTAATGTTGGGACGGGAAGGGATTTCTTGTCATTGTTTTGCTTTTATTTTGTCTCTAGTGGTCTTTTCAGATGATGGTACTGTTGAAAATGAATTTCTAATTAAACTTCCCATAGTATATTAGAGTCATCTACACTAAAATTGGCTGTTTTGTGTCTTTGAGACACAAAGACAATGTGAGGATTCCTTGAAGCAATCTGTGACTGTAGCTTCCCAGGCACTGAAGTAATTACTAGCAGGCCAATTTCTGGGACAGAGCAAAAATAAATAAATAAATAAAAATAAAAATGCCATGCTGCATCTTGCTGTGTCAGAAACAGCCCTGTTTTGCATTGCACATAAAAGCAGAACAGATCAGTGGTCCAGCTGGCTTTCCAAATGAATATAAAAAGCCAATGGAGATACCCTCATATCCACTCCTTGAGCCAAAAGCTTGTCGGCCGGAATTTAGAAAGTAGTGAGGTTAAATTCTTCCCATAAAAGAATGAGGCAAGGTCTGAACAACACACTTAGAAGAACAATTGCATGAGAACACCTTTCATTCATGAGAAATCCCTGATTTTTATGGAAAACATTTAGTCAAAATTCAGTCCTGATTCTCTCTTGTTCATTTACTGAATGGGTTAATGTGTCAATTATTCCCTCCTAATGCCTCCTGGGTTTGGAAGTATTTAAACTATCATGCCTTCCTGATGCAATTAGATTTTGTAATTAACACGTGTAAAGACCCGCTTAGAGATTTTAAGATATTCTGTTTTCTCTTGGCCTGTCCTGACCAGTAAATCCAAATTATACCTCTGATGTCTCTTAGGTCTGAATTCTCCATATTTCCTTTTCTGAAAATGAAGAGAAGTCTCTTAATTTTGCTTCTAAGCCATTTATTTAGAAGAAATTCCTTTAAGTAAAATCACCGAAAGAGACAGCTGCTCCAAAAAGTTTGAAGTCACTTTCAGGTCTTTATAGAATTCCCTTTCAAAGAAATTCCTCTGTATCTTTGAACATCAAGCAATGACTTAAACAGAAGGAATTCGTATACCTATATTTTTGCTCTTGTAAAACATTGCCACCCCCTTTGGCATCAAGCAAAGTATTTTATTGTTAACTTATTTCTGAGATCTATATCTATCTTTGCAATGGTAAGTAACCTTCCTACCCCATGTGTTTATTATGTTTCCTTATAAACTGTCAATTAACATCTATGTCAAGATTTTTCTTGCTTATCTTTTCTGCTTTACTCTTAGCAAATCAATATTCACTAATTAAATTTATGAAATTAATTATACAAGGCATTAAGTCACCAAAAGGCACAAAAGGCATCTCTACCCTTACACTTAGTTGCAGCAGAGCATACAGGATCTCAGATGTCAGACCAAAGTATCACTTTTAAGACCTAGATGAGGACAGTTCTGTTGACCATTCTGGCTCTCGTGAGGAGGGAGGATATATTCCCATGCTCGTGAGACACTCTCAATACCTGTTTCCACTTGGTCTTGGGTCTCCTCGTCCTGTCCTATTCTGAAACATAAGAAGACAGAGTTTGCACACTCTTACACTCATCACAGAGTGTTATTGGAAGTATAAAGAAACAATTCATGGAACAAACAAACACAACAACATTTTAGAGACAACTGCTCTGAACAAAATCTTTTGGTAAATTTTTCTTCTTGTTCAACAGTTCTCCAGGTTTTAATTTATTTTTTGCCTATCACAAGTGACTGCTAAAAAAATCAGAGGACCATATCCCTATGACTGAGATTCAGTTGGGACATAGTTGATGAGGTGACAACAATAACTCAAGAGTCTAGAAGGTAAGACACTAAAGTAAAATGCCTTAGTTTTCCTAACTGGTGCTTGGTTCCCACAGTTAGTTGGGATTTTCAGTAAAGGATTTCACCTGGGATGGGCTTCTATTTGCTCTATTCACTTTGCAATCCAGTTTTCTCAATTCACAACTTAATAGTTGATAACAAATTTTAGAAGTGTCTTACCCAATTTGGTTTATCTTTTTTAACATTTGAATTTGTTCGGTTTGTTTTATTTTTATATCTACTTTTTCTAGTTTTCATCTTAATTTATTTTAAAAATCTATCTTTTCTCATTTTACATGCCAAATCCATTTCCCACTCCCTCCCCTGCTGCTGCTATCTCCACCTTCCCCACCTCCCACTCCCCATCCCACCCACTATACACTCTTCAGAGAGGGTAAGGCTTCCCATGAGGAACCAACAGTCTAGCACATTGCTTTGAGACAGGACCAAAGCCCTTCCCACTCTATCTAGGCTGAGCAAGGTATCCCTTCAGGGAGAATGGATCCCAAAAAGCCAGAAGCAGTAGGAATAGCAATAGTGGAGAGGGCATCTGAACTGACCTTGCCCTGTATAGTCAGATCGATGACTATCATAGAACCTACATCCAGCAAATAATGGAAGTAGATGCAGAAAACCACAGTGGAGCATTAGGCTGAGCTCCCAAATTCCAGTTGAAGAGAAGTAGGAGTGAGAACATGAACAAAGAGGTCAAAACCATGATGGGTATACCCACTGAAACAGCTTACCAAGCCTTCCAACTCCAGCCTTACATCAAGGGAACCAGCATAGGACCAAACTAGGCCCTTTGAATGTGGGTGACAGATGTATGGCCGGGACAGACTGTGTGGCCACTAGCAGTGAGACCAGGATTTCATATATACTTTTATTACATTGTGTCATGTTCCTGGTTGTTGTATCTATTTTTTTTTAATTTTCCTATCATCCTGACTGAAGTTTTCCCTCTATGCACAATTCCCAATCCCTCCCTCTACCTTCTCTCTTTCTCAGATCTACTCCTTCTCTTGTTCCCTCCAGAAACAAAAGCTAAAAAGAGCAGTCCTCCCAGAGACAGCAACTGAACATGTTACAGTAGCAGGTTAGAGCAAGACTAGGCCCAAACTCTCATATCAAGGCTAGACAAGAAAATCCAGTAGAAAGAAAAGGATTCCAAGCACAGACAAAAGAGTCAGAGACACCCCCAACTCCCATTGTTGGGAGTCCCACAAAAACACCAAGCTTTATAAGCTTTAACAGTGGGTTTTGACATGTTCAAACAACACATGTGAATCTTTCTAAAGACAGTTGCTTCCTGGGCCAAGGATGTAGCACAGTGGGTGTAGGGCTATCCCAGAATGCATGAAGTCTTGTGTGTAATCCCTAGTACCACATAAAATAGCACAATCAAGGTATTTTGGCACATCCTAATAATACTGTATTTCAGAGATATAGTCAGGAGGATGAATTCTAGGCTATCCTTGGTTACATAGTATGTTTGAGCCAAGTCTGGGCCATACGCAATTTCATCCTCAAAAAAAAAAAAAAAAAAAAAAAGTTGATTTTTTTTTTACTGGCTTTCTTTCATTTTAAAATTGTATTCATTTTACATACCGACCATAGTTCCTCCTCCTCCTCCCACCTCCCCTCCCATTCACCCCCATTCACTCCTCAGAAAGGGTAAGGCCTCCTATGGGGAGTCAACAAAGTATGACACATTAATTTGAGGCAGGACCAAGCCCTTCTCCCCTGCATCAAGACTGAGCAGGTTGATTCTTAAAAATTATATTTTAACTCATACTTTCATAATTTCATATATCTATACCATGTATTTTGATCATATTTACACCAGTTTTCCTCATAATGCCTTTCAAATCCATGACTCATCTTAGATCCCCAAATAGTTCCATATTTTTATTTTAATAACCCACTGAGTTCTATCTATATTGCCCACACTGCCATGAATGTGGAGACATTCATTATGGCATGGTTGAGTTACCATGATACTTTAAATAATATATTTTGTTAATTCTTTGAGAGTTTATACATGCATACAACATATTTAAGTCACATTACCCCAAACTGTTCTTCAAACAATATTTCCTACCAACTTGATGTAATATTTCATGTCTTCATTTTTATTTATTTTTAAATATTTTAATTTTTATTTATTGTTTTTATTGAGCTATATATTTTTCTCTGCTCCCCACCTTTCCATCTCCCTCCCCTTATACCCTCTCCCATGATCCCATGCTCCCAAATTACTCAGGAGATTTCTACTTTTTCTACTTTCCATGTACTAGGGTCTTCTTTATTGTCTAGGTTCTCTGGGTTTGTGAATTGTAGGCTGGTTTTTCTTCGCTTTATGTCTAAAAGCCACTTATGAGTGAGTATATATTATATTTGTCTTTTGCGGTCTAGATTACCTCACAGATTTATTTATTTTGTGTGTATGAATGCTTTTGTCTGCATACATATTTGTGCACCATGAGCATGTCTTGGGTTCATGGAAGAAAGGGGTCAGGTCCCCTAAAATTGAAGTTATGAACCACCCTGTGAGTTCTGGGAACTGAACCCAGGTCCTTTGTAAGAGCAAAACATGGTCTTAAACAAGAAGTCATTTCTACAACTTCCCCTAATCTTTTGTTTGATAACCCACTAAGTCTAATTTGTGATGCAAACATATACACAGATACAGGACCATTTACTGTAGCAACCTTTCAGAAGCCATATTCTTAAACAAAACAAAACAAAACAAAAAAAAAAACCATGATTTTCCCTCTCCTGGTAACCAACAGCTGTCAATAGCTCTTCAGCTAGGATTTGTAGCCTCATCCACGAGGGAAAACTTATTGGCTTGATCTTATGCAGGTCTTATTTAAGCAATCACAGCTCTGAGTTCCTGAGTGCAGCAGCCCTAATAGGTCAAAAAGGCATGGTTTCACCCATTTCCCACAACCTCTGTCTCTTAAAATCTTTCTACCCCCTTCTATTTTCTACAACCAGATTGTATGGATAAGAATACCTCGAGAATGGGGGGCTCAGGACTTAAGAGGACGGGTTGCCTTTACAGAGGATTCGGGTTTCCCTTACAGTACCCACATGGGACTTCTGTCTGTAACTCAAGTCCCAGAATAGCTGGCATCTCTCAGCCTTCATCAGCACCAGGCAAGCACATGGTATACATACAAACACTCACGTGAAACATCCAAAGACATTTAATTAACTGTAAATAAAGCCCAGAGGACAAAAGTCGAGGAATGAGGAGAGCATCAATTAGTAACTGACGGAATAGTTTGGCACTGCTAGGACGACCTTGAGAATCATATAGAATGTTCTCCAGAGTTGTCTACAAGAGGATAACATGCAATCATTGCGCTCTATCTCACATTGGTGAAGTATTACCTCGTGCATGCATAAATACCCTTCCATTTCAGACTTGTTGCTAATTTCCACTGGCATTCTGAGGATCAGATTCACCCCTGAGATAAAGAGGAAATTGGTCTTCTGCCCACAGGGAAGTTACGCCTAATTGTACACCTGCTCAAAGTACACAGCCATGTTAAGGGCTGAAATAAAATATAAACTAGCAAGCTAGAAAGGGAGGCACAGCATTTGAAATCAAACAGATTATTTAAGCAACTAAAACAGAACAATTTTAAAGTAATATATCATTTATTATGCATTATAAAATGCTTAAGAAAGTTTGAAGATTGCCATGCTAATTATTTAATTATAATACTATGTATAGCTGTATAAAATTAACACAATGTGTTTTCTGAATGTGTATAATTTTATTATGTTAACTCAAGTATTTTCGTTTCTTTATTTGCTTCTAATTTTTCTCAGTTTCATGCATGTTTACAATGCACTGTGGTCATATTCGCGCTACATAACACTCTCTCATCCCCCATCCGCCTCCTCGTCCCCCAACCCTTTCCTCTATTTCAGCCAGATTCTTACTTTCACCATGCCTTTTAGTGAGAGTCTTGCTAAGGTAGCCGTGGATTTTGTGTTTGTCATCAGAGGGAAAACAGCCTATAAACTGGGGGAAAAAATTCAGATCACATATCACAAAAATGTATAACCATTGTATACAAAGAACTTCAAAATATAAACGCACAAAATAGCAACCAATAAGTGGGCAATTAACTGAATAGGTAGTTTCTGAAATAAAAGATATAAATGGTTGTTCAATATTTTGAAAAGTGTTGAATAGCCTGAGCCATCAGACAATACAAATTAACATTGCTTTAAGATTCTGTCTTACCCAGTCAGAATAGTTGATTTTAAGAAAACAAAAACATTAAATGCTGGTGGTAATATGGAGGGAAACTGTTTTTACTGCTGGTGGGAATGTAAACCTGTACAATGACTGTGGGAATCAGTATAAAGTATTGTTTAAAAAAAAAAACTATAAGTAGAACTGCCATAGAACCCAACTACGTCACTCAGGTATATGTGTCTCACAGACATTTATTTACATGACATTTATTTACAGACAGATATTTATATGTCTGTGTTTATAGTCACATGATTCACAGTAACTAAGAAATGGAGCCAACCTAGTTATTTATCAACAGATAGCTGGATAAAGAAAATTCAGCACACACACACACAATGAAGTCTTAAGTAGTTCTAAAAGTGTGAAATCATAACATTTGCAGAAAATGTATGAAACGAGAACTAATTTTGTTAAGCAAAATAAACTCGCCTTAGAAATATATATACTATTTTCTCTCATTTGTGGAATGCAAATTTGTGTGTGTGCGTGTGTATAAAAACACATATGCATATATATGTGTGAGCATTGTATATATTTGTATGTATAGCTCATAAAACAAGAAAGGGTATAATGCAATGGGAGGAAGACATCTTAAGGGAGTCGGGAAATAGTTTAATAGAATACATGTGATTGGGGAGCAGAAATAGGGAGTAAACAGAAAGCGATCTAATTGAAAGGGCAAAGGGAGCATGAGTGAGGGCAGTTGGGAAAGAGTACGAATGGGAATAAAGGATAATGACTCATATGTATGAAAATTTCATGATAAAATTCCAATACTTTCTTTGATAATGTAAAAAATAGTTTTAAAAAACTCAAAAGGAGGGCTTGAGAATATCTTGAAAATTTAAGAAGCAAGGCTGTACAGAGAGGCTTCAAATAGTTCTGCAGTATAACCCAATGAGTCCCAAACTCTAAAGTATATTCAAGCTGTGACTTCAGACTTTGCAGGTGTGCATATGGTTTGGAAATTCTGTATTTTCTGGCAGCTTCGAAGTACTTACTGCTGGTCCAAGGATACAATGTGAGAAATAAGAGCGTGAGGCCATGATTAAGTGGCCAACAGTGGTAAGAGCATAGGAGTCAAAGAAGTCCTGAAGATTACGTTAGGAAGGCTGGGTCTGAGCCCATTTACTGGTGGCTGTGCTAAAATGTTAAATTAGCCAGAAGGTTACTGAGTTTGGATGCTTGGCCCCTCCTACCTTCCCAGAGTTTACTGGAACTCTTGCCCTGGCCAGAACAGTATTGGCAACACCAGAGCTGATTTCAAACACAGTGACACTTAAGAACAGTTGCAACTAGGATCTGGGATAAGATTATACCTCATACTGAAAAAACCTGGAAACTGCAAAACAACCCGATACACAAAGCAGTGTGCGGGAAGACGGAGCAGTGCTCAGGCAAGGGCTGCCTCAGATCACTTGCAAGCTCAGAGCCAGCAACCCTTTACTGCTACTTCATATAACTCCTTTAAGTAACTGTTGTTTTAGCCTTTCACATCATGGTGATTTTGCTCAGACATTACTCTGGAAGAGACTCATGTATGCTTCCCCACTTGAGACCTATATAGAATGTGTATTTCAAAATCATAGACCAATGTACCTGTGAAAGTACACAATATTACTGTTGTCAGAGCACAACTCTAATTATAAAAATCAGGTGCTTGTGCATACCAAGGAAAACAGTAAAAAGTACTTTGTTGCAGGTGCTCTTTCTATAAACATTTAAGGAATTCTGTAGAAAAAAATAACATTTTTCTGACATAAATTGATTTTTAATAACTTGGAATACTTGTAAGTATTAAATAATTTAAATAAAGGATGGATACACATTTAAAATACACACAAAGACACACCTGTTCATTGTAATTTGGGATAGCAGCTTCTGCTGTTCTTAGCTTTGTTTTTCTTCAGCAGCTGGTACAGTTGCGTGGATTTGTTTCGCTAGAGCTGTTGCTGAGGCAACACAAGAGGAGATTAAGAAGCCAGCTTATCAACCAGTTCTTGATGTCTCAGACCTCAGCCACTTATCTGGAGTAGAAAAAACTAGACTAGACGTTGAGATTGCATAGAAATCTGTAAGTGTATTGGAAGTGCCAATAAAACAACCAAAGGGAATAACACTTACCCCTCTCCACCAGCATGTGAGTAGAGAGGGACTTCATATGCAAAACTCCACAGCCACTAGGAAACAGGGATGCTGAGATGGAAACTTGAGCTTATCATATCAAATCAGGACTTTTGGGAAAGCTTAGCTAGTTCACCTTGAGCTGGCATGAGACAACGCCGCCATGCCTGTTGCATCTTGTAGCCATAGTGCTGTCTGCTTACCAGTGGAAAATAGGGCTCACCTTGTGTGTTTGTCTTCACAATATTGACAAGAACAAACTTTTTTTTTCCAGCTCTGGGGAAAAATTATGTGCACATATGTTTGTCACTATAAATACTTCTGAAGTTGGGTAATTAAGTTAAACAAACTATGAACATTTGTCTTATGAGATCTGAACTAATATTTTGGTAAGCTTTATTTTAATCTCCAATTTCTAATTTTTGGCTTGTAGAGCATTTGTTCTCCCTGGAAGCAGATTCTGCCCTCAGACTCTAAACCTATAGTTTAGGTTTTAAGAGTTTCACTCTTGTAATATGAATAATAAAAACCTGGAGCCAAATTTGAGATTCAACCTGAAAACCAGAAATCAAAGCAGCCAAGCCACTAGAGAAGTCTTACCTCTACTGAGTCTGGGTGACTATAGGCTAAAGAGACTAAGCAGACTAAACCTCTCTCACCTCCCATTTTACATGCCCTCTAGTGCTGGGAGTAAAGGCGTGATGGTCCAGTGCTGGTGTTAAAGGTGTGAGCCACTACTGCCTGGATTTGATTCTGCATTGATCTTGTGTAGCTCAGGGTGGTCTTCAACTCACAAAGATCCATCTGCATCTGTCTTCCAAATCCTGGGATTAAAGGTATATACCACCACTGCCTGACCTCAAGTGTCTTAGCTTTGCCCTTCTGATCTTTAGGCAAGCTTTATTTATTAAAACATAAATAAAATATCACTATACCTTCTTTCTCCTTTGTTCCTATTGCTGCTCTCTATATTTCTTCACCATAATTCCCGGGTCACAATTAATCTTCTTACTTTAGAACCACGTGGTTGTTTGTTAATGAAGACAGTGATATGAATGTTAAAGGCAAATGGTCAAGAGAATTTGGCTCTTCAGATATTTGTATGAAGCCTGACTTTGTATTTTAACCAAACCACATGAACCAAGTAATCTTTAGGGTATTTAGATACCATGTATGACAAGAAATTTTATCTGTCCAAAAAATATTACCCAGGAGAAAATATTATGGCAGAAAGAAACAAATATCTCACTGACCTAGGGTTGCCAGATATGATTCTGCATTAGCTAGAATATAATGTGTTTATTTATATCTAAAATTTCACTTTAACTTAGTCTCCAGTACAGCCACATATCCTAAACAACAGAGATATGCTCTTAGAAATGTGCCATTCTTTAGTTTTATTATTGTATGCACCACACACAAGCAAAGATGGCTACACCACTGCTAGGTGATAAAGTTTTACAGGACCACTCTCACATATATATGGCTCATTGTAATCTAAAGCATTGTTATGTGGGATATGCCAACAATTTTTGTGGCTTTGTTTGTTTTTCAAAACAGAGTTTCTCTGTAGCTTTGGAGCCTGTCCTGGGACTACCTCTTGTAAGCTAGGCTGGCCTTGAACTCACTGAAATCGCCTGCCTCTGCCTGAGTGCTGGGATTAAAGGCATACACCCTGAACGCCCAACTTATGTCAGCATTTTTTTGTACTACATGGGGCATCCTATACTGCTGGGCTGTACCACACTGGATGATAAGAACCACTCTCAATACTCACATGCCTCTGCTGCTCCCTCCTGCATCAATTAAAATTCCCCAGTCCTCTTCACCTGGTAACTTTGAATGCTGGAGATCTTTTCAAATCGGTCCTTTTCAGGAGGATTTCTTTCAGATTCCAGCCATTCCTAGGCTTCCTTTTGTTCTTCACTAAAATGCTAACTTAAGTGTGAATTTTCAGGAGCAAGGAATATGGTCATTCTAAATTTAGAAGAGATCCTAAAAACATTGAAATTCTCAAGAAGTATAGTCTCTTGACAAGTTTGTAAAAAACATGTGATGACAGGTGTCGATGTGATGACAGGTGTCGATGCCAATGAGCCTGGCTAGATTTCTCTGCAATAATAATAACTAATCAAGTGATCATTTGCAATTGATCTTTCCTCCCTCTCTTTCTTAACTCTCAAAAATATAGATAAATGAATAGATGGAAGCATGTTAGGTTTTCAGTATGGTGACAATAGGAAATGGTTGCTATAAAATCAAGTGCTGAGATAATATTCAGTATACCATTCATTCAGATTTATTTGTTAACTAAGAACTGTGTTATTTCTCTTTTATCTACTCTGCTGTATCATGGGTATTACAATTCTGAGAGGAAAAAAAATCTGTTATTTCCAAGGTTTTCTTCCCCCCTCCGTGAGGAATTCAAGCTAAAAGTCTACTCTACAGAAGTGCTGTTGTGTATGCAGGTGAGTTTGATAGCCTGCTATGACTCAGTCAAGAGGTAGCACTGTGGAGCTCAGCAGAAAGGATATTTTATCAATGATTTTCCTGGAGTCTCATGATCATCACTCTTCTCAGTGTGGTAGGTAGACCCTACCAAAGACTGGCTCCTCCTTCCAATCTGGGGTAGCTAGCCTCATCCAGTAGCAGGCTGCAAGTCAATCTTATTGTTCTTCAACAGCAAAATCTAGCTTTTTGGAAAAAAAAAATACAAGTCCCTGAAAGCATGAATGTCTTTATAAAATTCCCTGTAGAGGTTGCCTAATGATGTCCTCCTAAACCTCTGCTGTATTTAGTGCTAGCTGTAGGGAAGCTGGTCTGCTGGTTCACTGCCACTGAGTAAGTTCATTTGTTATTTCAGTCTAAGGGGAATCTTTCTCGGGTGTATAATCACTTCCCTTCGTATTTTCATCAATGAATCAACTTTTCATGTTTTTATTTACTCATCCAGTACCTTCATAAGTATTTAAACTGAGGAACCAATGCCACAAGCTTTCAAATAAGTTTATTTAACAGGGTATACTTGCAGAGTAAATTACACCCTAAGTCACAGGGAACTAAGTGTAATGATTTGTCTAACCTTGGGATATTCGTATGACAAAGACCGGGCTCTCAAATCAGTCTTACGAGTCACTGAAAACTTAACATAACAACCAAGAAGAGATACGATGCAATAGAGAAGAGAGTCAGAGGTGAAGTGCAGGATGGAGAGAGGGACAAATTCTCCTCTCCAAGCTAAAGGCACTTCTCGGGAAAATGACGTGAGTCAAAAACCACAAAGCACTGTGATGAATGAAGCCATGTTTCAATCGTCACTCTATGTGTCACAAAACACTATGAACAGTCTAGTTAACTTTCCAGGAAAGATAAGCAAGAAATCAAAAGTCAGGTAGTTAGAATAAGAAGTGTACTCTATAGGCATGGGTATTTGAATATTTGCTTCTTGGGGGCACTCTTTGGGGTGGTTTATCAAGTGTAGCCTTATTGAAAGTAGTATTTGAGGGTATAAGGCCTTATGCTATTTCAAATTGATTCTGCTCCTCTCCTTACATTTGGAGACATGAGCTCTCAGCTTCCTGAGTTGCTGTCATGCTTGCTGCTTGCTTCTATACTTTCCTCACAGGATGGGCTCTTATCCCTCTGGAAACATAAGTTCAAATAAACCATTCCTTCTTTAAGCTGCCCTGGTCATTGTATCTTATCATAGCAACAGAGAAATCAAATGCATGGCACAGAAAGATTAGCTAGAGAAGGGAGGTGAAATTCAATGAAAGGCTAAAACACAAGCCAAATAGGTGAACAGTAAACATACTACCAGTAATCGATGGATTGGGATGGACAAATAGCAATGGCAGTCACTAGGAAGCAAGTTTCCACTGGAGGAAGCCTATATGCTCAGCATATTTATTATAGAGTTGAATAGAAATCTGGGGTTATTGCTTACAGATAAACAGAGAAGCAGGGTTTATGGTACACAGCTGGATCAAAGAGGTGGGTTTAACTCATTTCAGTAGGAGAATTCTCTGCATGGACGAAGTCTTTAGGCATAAATATCCAAAGAGAAAAAGCTGTAGTGGACGTATTTACACACTGTCGATACTGCACTCCATCCCTCAAAGAAAACTTGGCAATCCTTCTTAGCCTGAGGCTAAGGAATCCTTGATATGACTATGCCTGTGTCAATAGTTCACGTTCACTCAGGACTTTACTCACTCGGGGCTTCTGATGTTCTCTACACAAAGCAGATAACTAACGGAATATCTGTAGCTTGTTATTTTCCAGACATATCCTAAATATCAATTTATAAATCAGTGACACAAAGATAAAGTATACCACCAACCACTGGTTTCCAGGTCTTTATTTGTACCACAAATAAACTCAGGCCAAAGTAATTCATTAGAGAAGTGAAAATATGAATTTTCTGTCCCGTCTTTGGTTTCTGCTTAGCCAGTCAGAAACATGCATGTCTCTGTCTTCACAGAACTTAGAGACAACAACAACAACAACAACAAAAAAAACCCCGATATACCAGCCTGTGGTGAGGAGAAAGGAAATCTTGGATAACGATCTGACTGATGTGTTCACCAAGATGACTCGAAAGCAGGACTCAAATAATTGAGCAGTTTTGGATCACAGAATGTTGCTGTAGAACCAGCCCAAGAGCCCCATTAGAGGTGTTTTTCAATGGCTGTACAGACTAATCAGAAATGCCCGGTGTGAGACTCACCTATATTAGAGTAAATTTATTACAAATGTTCAACCTACTCACCAACTGACAATAAATACACCTCTTTATTGCTCCTGTTGTATAATGAAATCCAAAAGGGAACCCTGGAAAAATTCAAATTGTGATGAACATAGGACACAATGTATTGTAGAAACTAAAGGATTTCAAGTGTATATGTATCACACCAATGTCCAGTGTCCTGCTCACAACTTAAATAAATGTTGCTTAAGCAGACAAGATAACTAACTGCAGTGAGTTCTGGGGATACAAGAAAGAAATAGCCTTTTTATAGTGTAAACTAACACTGATGGATGGGCATGCTGCAAGGCTCTCTACAAAGTGGCCATGATGGACTAGGCTAATATTCCCAAAGTAAAAGTGTTAACATTAAAAAGTTTTCTATCTTTTCAGTAAACTATTTGGCACAAGCTGGGACAAATGAGGAATGAAACCATGAAGATCCCTCCTTAACAACAGCAGCCTCAATTGCTATGCACACAGCCAGAATTTAACTGCCAGGTCACCCTTCCATGTTAATAGATAGACCTATGGACCCTCCTTAAGCAAAGTGAAGTGTTTCCAAACTATGAAGCTTTGTAAAGGACATTTTTTTTTATTCTCCAAAAGGTGTAGAAGAAATCTGATTTGTATTTTAATTTTTCCAAAAAGCCTTTGCTTCGGTGCCAAAAGCTCATTCTAACCATTATCATAAAAATTCTCTTATACATTTTTAGGGCAGTACTTAAAATAGTCTGTGTCCTATGATGCTGTGCTTATTCATTGCATTTCCTGCTGAAACCTCACAAGCAGAGTAACTTTCCTGGACTCTTCCTCATGTTTTCCAATCTTGAAGTGAGACTATATTCAAAAGAAGTAGTAGAAGAAGTTAGATTTCTTCCAGGTGAATTTTGTTGGCTGTATATGAGAATGGGAGAATGAGGAAGAAAGTAAGGGATACCATCAGAAATGACACCGAAATACAAATGGAAGGAGAGTAACTTCCAGCAATTGTTCAAGGAGCAAACGACTGCAAATGTTTCACAAAAGGCAAAGTATCAGTGATAACAGAAACCAATGGAGTTGGTTGCTGTTCTTAAAGAAAGCCACCCTAGAATTGAGTGTAAGTCATGAATTTAGATGTTTTTATTGTAAAGCAGCCACTTCCTGTTTCAAGAGAGTTCTGCTTTGAGAAATGAATGATGTAAGAGCTATTTCTATTATGGTTCAACATCCATAACTTTCCAAATGTATGAAAGCTTCACTTGGCTGAATAACAAATATAAGAGAAAAAAAAAGCCCTCAGTTTCAGGGCACATTCCTAAGGAGGAGGATGAAGTGTGAGCCATTTCAACTTAGCAGAGAGGAAGATTGGAAGATAGGGAAAGATTTCCCACCCTTTGATAGAGTGGCATCATAGATCAATCTGCAATGGAATCACAGAACCTAAAGGTTCTCACCATGGACACTCTGGCATTTCCAAAGGACACACTTTTACTTAAGTTCCTTCTACTAATATACTGAATGTTAAAATGCAACCTGGTTGCATTTCTCTGATAAACTCTGACCCTCACAGAGAAAGTAAAAGAGGGGTGTTGCCATAGGAAAAAAAATAACTTGAATATGAGGTCATTTCATTAGTCAGATGAAAGTGAAAGGAATGTCCCGTAATTTTTGTTGTTTAAATGTGTGACCCACCTTTGCCAGCTACAAAGTCAGTGGACTCCATAATTAACAAGTGTCATGAAGACACTTACAAAAGGTTTAAGTGCCAGGGGTAATTTCACAGAATTATTGTAAAAGTGTGGGAAGTGATTTTTCATGCACTCTCACATTTTAAAACAATTTTGCAATCAAACACTAATGCAAAGGTCTCTAAAGCAAAACTGTTAAAAGTTCCAGTTTCAAAATGGTTAATACATATTTCTTAAATTTTAAATTTTTCACTAGGAGAATACATTTCAACCCAAAAGCATGGAAAACAGCATGTTTTTAGTCTGAGGAATGTTGATGTTCTTTCCACAGCTAACACACTTGGGTCAAGTGGCTGTAATTATTTATAAAACCAATATTCCTTCAAAGGCTTGATACTTCTCCCCTGCCTCCTGGAAAGGCTGAAAACAAGAATGAGTCATGTTACTGCACTCCCAAACTTGGCTTTCCAGAAAATGTCACACACATACTGCTTGGAAGAAAGAAAAAGTGTTAAAAATATAAATCAGTAATTAGGAAGAGTTTCAGAATTTTTTTACAGTATTTCAAATTATTTGATTATGGATTTATACGTTTATAAAAACAGTGTTTCTGTCACTACCGTCCACTGCATAAGCTAAGCAGAAACACACACACACATGAAAGTGAGACCCACATTATTACTCCTGGACTGGATGTAATCCTGTGCAAGAATGTATGAGATCTTTTCCATATTCAGGGTTGATAGAAGACAGTTGGGTAGTTCTCTTTTCTTCCCAGAGCAAAGGAAAATCTTACCATGTGAGCCAGTGATAATCATACTGATTTATGAAAAATTGCTCTTGTAAAGATATCAGGGCCACACAAGAGAAGCTTGGGGGTCTGAAGTCAAGTTCTTGGCAGCAGAAGGGACAGATTTTAAGCAAGAGGGCAATTAGTTCTGGGTTTTCCTACTTTTCTGTGTCCAAAATCTACTGTTGGGGGGGGGGAAATTATGCAGTTACTTCAGCCTACTCTCTGGAGTTCTTAAAACAAATCTCCACCCCTTTCTCTTTTATTCTAATATGCTCTGTGGCAAGGCAAAATTCCAGTGCTGCCATTTAAACATAAAAGCAAAGCCACAAAAATTTGCTGTCTCAATTTGAATTCCAGAGCATAAGAGTGAGTCTCAGGTTGCCTTCAGATTCTTGGATGCATGATGAACTCAGGACATGTCCGTGTCCTGTGCTGGTACTTACTCTCTTACCCATAGTTAGGGTCCCCCTGTTGCCGTTTATTGATGAATGCAGTTGGAAGTTTAGATGAACTAGAAACATCCTACTACATTTTCTTAAGGTAAACTGGAGGAATATTCTAGAGTAGAAAATTTTCAACTCTTCTGTGCTTCAAAATCTTCTGTAGAGCATAATAAAACACACTCTTGGGCATGGCTTAGGGCTTCTGGCTGGCTGGAAACAGGTGATTGGAGACTGTGGATTTATATTTACAACAAGTTCCAGGTGATGCATTTACTTTATTTGGAGCAACTTTTTTGTTTGTTTGTTTGGTTGGTTGGTTTTAGTGTTTCAAGACCAGGTTTCTCTATAGCTTTTGAGCCTGTCCTAGAACTAGCTCTTGTAGACCAGGCTGGCCTCGAACTCACAGAGATCCACCTGACTCTGCCTCTGCCTCCCAAGTGCTTAAATCAACAAAATAGAAACAAAGAAAATACGCAAATAAATCAGTGAGACAAAGAGTTGGTTCTACGAGAAAATCAACAGAATAGACAAAACTTTATCCAAACTAACGAAAAGGCAGAGAGAATATCCAAATTAACAAAATCAGAAATGAAAGGGGGTACATAACAACAGACACAGAGAAAATCCAGAAAATCATTAGGTCATATTTCAAAATCCTGTACCCCACAAAATTGGAAAACATAAAAGAAATGGACAACTTACAAATATCACTTACCAAAATTAAATCAGATCGGATAAGCAAATTGAATAGATCTATAACTGCTAAAGAAATAGGAACAGTCTAAAGCAAAGAAAACCACCCCACAAATTATAATCCCAGAGAACCTAGACAACAATGAGGACCCTAAGAAAGACATACATATAGATCTAATCTACATGGGAAGTAGAAAAATATAAGATCTTCTGAGTAAATTGGGATCACGGGAACCATGGGAAATGGTTGAAGGGGAGGGAAAAAGAAAAAAAGGGGAGCAGAGAAAAATGTATAGCTCAATAAAATCAATACAAAACACCAGTATTTTATGGGGCATGACAACCTTGTGGAACATACAGACTGACAATAGATGTGACCGCTTGACAAGCAAAGTTGCAGCATGGATTGAGGAGGGACTAATGAAATTCTACTGTTTCTAAGCAGATACTAGCATCTGATTGTTGTGGGGGAAGAGAGGTCAGAGTTCTTCAGCCCTATGATGCTACCCATGATCCAGTATACAGTCCTATACAGATGCACATGCAAGCAGCACCAAGTGGACTAAGTGGACTAAGTGGGTTAAAATTAAGACTTACATGAAGTTGGGAAGGAAAAGAGGTGGAAAGTAGATAAAGGAGGAAATGAAGAGCAGAGAATGGGGAAGAGATCTGAAGCATTATATGCATTTATAAAATTTTTACACAACAACCGTGTCAAAATAAATGACTCTAGTGTTTGGAGTTGGGGCCATTGAAAATTAGAATGTGAATAGGCTTTTTAGGCAATGCCTTCATTATTCTGTATTTCAACTAGAATTAGAGGGTAAGGAGTCTCACAGACACACACATGCATGCTTTTCTTCTCCTTCCTTTTCTTCCTCCTGTCCTTCTTCTCTTTCTCCTCATCCTTTCCTCCTTCTTGACACCAAACATCTTTCTCTTCTTCTTCCTCTTCTTCCTCTTCTCCTTCTTTTCATCCTTTCCTCCTTTTTCTTGATGCCAACCACCATAAAGTGATGAAGTCAGGCGTGACTCATAAGACAGCTGGTGACATCTGTATAGATTTTCTACCCCTCAAATTATTAACTATACAAACTCCCTGTGTATATAAAGAAGTTAGCCTCATTGATTTTATTATATTTGTGGAAACTGACAAGTAGATGATCATTGTTTATTTATTGTTGGTTGTTTTTATCCTTAGCTCCTTGCTTTTTTGGTCTGTTGGGGGCCTGCCACCCAGCTCCCAAATAAATGACACAGAGGCTTATTCTTACTTACAAATACCCAACCTTAGCTTGGCTTGTTCCTTGCCATCTTTTCTTAATTTAAATTATCCCATCTACGTTTTGTTTCTGAGCTTTTCTCTTTCACTGTTTCTGTATATCTTTGTTTACTTCTTTTTCTGTGGCTTGCTGTGTAGCTGGGTGGCTGGTCCTCCTTTTTCTTGCTCCTGGATCTCCCTCCTATAATTCTCTCTGCCTGTCAGTCCTACCTATCTTTTTTCCTGCCTTGCTGTTCGACTGATCAGTTGTTTTAAATAGGCAAAGTAACACAGCTTCACAGAGTTAAACAAACGCAACATAAAAGAATGCAGCACAGCTTTGCATCATTAAAACAAATATTCCACAGAACAAATAAATGTACTACATCTTAAAATTATATTCCCCAACAATTGCTAGGGCCAGAGGCACAAAAATTGGGAGTAGTCTGCTTGAATTAGAAGTAGCACATCCTCAACACCTGGGTATAAAGTATGGCCAGAAAATTGGTCATAATGGACTAAAATGAATTAGGAGACCTCCAGTTATACAGAGTGGATTGAAGGGACACAACCATTTCTGCATGTCAACAGGTGAGAGGCTTTATTCTTCTCAGAGGTGAATGCTTCCCTGGAGGGTTTTGTGGAGGTTTAGCTGCTTTGTGTGAAGAATAGAGAAGATGACTGGTTTGATGTTCTTTTGAAAGATGCTCATGGACCTGATTTGAGTAGAACATAGAAGTTTCACTGCAAAGAGTTAGGCTGTAGAAAAATAAAGCGGTGAATGGAGTCTTATTCAGAAAGTTCTTTTCTACACATATCTTCTAAGGTTCTACCTTTGTTTTCTTCTAGATCTTTTAGTATTTCCAGTTTCACATTAGGGTCTTTGGTCTACATAGTTAATTTCTGTGAAGGGTGATAAATGTAGTCTAATTTCATTTTTTCTACTTGTGACATCCAGTTTTCCCCACTCCATTTGTTGAAAATGCTGTCTTCTCTCCCTCCCTCCTTCCTCTCTCTCTCTGTCTCTCTCTCTCTGTCTCTCTCTCTCTCTGTCTCTCTCTCTCTCTCTCTCTCTGTTGGCATGTTTGTCAGTTTTCTGTGGTGAGGGAATTTAGGGGATTCTTATCATATCATCTATCATCTTCAAATAGAAATGGTTCACTTTTTTTTTCCTACTTGTGTCACCACTTTTACTTCTTTCTCTGGTCTTATTTCTGTAACTAGGGCTTCAAGGACTACATTGTAACACTGGAAAGCAAAGGGATTGAGTATTTTAAACATCAAAGTGTCCAGAAGACTTGTGCATATGGGGTGAGAGGAAAAGACCACAGATATTTATAGTAAAAAATACTGGAATTCAAGACTTCCCAAGTTCTTGAATGTGCTCTCCAAAGACATGACTCAAGATGCAGATAGAGATTATTCGAGTGTGAGATGCCAAGATCTCCAAACAGCCAGGATGACGATTGAAATGGGTTAAGGAACACAGACCTGCAAGTACCAGTGTTTGAGGAGCAACACAGTTGTCTAACTCACGAAGGGTGTTGCCTTAAGGAAGTAGCATAAACATCTACAGGTAATAAATGGTATAAGCAATGTCATAAGCATTTCTAAACCTTTCGTTGTATCTGACTCTGCTAAAGGGCATTACCTGACAAGATCTGAAGAATTCAGTGCCACTAAAAGGCAAACAAACAAGAAAATTATCATGAGAAAAACATTGGAGATTGTGCAATATATAGGAATCCAAATCAGCCATAAAATGTACCTGCCCAAATGCCTACAGCCAAGACAAAATGAGGATAGACCTAATAGAACACAGACAAGATAGTGTGATGAAACCAAAGAGAATCACTTGTTTAAAGGTATTTATTTTTATATTACATGTGTATGTCTCTGTGTGATCGTGAGTACAGATACTTGAGGGGAACAGATGTTTGGGATTCCTGTAACTAGAGTTAGAGATGGTTGTAAACTGCATAAACTGGGCCATGGGAGCTAAAGTAGGGCCCTGTGCAAGAGCAAACAATGCATGATCCTTACTACTCCTCCCGCTACAGCCCCCTAGGCTTTTTTTTTCTAATTCTAATTTTTATATGAATGCATATTTAAGAAATATAAGAGTTGTTTATTGAATTGGCTACATACTGTGAGATAAAGGTCATGAATCATAGAAAAGGGTGGAGGGATGAGATCAAATTGGCAAGAGTGGCCTACTGACCTGGATAGGGGAGACCCACCCATTAAGGTACATGGAACTGGGCATTGAGCATGCTGCCTTCTGCTTGCTTCTGTACACAAAGGAAGCCTTTGCAATAGGTGGTAAGACAAGTCTCCATGTATTCCCTGCTTTCTTTTTGCTATCACATGTTGAGCGCTTTTGAGTCCCTGTGGTGTGTCACACCAGGCCACTGTGAGGAGCTTTTGTTTACTGTTTGCCTTTCTGCCTTCCCACTTCACTCCTCACTCCCTTCCTTTAGAGGTTGGCTCTGTCTTTCTTGACTGTTTATATCTCTGTGCTTGGAGACTCTCCCCACTCCGTTTGTTTACTCCTCCTATATATGTTAATCTATTAACAGATCTTCAGGGCACCTTGGAACTAAAAGAATTTTTGAAAAAAACAAGAACACTTACCACTATCCCTCCAGTCTTCTGGAACTACAATCTTTCAGCTTCTACTGTCAATCACAGAAAGCTCCATTAGAAGTCAAATCAGAGCCCATTATGAAATGCCAAAGGCTCTAAAGAGGTTTATCTGCAGCTTTCTGATAATAAGGTGTTGGAGGAAGAGAGTCTAACCATCTTCTGAGTTATGAATAGAATGGGCTAACCCCTGATGCTCAGTGTAAAAACCAAGATTCTTAACTATTCTCTTTTGTCCTACAAATTGAGAACACACACTGCCAACTCTGTAGAGCTGCGGTCATAAAACCTAACAAAGGCATCACAGACCAGTGAGGATTTAGATGCAGTAAGGGGGTGCTAGAGATGCACTAAACAAAACAAGGTAGTGAGGAGTGTGCAGTAGAGAGTTCCCAGCAATTTACCAGCTGAGAGCATACCTGACTCCCCAGAGGTCGTGTTTAAGGGATGTGGTGCCACCCACAGTCTTTCTCCCCCCTGATTTAGAATTTCTTTTTGGACCTCCAGGACAACCTTTCTTCCCATCAAATGTCTCTATCTCTCCATCCCTTCATGGAGCTAACTGCACACACAACGTACCAGTTTCTTTGCTCTGAACAACTCCAGAAATCAAGAATCTGCTGACAGCTGATAAATAATGAGTGGATTAATACAAGTTGTCGTCTTGGTTAAAGAAAATGTTTTTTTGTTGTTGTTAAAGAACTTTCAATTCTTAATGAATAACTTCAGAAAGTTTCAGTATATTATCCTATATGCATAAAACAGAATTAACCTATTGTTAAAAATAGATAAATATTTATCAAAACATTCATGAAAATTATGTATTCATCCTTTAAATAACACACATTTAGGGGTAGGTAAGAACTTTTTTTCACTTTTGACTTTTTTAGTGAATTTATTTGATAAAAATGTTAAATAGAACTGGGATCATGAACAAGTAACTAGAGACATTCTTCTACTATAACACTCATTAATCAAATAGAGAAGTTCTTAATATACAATAAATCTTAAAAATTTAAGCTTATATTTTCCTTTTTTTTATTTTTATTGAACTCTACATTTTTCTCTGTTCCCCTCCCTGCCTCTCCCCTCTTAGGATGTCAGTATGGCAATTTCTCAGAAAATTAGGAAATAACCTTCCTCAAGACCCAGTAAAACCACTTTGGGGTATATATCCAAAGGACGCTCAGTTGTGCCACAAGGACATGTGCTGAACTATTTTCATAGCAGCATTGTTTGTCATAGCCAGAATCTGGAAAAAAACCTAAATGCCCCTATACTAAAGAATGGATAAAAAAAATGTGGTACATTTACACAATGGAATACTACACAGCAGAAAAATAATGACATCTTGAATTTTGCAGGAAAATTGATAGAGTTAGAAAACATCATTCTGAGTGAGGTAACCCAGAAACAGAAAGACAATTATCACATGTACTCACTCATAAGTGGTTTTTGAACATAAAACAAAGAAAACCAGTCTACAAATCACAATCCTAGAAAACTTAGACAACAACAAGGACACACACACACACAAAATAAATAAATAAAAAATTAAAAAAAAAACAGAGCTAATCTACATGAGTAGTAGAAAGAGACAAGATCTCCTGAGTAAATTGGGAGCATGGGGACCTTGAGGAAGAGTTGAAGAAAATGGTTTTATTTGGTCTGGTAGCAAGGTTAAAACCCTGAATAAATGTCTAAAATGTTCTAAGTTTTACTTAAGTATTTACTGGAGATTTCAAAACAAATAGCTACTTCACTGTGTAGAGGGAAGGTTTTTTAATTGGTCATGGCTTTAAGTATATTTCAGTTATTATAAAAGTGGCTGCTAACTCCACATCCACCCTTGAGGTTCAACTATCTATTAACTGAAGAGATCAGTATCTTGGGGAAAAGTTTCTACTTTGCTTCAGAAGAGTGAGGTCGTAACTAAAGCTACTTTCTCTCCCATATCCAACTGAACAAGAGGAACCTCTCTGACCCTCCCCCAACAATTTAATATTTTCAGCAACACAGATAAATTCACTTTTAACTGTCTTCACACTAATTATCTGCAAATTTAGTCTTTCCCTTCTTCTATTAGCATGGTCATTCATTTTGTATATTTAAGTCTTTCTAGAAGGATCGCTGTTGCTGTTACTTACTCTTCATTTATCCATATGATAGTGATATTCCCTAACTTATTGGCCACTTCATGGCTTTTTCTAACAGTTCCACATATGTTACCTCACTAATCCAAAATTGAAAGAGATGTCTTTGAAATAATAACAATTTGTCACCCAGCATTTTCTTGGGAAGGTGCATTTTAGCATGTTGAAAGTAGATTAAGAAATAGGAACAAAAGTTACCTTTGTGGAATCATTGGTCATTTATCTGTACCCCCAAATGAGCTAGTAATTATTTCAACAACAAACGGGGAGAGATTTATAAATGGGCAGAGTCTAACTAGCTGTCTTTTTACCATCTGCCCCTTTGGGGCTCATATTCTACAACATCCCCTATGTTGAAAGCCAAGTCGAACTCACATTTCGCCATGAGTCAATGTTTTTGTGTGTGCAACTGATCTGCAGAAAATACATCAAAACAAATGAAGAAAGAAATAAGTCTTTTCAAGAAATGGAGTTAGAGTAACAGATGTTCACACATCCCAGCATGAAGGGAGAGCCTTCCCTCACACATATAACCCTTCCCTGGTGTGTTTCTGTCGGCTGCAATATAATACCTAAAGCTTATTGTTTCCTGAAGAGCAAGTAGACAAAGATCAAAAGACTGTATCTGGTAATCGTCTCTTTGGTGCTTCATTCTAAGGAGGAAGGGGGAAGGTTATCCAGCACACAGTCCTTTGCAGGGAGGAGATATGAAGTGTTATGGTTTGCACTTCTGTCCTTTTATAAGTGTCATATCCCTACCCATGAAGGTAATGTCCACATGACCTTTACATTGGGCACCATCTCTCCATTTCCAGCTCAAGATCTTTGAGTGATAGAGTCAAACCATAGCAGGGAAAGTAGCATGTTTGAGTATTACTTAATTAGGTACATCATTTAATAGGAGATATATAGATAAGACAATAAAAATTCGGTAATGACACTTTCTATTTTGTAAAGAGGAATGACCTCATAGGTACCCTTGATATCACAGTTGTAAAACTCCAAGCTCTGCCAACAGAAGGAAACTTCAAAAAGGGCCTGAGGTTAGAAGTCCTACCAACTAAAACCCTCAGCAGAAGACCCAACTAACCTGCCGATAATCCTGTCCCATAGGAACTAAATGCATTTGTGATGGTGTAAGCTGCTAAATATGTAACTGCTTGTTACATTATGGGAGAAAGAGACTACAGTAATATTTGGACAGAGCATAGACTAGTGTTCCCGAAGAAGGCCAGTCCCAGGTCATTCCATTCCCATCCACTGTTCACATTCTAGTGTTGGAAGCCTGAATGACAACGTCTTATCTTCAAATGGCTGCCACGATGCACTCCATGTTGAAGCTCTGAGTGATGCGTGATAGGTTGTTCAGGGTGGAGGGGAGGGAATGGAAACATTTATTTTTATCCTGCTCTCCCTGTGACAGAGGTATCACAGAACTCTGTCTGCCATTGTTAACCTGCGGATCCTGTAACCATTGTCTGTTAAAGACCGAACAATAGGGACTATTTGTCTTTGCGGGGCATAGATTGAATGAGCAAAGGGTGGCTATTTCTAGAAGTGCTGAGCTCTTCCCCACATCCACTTCATTTCATTTTAAAAAGAGTACCAGCTGGTCACCTTAAATAACTGAAAACATAATGCAAAATGAAGCTTCTGTTTGACTACGCAGCCTGATTTACGTTCATATCTCTGCCTCCTGAGCATCACTCCATGCCTTGTTCCCTAAACATCAGAAACAATGTTTATTTTAGCAGCCAAAGGAAAATTCTGAAAAAGATGGCAAGCATACGCCCTATCCACCAATCCAGATAGTCACCTCTCCTGCCCATTCACTGGGCCTCCTAGTACACACAGCGACTTTGCTTAGCACAGCCTTGCAGGATGCAGTGGAAAGGACCAATATAGTGTCTGGCTGCCAGCCCATCGCAGCAGAATTACCCTGCCTGGGTCTCTGCCAATCAAATAATAATGAATTGCTCTGGTGGAAAAGATCAAACAGTGGGGACGGGCCGTAAGAGGAAGAACACATCTGCTAAGAGAGCCCACCAAAAACGTTGCAAAGTGTTTCTGTTTATGAAATAATTCAAGTCTGAAGCTGATTCAAGGACAAGCCAGTGGCCTTAGGAGAGAAGACAGACATAAATACCAAATCCACCAAGGATAATTTAAAAGTAACATGCACACTCGCACTCAAACACACACACACACACACACACACACACAGAGAGAGAGAGAGAGAGACAGAGAGAGAGAGAGAGAGAGANAGAGAGAGAGAGAGAGAGAGAGAGAGAGAGAGAGAGAGAGAGAGAGAGAGAGAGAGAGAGAGAGAGAGAGAGAGAGAGGTGGGAGAGTATACGGAATTATAGGTAATTGCAAGCACTATAAGATATAACTTAAGACTGAATTTTACTATGCATCTAAGATAAAAAAGGATTTCAGCAACTCACAGAAATGCTTTAGACACGGCACATGTGATCCCAATTTAATGTTGTTTGTAAAGATTTTAAGTTCTTGGCTTTGGACTTGATTACAAGTAATTTAAATGAACAGAGCTAAACATTTATTTTCTGGCATATGTCCTAGGAATTCTCTCCATTTGTCAACAAACACTGTAAGTTCCAGTAATTACTAGACATTTGTATTATCCACCTATAGCCTAGGCACAAAATCTACCTTAGATCAAGGAGAAGGGGAAAGCTTGCCATTCCTGGGACTTCGATGTCATAGATTAGTCCCCTGCTTCATTACCCATGGACCCTCAATATGCTGATGTTGAATTTCATCCTTCTAACAGTACGACGATATCTTGAGTGTGGTAAAAGCTTTCTGTCCAGTGACTACTCAGTAGCCCCAAATTATTTAGCACAGTACTCCAAATGTGTATCTGCTGGAATTGTGAGGTAAGACTGAGTTGAGAAATTCATAGCCAGGATGATAGCGTTACAAACAGTTGGCCAGAAAGCCTCCCCCTGCCTTTCCTTCAGATGCAAATAGCTCTCTGGACCTGACAAAAGCCCCCAAAAAAACTAAACAAAGAGTGACAGGCTGGGGACAGGAAGAGGGAGTCCCTACCACAGAGTTATAAATAGCTTTCTTTTGCGTGATCTGCATAAAAGTCCTCAGAGTGGCCTGGCTGCTGCTGCCCTGTCTTCTCACAGTCAGCGCAGACAGCAAGAAAGACTGCAGAGAGAAGGGGAGATTTAATAAAGGTTAGCCAGTGTGTTCGTGATTGTCCTGGGGCCAGAGAGGTCATTCAGAATGCAGATGGGGTCCCATTGCACCACAGGACAGTTACTCCACAGCCCCCAAAGCAGACTCCTGTCAAGACTCTCTGTAGACATTTCAATATGTACATACTCAAGTCCCTTATGCAAAATGGCCCAGTATTTGCATATGACCTGCATATTTGGAAGCATTTTGGATTGTCTTTCTGGAATGAAATATGAATGGTTTGCACACAGTTGTTAAACTGCACTCTTTAGTGAGTTATGACAAAATAAAGTTCACGTGATTAGTACACATGCAATTTTAAAAAATACTTTCCATTTACAGTTGGTTGAAGATGTAGGTGTGTCGCCTAAAATACTGAGGGCCAGCAGTACTGCCTCTTCCAAATCATTTGCTCTTGGTTTGTCTGCTGACTATGGTTTCAAGTACTTTCTCCTTTTCCAAGGAAGAGTAAATTATAGCAAACAGCAATGACCCAGGTGACTTTCCTGTGCTTCAGAGGATAAGTCCAGAGAAGAAAAGGCATGCAACACCTCCAGGAGGTCTGGGGGGAGTGTTTGCAACTCTTTAAGCCATTCTGTTCTCTATGATGTTCAGGCTTTATGGACTGGTGTATCTGTGTTTTAGCTGTGATCACACAGTATTATTTTGAACCCACTGAGCAGAACTATTGTTCTCAGAACACATATCTATCACAGCCTTCCTTTCCTTAAACCCCACAGCAAGCCACCACTTATCTGTGTGTATGTCTGTGTGTGCAGAGGAGGCAGAGAATACACTCATAGTCTCCTTGCGGATATCTAAAATTACAAATACTTCCAAACCAAATATGTATACATATATGTATGTGTGTGTGTGTGTGTGTGTGTTCTATACACACATATCTAGGATAAAGCTTGACTTACAAATGAGACACAGTACAGGTTTAACAACAGTAACTGGGAAGAACAAATGTAACACAATACTACCAAAGAAAGTTACTGACATGAGAAAAACTAAATTAATCAATTGCCTACTTATGGAATTTTTCAATCATCAATTTGGACTGTGGCTAGCTGATGGGGACAAATTGTAGATCATGAAACATCAATAAGCGGGATTTAAACTACATGCCTCTCTCTATTCTCTCCTTGATTCTGAAGTCTCAGGTGGGTGGGGTCTGCGGGACTGTATTTGTTTTCTAGAGACAAAAGCTTGAAGCTGCAGAGGCTTACAACTGTGCTGTACACTGCTGTATCCTGCATGTGGGCAGTACCTCAGGATAAGAGAAGAATAAACTGCCTGTGTTTGTCCTTTCCATATCACTGGGAATAACTGTCTTCAACCTCAGCGAGTCTTGCTTAATAATGAGCCTGAAATTATGAACCACCTCCAAATTCCACAAAACTCTGGACATTTTAAGAATAGTTACTTTCTTCTTTAATCCTCGGAGGGCCTTAAGCTACCGACCTTTGGAATATCACAATGTTCTCATTTCACAAGTGACTGAAGGCTGACAATGTATACAAACATTTTTTTTTTTTTTGCATACAATTCCTGGCACTTTTACAGGAGCAGTGACAGAGAAATCAAGAAAAATGAATTGCCACGTCACCAAACCCTAAAGCATTTCTACTGGGAACATACTGATGAATTTTCTTCCAGTCTTCTTCTGTGTGTGTGTTCATGTGTGTGTGTGTGTGTGTGTGTGTTTGTGTTGTGTGTTCGTGTATGTGGATATACATGTAGAGGCCAAAGGTGAAGTGTCTTTATCAACCTCTCACTGAATCTGGAGCTTCCCAACTCAGCCAGGCTGAGTAGCCAGTGAGACATTCGCTAACAGCTAACAGTGCTATTTGTAGAAGTTGAAGAACATTTAGGAGACGGGTTCTAGCTTGAGGAAATTTGCTCTTAGATGGTAGCCCTAATTCCTGTCCTGGCGTGAACTGTCTGCCACCATGACTTCTCTACTCCAGTGGACTGTATTTCCTAAAACCATGATCCAAAATAATTCCTTCCTCCCTAAAGTTGCTTATTGTCAAGTATTTCATCACAGCAATGAGAAAAGTAACTAATGTATGTTTTAATATGATTAAAATCCCTTTGTAATCTTTTAATTACTTTAAAATTTTTATAATAAATCAAATTAATCCAAATGGTTGTAGTGTTGGACATAACTTTTAGAATACGATCAGAAAGTAAGTTTGAATGCGTGGCTTTGAGAGATTTGTTGTCCATGGACTCTCATCGTGTTTTCTTTCCCTCTAACTTATAAAAACATGTATAGCCTTTACTCTTCCACAAATAAGAAGGTATTGGCCAAGCATGGCCTGAGTGCAGACTGTTCAGGACGTGAGTCAAAGATATAATGAAGACATGAAGTAAAGCTACAGAGCACTCACCATTGAGGCCTCTCTTTAAATATTGTTTCATACATGTTTTGCTGTGTTAAAATATTTATGTTAAATGAACACCTAGAAAAAGAGATAATTGGGAGCATTTTTGTGGGGACACAAGAACCCCTCATTTATATGGAGCTCTTATGGGACCATGGGGATACAAGAGCCTTTAGTCTAAGATATATACCGCAAAGTGAAAACAAAGGTTTCTACCTTTCCCTGTAATTCCCTCCCTTCATCCCTTCCTTCCTCTCTCTCTCTCTCTCTCTCTCTCTCTCTCTCTCTCTCTCTCTCTCATACACACACACACATACACACATACACACATGCATAAGGGATGGGTGGTGAGAGAGAGTGTGTGTGCATTTTTGTTCCTTGTCTCTGGCGTGACAACTCCACCTTACTTGCCTAAGAAAATCACAGTTGCAATGCAGAGTCACAATCTGGATTGTTTAAATACTTTTAAAAATGACCCCAAGGCAACTGAAATCTTCTAGTTGAACATCATCTTAAAATGTGTGGACAGTGGTTTTCTGCTGCTGATGCACAACATAGACTTTCCAATTCTGGCATATTCCATTACATCTTCATTGTTCTTTGTAGCCTCCCTTCTCACTCCACAAGTAATAATCTGCAGCCAGCATCGCAATATATGTGCACAAAGCTTTGTCTCATGAGAGGAATCTGCCATCCTAGTGACTTTCTTACCAAGTAACCCTGTGCTTATCAGCAGCACACAGCTAAGATGTGGCTTGGTAACCTGAAGAATTCTCAGCCCAGGCTCAGCACCAGCTTCACGCAGCTCTGCAGAGAACAATGTTTAGGTTCTTCGTGACCCATAAAATGTAATCTCTAGGATGGAGTACACAATTTTGGCTAATAATTATAGCAAAAAGTCAATTACAAAGAGCTCGTCTTGGGAGCTGTATCTCTGAGCATTCCAGAAGTTTTCCATTTTAATAAAACTACCTACATTTGAGTAATTGTCCATAGTATCTGGCCTTTTCCTCATCTAAAGTTCTGATACTTACAAATTACGCAAAAAAAGAAGAAAGGAAAAGAAAAGAGTTTTTAAGTATAACATGGCAGAATTTAATTTGTTTAACATGGCAGAGTTTAATTGGTTTGATGTTTTGTTCACAAGGTTACATTCATGTTTCTAATTCTTCTTTGAAGCGTAATATCGACTGCATCCAACAGAAAAGAATAAACAAACAAGATGTACTTACAGCAAGTGTCTCTTAAAAATTACAGAAAATAAATAAATAAGATTATTTTATAGCTCAAATATTATCAACTGTTGCCCCCTGCTGGCTGAATCTTGCAATTCAGTTTCAGAGTAAAAACTACAACACTAATAAGTAAGCATGTGTGTGGGAGCTGGACCATCAACTTTTCAACATGTGTAAGGCCTCTATCCTTAGTTGAGCCTTCAGATATTTCTGTTTATAGAGTCAGCCTCTCAGACAAGGTGACTAGAGGTTGGGACTGGTAGCTGCATCCACTAAAGAGAATTTCCATTAGAGAGCAAGGCCCATGAGTAAATTCATGAGGTACAGCTGTCTCACTTTGATGGGACCAAAGAGGACTCATGTCCTATGGGGGTAGCTATATAACTCCACCACAAGCTTTTGTGAGTGTTCAAGGCTACCGAAATGTTATATAGAATACAGGAGATCATAACCAACTTATCTTCCTCCAATGGGTGTGTCTCATGGCTTGGCCAAATACAGCATTCGTCAACATACTTGGAGAACATGACTCAAATGTGTGTTTAAACCCTGCAACCCTCACAGGTAGGCATTGCTCAGTCTGTTTAATAGATGGAAAATCACAAACACAGAGAGGTCAACAGCGGCACTGCTGAGGGACAGTCAGAGCTGAGCTAAGACCTCTTGAACTGCTCGCAATGATGCTGCTACACTCTCTGGGTAATTTGTTCACACCGCTGCAGCATGACTACAACAGCAGTCCCTCTGTTGGCTGACTTGCCTGTCACTGTGACCAAATTAGCAATGACTTAAGAGGATAAGATTTATTTTGGCTCACGTATTTATTTATATGCGTGCCTTGGGCCTATGGGCTTGGGCAGAACACTGTGTTAGCAGGAGCATGCCACAGAAGAAAAAGTGTTCATCTCACAACCATCCAGGGAGCAGAAAAAGGGGGTATAAGAGGGGACTAGAATGAGATATAGCTCCAGTCACACACCCCTTAGTCCTACTTTCACCAGGAGGCCTCAACTGCTACCTTCCACCCAACACTTCACAAAAAACCATCATACTACAAACTCATCACAGGCTTAATCCATTCATTAGCACAGAGAATTTAACATCTAATTGTCTCTGGGGATGCCATCACACTCAGTGGGGAGCTTGAAGCCCTCTAAACATTTCTGACTCTAATCAAGTTCTCGATAGAAACTGGCCATAACACACTCTTTCTGAGCATAGAGCCAGCTTCCTGCTCCAAAGACCTTGTCAGGAAACTTTCTGTTTAACATTTTTCCATCAACATTAATCGTTCAAAGGCCTTTCATTGTCCCCTTTCTCTCAGACTGCCCAGCATCCACCCCATCCTATATAATTTCATTGGGTAGATTATCTACTTTTGTCTCTTTAATGATCATATAAAAACTTTTATCTGACATTTCTCCACCTCCAAAAAAATGGAGTTTGGAGAGAGAAAAGTCATTTTTTCTTCGGTAATTTTACATAAGAACTACCCAGTGAAGCTTCCATCAGCACAAGGCACCCTGTGCATAAGGATGTGTGCAGGAGTTGGGGGAACTTTTTCTGAGGAGACGTTAGCAAATATCTACTCACCCCACACAGAACAGCAGACAGAAACAAAAACGTGATTCCATACAGGTGTAGTTTGGTGAACCAATTATCCTAATTGGGGTTACATACAGGATCATGGGCAGTTTATGATGGGTGGCTATACTACCAAGGAAAAAATGTCTCTCTTTCTCAGCAATGGCTTTTTGCCTTATCCTTTTCAGGGAGGCCTTCTTGAGTTCCACTGCATTTTAAGATGCAATGTTAATGAGCCCAGTTTTGTGTGAATGTCCTTCAGGCAATTACAGTTGCTGAGTTCAAGAAGACAGAAGCCAATTCCTTGGTTTTATACCCACCCCAGGACAAATCCTCCCAGAAGCAAACATGTACAGAAAAATCAATGCATGAAAATGTTGTCGTGGAAAATAAAACAGAGGTTCAGACACCCATCAAAAAAAAACAAAAAGGAAGGAAGGAAGACAACTGGACAGTGGACAGGATGAGTTTCTGAATACACCGTAACTGTGAAAAGGTGTTGGCCAGGCCCATGGGTAGTCCATTAAACAGATTGTGATTTGGGCAGAGGTTGCTAGATTCTAGTTTACACAATCTAAATCATCTCTGGCTGGAAAACCTTAGTAGATTCAAGGCCAAGAGGCCTTGCTGGTTCAAAAGCAGCAGCAGTATGCTAAAAGCTTAGATTCCTCACGGAGGGCTCTGTTCCCATGGTGATATGTACAATGAACTCTGATAAATATTGCTATTATAAGCTTACCTTGAAGCATTGAACCATGAAGTATATGATCTCTCTCTCTCTTTCTCTCTCTCTCTCTCTCTCTCTCTCTCTCTCTCTCTCTCTCTCTCTCTCTTATACACACACACACACACACACACACACACACCATAGACTAGATGGCTATAAAGAGATATTTTATTTCTTCCACTTTTAGAAAGGCTGAAAAATACAAGATCAAGGTGACTACACACCCTCCATTTGGCAAGGACTGCTCCTTGGGATACAGATCTGCATTTTTTTTCCATTATCTTCATGTTGCAGATTGGAGATGAGGCAAGTAAAACAGAGAAACAAACTCTCTCCTGTCTATATAAGTTGACCAATCCTTTATAAGAATTATACACTCATAACATAATTATTTCTTAAAGACCCCACCTTCTCATTTCATCACATTGAATTAGGATTTCAACATAGAAATAGTGCAGAGATACAACTATTTCTTGTATAGCACTGGTGAGTTTAAAATGGCACATAAATATGATGTCTCCCCTTCTCCTCCATACTCACTTTATTCCTAACCCCAAGTGTGTTACTTTTCTATTGCTGTAATAAATCACCATGACCAAAAACAACCTGGGGAGGAAAGGGTTTACTTGGCTTACATCTGCCAGGTCACCGTCCACTGAGGGAAGCCAAGGCAGGAACTGAGACAGAAGCGATGGAAGAATGCTGCTTACTTGCTCCTCGAGGCCTGCTTTCTCATTCTGCCTTCTTGCAGCGCTCGTGACTCTTCAGTAATATCATTGAATGAAGTCTGCTGGGCCCTCCCACTTCAATCATTAAACAAAACTGTGCTCCACAGACTTTGCCTACAGACAATGTGATAGAGACATTTTTTTCTTCAACTAAAATTTCCTCTTCTCAGGTGACCCTAGTTTATGTCAAGTTGACATAAAACCTTACCCAAACAAACAAGGAAAGGAAACGTCTATAACTACATATATTCTCTCCAGACTTCCCCTCCTAATTCTTTCAAGATTAAATTCCTAAAGGAACATTCCTCAAGGTCCAATTTCCCCGAAATGGGTTCTTTTCATTTCCCTGTCAATCAGTTGTACTCGTCTGTCTGTAGCATTAAAAACATTCTCGTGTCATCAACAGAAATTTTGTTTTGTTAATATTTGAAAAACACTCAAAACAAAAGGCCTCAGAATATTTGGAATTATCCAATTTATGGAAGAAGTTTTGTGGCAAAGGAATTGGAGTTGACCCTTGATACACTATGAGAAACCTGGATGAGGGAGAAGTTGGGATTCAAACTCTGCTTCTCATTTCCTTTGACCCAAGAATACCGTCACTTGTCACCGTACATTATTACAGTAAATGTTCATTCATCCATTAACTCATCTATTTATGAGTTAAAAAACTGCAAAGAAAGGGATTTACAGCTTACGTAAGTCAATTCTTTGATGCTACTATTGTGTACCACTTTACTTACGAACTATGTCTACTATCTGAGTTAGCAGCTTTTCTTGACTAACTTTATACATGGACTATAGCAACAGTAATACTTTCATACTCTGTCAAAAGTCGTATTTCCTGCCGGGTGATGGTGGCGCACGCCTTTAATCCCAGCACTCGGGAGGCAGAGGCAGGCAGATCTCTGTGAGTTCGAGACCAGCCTGGTCTACAGAGCTAGTTCCAGGACAGGCTCCAAAGCCACAGAGAAACCCTGTCTCGAAAAACNAAAAAAAAAAAAAAAAAAAAAAAAAAAAAAAAGGCGTATTTCCTGAAATTAGAGTCTGAGACTTTAAATTGAATCAAACAATATTTTAAAAATTCTTAAAGAATCCATAGGTTCAAAACTTGTCTACCATGAATCAGCCATTTGTCAACGTATCCACTCCATATATACTACTCAACCTTAATCACTTGGCAGTTATTTCAATTATCTAATCAACTGTGGAAGTCCTGACATGACTGTATTCAAGCAACTTTTACTTTACTTAGTAATATTCTCAAGATGCAAATGAAACAAGGATAGTAATTTGGAGAAGCCTAAGAGAGACTATCGAATCCTGCCTTTGTATAAAAACAGGAATGTTCCAAAGTGATAGAAAAATAATGTCATGAGTTAAGGCTTCTAAGGCCCAGAGTAAACTATTATTTGCTGTCTTATTAATCTCACTGTGGCTAATTGATAAATTAGAACTTATAATAGCTCTGTATACACTTCCCACATGAATGCACTATAAATGTAGTCCTAGCTGAAACTTGAGACATACTCGTAGATAAGGAGGGGCTGCTGCACTTCTGAGGCAGTGTCTCAGGAGAAATGGAATAAGGGAGTAGGTGGAGGAGATGAAGGAGTTAAGGAAGAATGCCTTGATCTCTTCTGGAGAGCTGAAGCTGATAGCAGGAGACTCTCTAGATCATTTGTACACCATGGAGTGTGCTCTCGCATGTTATTAGGGGAAGGGACGATCTGCTGTGACTTCTTATTGTGACCCTGCTTCCAGGTTGCAGGGAAAGAAGCCAGCTATGAGTCTTCAAGAGGCAACAACATTCTCAGCATTTGAAGTACAGCTGTACAGCCTGGTAAAGGTGATTGAAACAAACACTTACAAAATATGCCACTATATGCTATATATTTAAAGGCATCAATCTCCCTCAAAATGACTTACTACATAAACTTTAAACTTGGTCCATAAAAGATAAATTTAGACTAAGCATTTTCATTCATGTTTGAATGACAGGAAATCATATAAATACCAATACAGTCTTACAAAAATTGCCCCACACAATTAGCTTCATTTTTGAAAGTTTTGATTGTTACATCCTGCTCTAGACCTACCATATTTTTTTCTCTAAGACTTCAGGGGATTATGATAAAGGCACAGGAGCTGAGGGGCGTAAAGGAATGTTTACAATGTCAAAGCATACTCAAGGCTGCAGTGATCGGAAATACAGCACAGAATAAACCGGGGTAATCAGTGAGAGGCTGGGCAGAGAAGCGAAGGCAGAGCCCAGATCATGAGAGCACCTGAGATAGAAAAATCGTTGGATCATTGTCTAAAGGACAACTTCCTTGAGTTCTCTAGTAAAGTAACAACAACAACAAAGATGTCTTAAAACACAAATGATTCATCCACTTGAAATTCTAAAGGTTAGAATTAAACATTGAAGTGGGATGTGGACTGTACTTCTCCTGAAGGTATCCCAGGAAATGACCTGCTTGCTCCTCCAGCTTCTGCTGGACACTGTGGGTCTTGGCTATGAGAGCACCACTCCATATGACCTTATCTCCCTCTACTTTTTAATTTATTTTTTAAAAACTATCTTTTCTCATTTGACATGCCAAATCCATTTCCCACTCCCTCCCTTCCTCTTGCCCCCTCCACCTTCTACCCTCCACCCCCATCTTACCACCCATCCAGTCCTCAGAGAGACTAAGGCTTCCCAAGGGAAGTCAGCAAAGTCTAGCACAGTGCATTGAGGCAGGACCAAGTTTGGTCCTATGCTGGTTCCCTCACTGTCAGGCCGAAGTTGGAAGGCTTCCATTAGCACAGTTAGGCTGTTTCAGTGGGTATTCCCATCATGGTTTTGAACTCTTTGCTTGTATTCTCACTCTTCCCTCTCTTCGACTGGACTTGGGAGCTCAGCCCAATGTACTGCTGTGGTTCTCTGTATCCACGTCCATCAGTTGCTGAATGTAGGTTCTATGGTGACATTTAAGATAGTCATCAATCTGACTACAGGGCAAGGCCAGTTCCGGTACCCTCTCCACTATTGCTTAGGGTCTTAGCTGGGGTCATCCTTGTGGCTTCCTGGGAATTTCTCTAGTGCTAGGTTTTTTGTTAGCCCCATAATGACTCCCTAAATCAAGATATCTCTTTCCTTGTTCTCTCTGTTTTTCCCCCCATCTCAAGCATCCCATTCCCTCTAGTTCTCCTCCCCTCCCCCTTTCCCCTCCTTTTCCCCTTCCACATTCCCTTCTCCTGCCACCCCAATGCTCCCAATTTTCGCAGGAGACCTTATCTATTTCTTCTTCCCAGGGGGATCTATGTATGTTTCTCTTAGGGTTCTCCTTGTTACTTAGCTTCTCTGGGTTCATGGACTATAGGCTCTTTACCCTTTGCTTTACAACTAGTATTCACCTATGAGTGGGTACATACCATGCTCATCTTTCTTGGTCTGGTTTACCTCACTCAGGATGTTTTCTTCTAGTTCCATCCATTTGCATACAAATTTCAAGATGTCATTGCTTTTTTTTTTAACCACTGAGTAGTACTCCATTGTGTAAAGGTACCACATTTTCTTTATTCATTCTTTTGTTGAGGGGACTCTCGGTTGTTTCCAGGTTCTGACTATTATGAATACTGCTGCTATGAACATAGTTGAACAAATGTCTTTGTAGTATGATTGAGCATCTTTTGGGTATATTTTCAAGAGTGGTATTGCTGAGTCTTGCAGTAGATTCATTCTCAATTTTCTGAGAAACCACCATGCTGATTTCCAGAGTGGTTGTACAATTTGCATCCCCACCAGCAATGGAGGAGTGTCCCCCTTATTCTGCATTCTCTCCAGCATAAGATATTATTGGTGTTTTTGATCTTAGCCATTAGGATAGGTGTAAGATAGTATCTCAGAATCATTTCCCTGATGGGTAAAGATGTTGAACGTTTCCTTAAGTGTCTTTCAGACATTTGAAATTCTTCTGTTAATAATTTTCTGTTTAGATCTGTACCCCATTTTAATTTGATTATTTGATATTTTGATGTCTAATTTCTTGAGTTTTTATACATTTTCGGGATCAGTCCTCTGTCTGATGTGGGGTTGGTGAATATCTTTTCTTATTCAGTAGGCTCCCTTTTTGTCTTATTGTCTGTGCCCTCAACAAGAACTATAAATCTTTAAAGAAAGAAGTTGAAGAAGATATCAGAAAATGTAAAGATTTCCCATGCTCTTGGATAGGTAGGATCAACATAATAAAAAATTGCAATCCTACCAAAAGTAATTTACAGATTCAGTGCAATCCCCATCAAAATCCAAACACAATTCTTCACAGACCTCAAAAGAGCAATATTCAACTTCATATGGTAAAATAAAAAAAAAACCCAGGATAGCCAAAACTATTCTGTATAATAAAAGAACTTCCAGAGGCATCACCACCCCTGACATCAAGCTCTAGTATAGAGGTATAGTAATGAAAACAGCTTGGTATTGGCATTAAAACAGACAGGTTTACCAATGGAATCAAATCAAAGACTTGGACATTAATCCACACACCGATGAACACCTGATTTTTTGCCAAGAAGCTAAAATTATACAATGGAAAAAAAGAAAGTATCTTCAACAAATGGTGCTATGGTGCTGGCATAACTGTATGTCAGCATATCAAAGAATACAGATAGATCCATGCCTATCTCCATGCACAAAACTCACGTCCAAATGGATTAAAGATTTCAATATAAATCAGACCACAATGAATCTCATAAAAGAGGAAGTGGGAAGTAGCCTTCAATGTATGGGCTTAGGAGACCACTCCCTAAATATAACACCAGTAGCAAAGACACTGAGAGTAACAATGAATAAATGGGACCCCCTGAAACTGAGAAGCTTCTGTAAATCTACCTCGCTGTTAATGTGAGGTTGATGATGGTCTTAAAGGCTTATTCTGAGAATCCAGGATAATCTCCTTAGCTCAGTGTTTTGAATTACATCTGCAAAATACACCCTTTCTAAATTAGTAACATTCATATGCTCCTGGGATAAGGATGCATAACTTAGGGGTAATCATTGATATACTATAATTGGAATGTATAGATTATTTTAAATCAAGAGAAAAACACAATCAAATTGATTATTAGGGGAAAATGGAAACCTTAAAGGAATGGATTAGATAAAGTTAGTTCTGAAGATAACAAAACTTTATTAGGGCCTGGTTAACATTTCAAATGATTAGTGATGAGGGGTTGGATAAGTATATTAGTGATAGGAAAGGCATGAAGCGAACTAAAATATAATTTTCAGAAATAAAAGAAAGGTTAAGTGTGTCTGGAAGGCACCAGCATTTAAGGTGCTGGATAGTACATATGCATGGGTAGGCACAATTTTATTGAATCGATCATATCTGCAGAAGGAATAATGGATTTGCTCAAATGGTCTCATTTCAGTTTGGGCTCTGCAGGTATAAAGAACCAAAGGGATTCAATCTAGTATGGTTGTAATAGATCTCTCCAGAAGATGGCTCTCATTCCATGTCTTTGCTTCCCATTTCTATCTTGTTTGGAAAAAAAAATCATTACAAATTTATGATAATATAATACGTTGACAGAAAAATACACTGTATTATTAATATATAACCTAAATATCACTTTAGACTGATACATCCATGTCTTCTAATGTAATAGTTCTTTCCAGTCCTGTATCACTGGGGCATCATAGTCCTGTATCAGGACACCAGAATTCTTTATTAAATAAGTAGGGAAGAAAGGCACAGTTTATGCTATATCTCATGGTTGAACAATCATTGACAGTCTGATTATGATTTCTAAATGCCTGGACTTGCAGTGTGGCTTTAAGATAAGCAAGCAGAGTTTTCTAAGACACATTCTTGTGCATCACCAATGTCATCTAAAAACTTTTTCTAGAAAGGTTTGTTCCATTATATTGATCTCAGTACATTCAAGAACTGACATGTATTTGGAAGAGAACAAGAGAAACAAAAGAAAGCAAACATACCCTCAGTTTTTGTCCTGAAAGTATCAATTGAGGAAAAGATGTAGGGAGAACCAAGGCCACATCTATTACTATTAGCACTGCATTTGCAAACGAGACTTATTTATGAATAAACCATCATATTTTCTAGCATTCCCATGAAGTTAAGCCTTGATGCAAGCCTAAATCCCCAAAAGAATATAGCTTGGGAATAGGTTCTCTTGGAAACATCTGTAGTGTGCGTCTTTACAAATACAATGAGATTCTATGTTGTAATCCCAGAACCTATGACTTTTCCATAGGGTACTTCCCTGGGCACTGGGCCATTTTGCATGTTCATACAGAGGCAGAAGGCTACAGAGAATTTTCTCATCGACAAATGACTGACAAGCAAAAAGAATAGAATCCCAGCTTCCTTAGACCCAGACCATCTTTGAGGAGTAATAGGAATGTTCCCACAGTTTTCATTTTTTTCTGTCCTGCTTCAATGATTCCCTGTTGCCTTTTCATAGGACTGAGATCTATTTGAATGGCTTCTGTATGCATGGCGGTCTCCGAATTTCCCTCTAAGGCTCCCAATCCAACCCAGAGCTCTAGAACAGATGTTGTTACTCCGTGTCCTATTTCCCATTGGCACCTGTAAGCAGCTCTGAGTTTTACTGCTAAGCTTTTCAATTCCAAACCTCCAGATGTCATTTCTAAGCTGGCAAGATTTCCTTCCTTTTCAAGTTGAGTACATTCTCTTTTAGAAATCATGAAAGCATCACAGATGGCCTCATGATATAAATAATTAGTGACAAAGACAATTATTGCTCATCTGTGATGAATCAAAGTTCTTTTATTTAGTCCACAACAAGTTGGACGTAGTCATTACATTGCCCTCGGGGCTGAACAGCCATACAGTTTAGAAGGTTGTCCTGTGCTTTTGCCTCCTGGGGTCGTGTGCTAAATATTTATCTGCAGTGTCCCTGTTCCTGTGCTCCCACACTATCAGTTTCCATGTTAATATTTTTCTTGGCAGTTGGTAACAGGCTCTGCAGTACAAATTTCAGGCTTTATTTGTCAGAGCTTTGACTTTTCGGTTCTTTTCAATACCCTTCACAATGAGAAATTGCTCTTCTGATGGTGTAAGCAAGATACCCAGCAATGCACAGCAAGCCCTTTAACATCCTCTCTTTGAGGCAGATGACCTCCTGCTGGTTTCAGTTTGTCTTATGGCAATCTCTATTTCATCATCCTCCCTGACCTTCATTGATTAAAGTTGGGATGATTATCCTTTATCCCTCCTTGGCAACTTGGTCTCAGAAGTGTATCTATATAGAAATTCATGTGTAGACTGATCAATGGATAGTACCCTGAAGGAGGAGTCAGAAGCCCTTAGTGACAATGAATTATGCACTTTGGTTTCTTCATGGCTTCGACCAAGTGTGTGAATTTAAATCCTCAATCAACACCAAAAGAAACGGGGGGGGGGGGGTCTGACTTCATGATTTCCACACGTAGTAAGTTTGAGTTCCAAAATAGGTACCCTGTCTGACTCATCCCTGCTGCTTTGCCATCTTATAGTACAAGCATCACAGCTCAGTTATAAATGAAAAAAGATATTCTGGAATTTTTGCAAGAACTTGTTTAAATGTGAAGGATGTGACAGTTTTAAATACAGCCATCAACAGCACTCCTTTCAAGATGTCGAGGCTGGTTTTCTCTCTGAATTCCCAGGCTCAGTGAACCAAGGAGAGAGAGCATAGTGGAAGTATAACGTCGTGTGCAGTGTTGAGGTCACCGGATGCATGTGGCTTCTGCCTTGTCTCTCACCTAGTTTCTCTCTCTTTCAATTTTTGAGACCTTCATTATGTGAGCACTTCATTCGCATAATTCTGCCTCTCTCCAACTCCTTCCATCCATGTCCATTATATCTTCTTTAATTACGATTGTTAGATACATACACATACTATGTGCATATATATATATACACACATATATGCTCATACGTGTATATAATCTACTGAGTTCCTTCAGCTTCACTCCTGTATACATGCATGCAGGGTTGACCAATTGAGATTAGACAATGTACATAGCAATGCATCAGTGGAAGAGACTGAGCCTTTCTCTCTAAGCAGGGATTGATCATCTAAAGCTCCTAATTTAGTGATGGGATCAGGTGTGTGTTTCCCCTGTTCATTTTGGCAAGTCAATTGGCATTGTCATTATGCTGGTCTTGTTTTATCAGCCATATCGTGGATAGTTCTGGGTTGCCTCACTCAATACAGTGTGTCCTTAACTCTTCTGGCAGATGCCAGCAGTGTTGTGAAAACATTCAAGCAGTCTGTGGGAAGGCTGGCACGTAGAAGGACTGAGACCTCCTGCTAATTATGAGCCTTCCCCTGACTACCATAAAAGTAAGCTGGTTGAGATAGGGATAGACCAGACCTGTCAATTCTCCAGATGCCAAAAATACAAACATTCAGATGAAAGGATATACATGAATATTGAGAAAGCCACCCATTTGGCTCTGGAAGCATTAGAGGTTATGGGTAACTACAAGCACCCATAATAGAAGGGCACTAGTGGGTGTTTTCCACGATGGGTTTGGGAAAGATCTGCTGTCAGGGTACAGGCAACACTTAGCCCCATCAAGCCACTGTTGGCAACCCGGAAGAATTTATGGCACTCTTGTGCAATCCTTACTTATCTTTCCACTCAGCAATATCACAGCCCTGGGCAGAAACTACCACTTTAAAACAACTTCAACAGAGCATGTGTATAGTCTGAGAAGACTGAGAAGATATGTAGAAAGGCAGGACCTCTGACTTTAGCTAATTAAGTAGGTTTTAGATTGATTTAGATCTGCCTTAGATCATGTTTGAGGGAATTTATAGCAGTACGAAGTAAGGAAAGCAAGTGTCAAGACTTTAACTAGCTGAAGGCATTGAATGTGTTGTTCTGCTACAGCCTCCTGGACCAGGAGATGGAATGGCAGTGTTTAACCAGTGATCAGAGAGCTCAATCACAAGACTATCACCAAGAACCACAGCTTCTTCCACCTATGGAGAAGTGGCCTGGGTGGAGATGAGAGTTCAGCATCTCCTGGCATGCTGCTAGTCCAGCCAGATCTGGCTGCTCTCAGGGTTTACCACGGCCACCCCTTCATAGAGAACCTCATGATCCAGAAATTCACTTTCTTGGGAAATCCTCTTTCCTCTGTCAGCTGGTTCCTCCAAGAAGCCATTTTTAACTAGTGGTTATCTGATTCTAAGGGCAAAAACCTGGTGTCCTCACCTCAAGGTGAACGGCATCTGGAGTGTTTTTTTTTTTTAATTTCCATAGCAACTCCTGGGGAACACAGTGCTCCTAGACATCAACAAAAGCCAGGTCAGTTTCGTTTGTTTGTTCGTTTTTAGATCTCTTTTATTCTCAGAATCTCTTCCTTCACTCCCTTATAGTAACAGTTCAAAATATTATAGATTCAAAAATTAACTTCATTTTCCCACGACTACATTTTCTTTAGGATGACTGTGTCTAATATCCTTAGAAAATCTAATCTTGCTCAGTCCAAGGAAATCCAGTCACTTCTGGTTTAAATTCCATTCAGCTTCTCCCCCGCTCACTACACATCCCTATTCCGAGTTTAGATGATAGGAGATTGGGTAAAAATTTCTGGTGGATTATCACCCTCTGTGCATCCACATAGGATGATATAGGGATCTGACGCTTCCATGCTTCCCAGATGGGTACAAGGCAGAGAATACTCACGAGGCCTTGGTTTCAACAAGAATTCACCCTTATCTTTGGAAATCCTTGAGGTTCTCCTAGTCCCATTCCACAACAATAAAGAGGCTTTCTGTCAACAGCTGTCCACCACTAGCATTCCTCTCTCTTGTCCCGATGCTCTGCAACCCTGCATAAGAATGCTTGTTAAATGGGAAAGAGCTTAAATATATGAAAACATGCTTTTCTGATGCTGGGTGAAAAATGCATAAAAGAGAATCACGTGTATTTGCATCAAACACTCATCCTCTTTTTCTCTGTGAGCTCTCTTGCTTATCTTCAGGTGAAAATTTTTGATTACTTTTTTTTTATTGGTGTGGAAAATAGAAAGAGAGACATGTTTTCAGCACTGTCGGGTTTCAAGGCTCGTGGTTATGTCAATCAGTCGTAGAAATAAATCTTCAAACTATTTTCATAAATATTTACATCCACAAAGCAGCAGGTAAATGCCAAGGATGTGACTTTCTAGACCAAGGTCAATTGAATTAGCTGATAACAACAGAACTCAACAGCAAAGTCTCATTTGATTCTTGACTCTAATAAGTATTTTGAATGGATCTTCTGCTGTAGTCTCTCAGCAGGGAACTTGTTGAAGAGTAACGGAAAAATGCTTGACGGGTCCCAGAATCTAGAATTGGAATATTGGAAGGAGATTCAATACTGCATTTCAGTATCTGTCCCAGTTTCAGCAACTTTTCAGAAAACAAAGTCCATCTTGGTTGGATTAACTTGTATGAGTTAGTTTCTATGTTTTGATTATTAAGTATTATAATAAAGAATAAAATTGGTGGGGGCTGAAGAGACAGAACAGTGGGTAAGAGTGCTTGCTGGACATACATGAAGACCTGAGTTCAGATTCCAGCACCCATATAAAGATTTCTATCAGCAGCTGCACACCTACAAACCCGAGTGTATGGGAAGGGCACTGGGGACAGGAAGAGTGCAGGATGATGCTTACTAGTCTCAGATTGAGTCAAGGCTCAGCGAAAGACCCTGTGTCTTGTGTCTGAAAAATCAATCAGGCAGAGATGTGATAGAGATCACCCATTCTCTCTCTCTCTCTCTCTCTCTCTCTCTCTCTCTCTCTCCCTCTCTCTCTCCCTCTCCCTCTCCTTCTCCCTCTCTCTCTCTCTCTCTCTCTCTCTCTCTCTCGGATAAAAAATAAATAAAACAAATAATACATTGATGGACCTTTGTGTGCACACCAAATAGTAGAAACCATAGTGTTTATTATCAACCTTTCTATTTCTCTTGTTCACCTTCTTCCAAAGCAAGTAATATTCTAAAATGTTTATCATTGTTATTCATTTAGATTTTTTTCTATATATACACATGTTTGAAACTACGTGTAAACTGTTTTAATTTGGTTTTTAAACCTGTGGAATCAACAGATGCTTGTCTTCCTTCCTTCCTTCCTTCCTTCCTTCCTTCCTTCCTTTCCTTCCTTTCCTTTGTGTTTTTTCAAGACAGGGTTTCTCTGCAGCTTTGGAGTCTGTTTTGGGACTCACTTTATAGACCAGAACTAACCTCGAACTCACAGAGATCTGCCTGCCTCTGCCTCCCAAGTGCTGGGATTAAAAGTGTGCACCACCACTGCCGGGCACTTGTTCTTTTTTTTTTAACATTATAATATGTTTGTTTTCTCACATAACTAGGCAGAGTACATATTCCTTCATTTCTCCTGTGTTAGCCAAGGTTTTCTAGACCAGTGGTTCTCAACCTTCCTAATGCTGTGACCCTTTAATACTGTTTCTCATGCTATATGATGACCCCAAGCATAAAATTATTTTGCTGCTACTTCATAAATGTAAAAATCTGATATGCAGAATATCTGAAATGCAATCCCCAAATTGGTAGGGACTCATAGGTTGAGAACCGCTGCAGAGGAACATAACCAACAAAATGTATATATATATATAAAGTGTTTTATTGGAATAGTAGGCCAAAGATCTGTCTTCTTACAGCTCAGACCCTGAAGCTGGATCCTTCAGCAGTCCCAGTCCAATGCTGAAGGCCTGGACACTCTGGATAGCCACTCGTTATCAGTCCAAACTGGTGGACACAGAAGTTGTTGTGACAAGCTTTCCCTGGGGAGACACAACACATATACTAGACATACTTACCCCATAGAGGGAGCCCACAGTAAATAAAATAGATACTACCAAAACCCAACTTGGTGAACCAATGAGCTTACTGGGGCTTCTTACATGAGCAGAAATGACTCAAAGACTGTTGCCTCACCAAAATGCGCTCCAGCATGGGTGACAGTTTTAAAAGCTGGGGACTTGGAGCATATTGCACAGTCTGCAGGCAACTCAAAGGGTTGAATAAAATCTTTTCTAGGTGACTCAGTCAAACTAAATCTCTTCCAGGTAGGCCATCTGGCTTCTGCCTCTTCCAGGCTGCTTGGCTGGCCTCTGCTTCTTTCAGGCAGCTTGGATCATCTCAGAGTCTTCCTTGCTGCTTCATCTTTCTGCAAGTGACTCCTCAGACTTCTTAGTGTTTACTCTTGGGAGGGAGGAGCCTAGGGAACCTGGTCAGTTCCAGGTACTTCCTGGAGCTCTTTTGAGTTGTTTATCTTCTGTTTAAAGGCTCCTCCCTGTAGGATGATGGAATATTTCCTTCCTAAGGAAACTGCTACATAGCAGAGAGTGACTCTGATGTCAGTAAACAGCTGGAACACAGGAGGCAGCATCAGAAGGAGCAACAGCTAACCAGACAGCCATACTGCTTTTCCTGACCTCTTTATCTCTGGGTCACCAGTAGAAGGTAACACCTGTTTTGAATGCCAGGTTTCTCTCCTTACTTAATCCTCTCTGAAAACACCCTCACAAAGGTACCCAGGGGTGCCATTCCTTGATTGATTTTAAATATCATCAAATTCAAAAGACCAGCTATCACACCTTCTACACAGTCCTTCATTGTAAGATTTCTATATTAACTCACATATTGAGGTTGTTTTCATTAATTAAAAAAATAATTTATTTACTTGTGTGTGTATTTGTGTGTGTGTGCATATAAGTTTATATTCTCCCTCAGAGTGCAGATTCTCAAGGAGAGAACAGCATCAGATTCCCTGTAGCAGAAGTTGTAGACAATGGTGAGCATTCACATTAGAGAGGTAATAATTGAACTCAAGTTCTCTGGAAAAACAGTAAGGGCTCTTATTCATTGAGTCATCTGTCTCTCTCTTTTGTGCTAATATATAAAATCCATCAAAAACTATCCAGATATTGCCTTGCCTCAGTGACAATAGACGTTTGAAAAGTTTTCAGTATATTTTATTACTTATTGCCAAAGTTGCCAACATAGGTTGTGTAAGGAAACTCTTACTACTTTTCATAATATATCAAAATGTACTTTTTACTTAACTCGTAAGTATGCAACTGTTCTCTGTGTCTGCGTGAGCTTTTCCTTTCTGGATTAGCTCTAGGTTTGGGGCCCTTGTCATGTGTTTTTGTGGCATTATTTTTACTTCCCTATGAATTACTTTCTCATGTCCTTTCTTAATGCTTCATTTGTTTAATATTGTCATATTAAATACTTAATAGTCCTTTATATACTTTTTGTAGAAAGTCTTTGTGTGGAGACCTGAAAATGTTGACTAAAGGTCAGAGAGTTGGAACTTACTTCTAGTCCTTCAAGGTTATTGTGTTCCTACCTCAAACAAAGATCCCACCTAGATTTAGAGCAGAGAGTTCTGCTTGCTCAAGGTCATTGCCAACAAGTGTGGCTAATAGACAGATTTTGTATTTCAGGAATAGAGACTTAGATATGTTTCTATCTCAAACAGAAGTCTAAGGGTCCAACTAAGTTCCATTTCCCTTAAGGAGATAACAGTGGATTCCACCCAGGTTGTGGTTTGCCTACAGAATGTTTGGTCTTGGATGTGAGTGTGACTTGTCTTTTTCTAGCAACAGAATGTTAACTATGGGTGTAGCTTACGACCATTAATAGGTAAGTTAATTTTCTTATATCCTGTTAATGCAGGTTTTTTTTTTTTATCTTACACCTACCTTTTGTGGTCAGAAGTATTTTAAGCAGGTGGAAATTAAAGACAGGTGAATTCTAGTACTCACTGGAATTCCCTCCCGATACTATCCTATATGTTTCTTCATTTTATTATTTTCATTCGTGTCTTCATACTCTTTACTATATTTCTAAATCCCCATGCCTCTGCCCTGTCAGGAGGTATTTTTGTCAAGGCTGGTCCCCGACATCTTTGCTTATCTTTTACTTTATATAGAATGTCTCGTGAATGGTAGAATTTTTTATTGTATCACTTGTGTACTGCTTCATAATACATCATCACAAATTTAATAGCAGAAAACACATTTATCTGCTCCAGTCTGTGGAGCTCACTCTTGCTCTCTGATTCGGACTGGTCTCAGTTGTTTGTGGTCATTTCACAAGTTTCCTGGAAAAGACACCAGGTGGCCTCATTCATATGTGCAGCAATTGATAGTGAGTTTTGAGTGAGGCGCCTTGGCTCCCTTCTGTGTGTTCTCTCTGCCTGGATAGTTTAGACTTCCTTACCTGGCAGGTTAATTCCACAGCAATAAGGGTACATATTCCTGTCTCTTCAGGGCTTGGTTTGAAATTTTCTCTCAGTCTTACTGACTTTGTTTGTCCGGAAAGCCAAGCCCATACAGCTCTAGACTTTCATTCACGATACTCAAAAGTCAGCTCCCTCTGCAGAAAAGACTCCTGGGTAGGAAGAATGTGCAGACTTCCTTAGTCACAGGAAGAATGAATACAACAATATTCTACTTTAAATTTTGTATCTCTCATATCTTGAATAAGAAGTCCCCAGCTTTCGTTCTGTGAACATATTTGCATATTTATTTCTTCTAAGTTTATTAGTTTTAACTTTAACAATTTTAAGTACTTCATGCAGCTTTAATTGAATACTGTATTGGTATGAGTTAATTTTATACTTTTGTATCAAACAAGAGCTTCTCGTTATCCACAGGAGATGTTTTACAAGATGCCAGAAGATATCTGCACCTTTGGGTATACCGAACCCTGTACTGTAGACACTATGTGTTTTTCCTTTACATTCTATGACAGTTAAAGACTTGAACTTTGACATGATGCATGATCACCTGGTAGGCAAATCTCTGGGTATGTCTGGGAGGGAGCTTTTGCACTGGGTTAATTGACATGGCATAGCTCACCCTAAATATGGGTGACACAACCCTCTGGGCTGATGTCTTGGACTAAGGACAAAAATGAAAAGCCAGCTGAGCATCAGTATTCACTTTTCTCTGCTTCCTGGTGGCAGATGCAGCATGACTGTCTGCCTCAAGCTCCCACTGCCATGTCTTCCCCACTGTGATGGATGACAGCTTTCACTTGTGAGCGCTTTCTTTAAGCTGTTTTGGCCAGGTATTTTACCTCGACAACAAGAAAAGCAATTAACTCTTATGATAGTGTTTAGGAAGAGCAAGAGAGTAACAACAGAAGCCAATAATGTAGAATAATTATGATAATATACAGTAATAAAAGTTATGTCAGTGTGCCTTCTCAAGTCAACGTAACCTGTTTTTGTGATGATGTGACCTAAAACAATATTTAGTTCATGAGATGATGTAAGATATATTTTAGGATTAGTCTACCACACACGGGTCCTTGAACATGTAACTGTGATATCATGGCAGTCACTTGATTTATCAAGATGGCTGCTGAGTAACCAGCAGAGGGGAGTATATACAGTCTGAGTATACTTGAAAGATGATTCATGGTCTGCGAAGGGGAGAATGGGGTGTAGAGAAATTTCATCAGACGATTCAGAATATTTTGCAGTTTAAAATTCATAGTTTATATCTCAGATTTTTATTATAATATTTTTTAATTAAAGTTGACCACAGGTTGCCAAAAATTAAATAAATAAATAAAATTTGTAAATGAAGGGGGACAACTTATGACCAATTTACTCAATGTCATTTATCAACCATTACAGTATTTCAGTATTGGTTTGTGACCTTACTTCTGATTCCTTAACATTAACTACAACTCATGAAACTACATACAGCACATAAGAACTTTATTATTTCCTAAAATGTTAAGCACATTTTGGCTCATGCCAGAGTTTGAAACCAGCTATGGGTATATAAAGACTTCAAAATATTCAATGCTTGCTGTAGGCATTTTGTTAAGACCTGTCTGGAGTCTGCATTGATCCTCCACTGCTTTAAAACTGATCACAGTTTTAGTCGCTCAATGCAAAGGTATTAATTAATCCATAAATTGTCAGAGTTGCTTTCTAGGGTATCTGAGAGAGAATGCATTCCCTCCCCCCCCCCGCCCCATTTTCAACTTTAAGGTCATCTGATTTGTGGAATAATCCCTCTGTTATTCAGTTCTCTTTATTCTCTGTTTCAACATTTTTTTTCCCTTTTAAGATTCTTGGCTTAGGGACCAGAGTACATTTTTCTCCTCAATACGTTATAAATCTGCTATTTTTTTTTCTGACAAGTAATTAGCTACTACATAAAATAGAACATTATCTAAAAATGGGGTACAGGTTAAAGACCACATCTCTGCCTTATTCTACTACTAGCTGTTTCTAATGTTGTTGACAATTACCAACGGAATTCTGGTGTCCAGCGGCCCTGACTCATTCCTCATTGGTATTATAGAACCACCACGGACAAAGAGCTTTGAAATTTACTTCCAAACACCACAAAGCATAGATCTTAGCAGGCAGTATTGAAGGACATTTTGATGTCACTATAAATGGCCACATAAGAACATATTGATACTGAAAGAACTTGACTATGACATAGGCTATTACACACACAAAAAAAAACACATATGTTTTATATTTCCATAAATATATTCATTCTGCTAATCTTAGAATGTTATATGCCATAACGATATCAATGTTAGCTATCATTTATCATAATTCTAAAGAAGATATTGTTAGGATCCCAAAAGGAATCTAGGAAGCCAACTTTCTCCCAGGAATCCAGGGAGTTTATAAAATAAAGCCTCACACAAATCAAAATTTAATCAACTACTCCTCCATTTTACCACTGGAGAAAAATTAAAAGTGTAGTTTTTCAAGAAAAGACTCTGTAGTGAACTGAATACTGAGTGTTCTGAGCCTATAGCACCCAGGGGTTGCTCTCAAAACTGCCCTTACTGTTAAGAAAATTGGCAAGAGACTTTATGAGATAGTATACCATTATTAACTATTATCTACTATCTCAATTGAGTTTAAACTTCAAGTAATAATATAGGATCAGCACGGTTCCTCCCATACCCATCCTGTCAATAAAAATGTCCATAAATTTAATAGCTCTGGTCAGTTCTTTATCCGACTCATTAGCCACCCTACTGTGCTGCATCATTTAAAAATCATTTTATTTCAAAAAGGCAGAAATCTCTGAATTTGACTGGGAAATTTGCAAACCAGCAAGTGATTGAGTACAAATGTCTGGGGATGGTGCTAAGAGGTTAACTCCACCAGCCCCTGCTGTGTGTGTGTGTGTGTGTGTGTGTGTGTTGTATGTGTGTGTGTGTGTGTTACCCCCATGATGAAAACAGAAGGTGTCAGACAATAAAAATTAGGACAATCCGTTTTGTTTCCTGGGAAATCAATAGCGTGTTTCCCAGAAAAAAAAAAAAAAGAGGTAGAATATGGGTTTTGATTCCCCTACGCTTTATTCTTTACAGGGATGCAATTTCTTTCTCTACCCCAAAGACCTTTCTCTCCTTTGATGTTTGTGATGCCTGTGCTTGTTCTTTCCTGATGGAAGGATTGCCTGGGGCCTGAAACGATTCTAATTCCAGTTGCTGCTGTAGCATCTGCCTTCTTTCTTAAACCATCAGGCTGGAGATCGGAGACGAGAGAAAGAATGGCCAGCACTCTCCTTGATCTTTAGCCTCCTTCACTGATGCCTTTTCTCTTTCCTCGCTGTGCACACAAATCTCTCCTTTAGATCCTGGAAGCTGAAAGAAAACACTTTAAAGATGCAGGCAGAGTGTTTCAAAAGCTATTGCTTTTCTCTTCGTACTGTTTCTTCCTGGGGCTGAACAACACTGACTACTCATTAGTGAGTGTGCCCAGGTCACTTTTCATGCAGCGTTTTATTACCGTTTCGCTTTCATCTCTTATGTCACGGTAGGCATTTGTCAGAGCAAAAACCTCTGCTTACAGGTATTTTGCAAATACAAATCAGGAAAACTAAGTTTTGTACATTTTGGAAAATGTAGAGTTTTATTCAAGGAATGAAAAGATTTAGGGCATTTATGCCATAGTGATCAGTGCCTGTGCTTCTATTTTTAGAAAAGATTTTGTCTTAAACTCACATAAGTATGTGAAGTGACTATAAATGTATTGGAGAACATATAACATGCTGATAGTTATTATAATTTCAATATTAACAGCTAATAAAAATCAGTGTCTGGATCCAGCAGAACTACTTTTCATTAGTAAAAATCAAGTTGGAAAATTCCCAGACACATTGCCAGCCATGAAGCAAGGGGCTAGATAGAGATGGCTCACTACTATCATGGACTGATTTCTTCAGTGGCCCAGATTGTCTCTTCTCCTGCACCATACAACTGGCAATTCCCCCTATCAAGAAGCCAAATTAATTACTCCAACTTATTATCGTTACCATTAATTTGATGCTTTGGGTTAAATCTGGGACCTCAGCATGTTAAATAAGCAATCTAAGATTGAACCCCTAGACAGATGTCCCTAAATCTTAAATCTTAGTGAAGTGGTATAACATTTAATTTGACTGAAAGTAAAATTACCTGGTCTAAGTGAGAAGAAAAAAACAGAACGTGCAATAAACCCGCTTAGGAATTTGGGGTGTGAGTGTGCAGGCCTGTTGAGATGGGTGTGCAGAGAGAGAGAGAAAGGTGAAGATGGCGCATCCAGCTTTTAAAGGCCACCTAGTGCATGCACACAAGGGGATGATATGGCTGCGTCTCACACAGATGACAGAGCTCACGCATGCGTGCAAGGGCTCATGCAGCTGCATCATATGTAGATGATGCAACCAAGCTGCACGTGGGTCATGCGGGGTTCTTTAAGATGCCCGGGACCAATAGGCGATTCTGCCTGAGGGCTTGTCCACACATGCATGGCTCTGGAACCAAGAAGTATCAGCTATATTGTTGCTAAAATCGTAACAGAAAGAGTTTAGCAACGTTCTTGTACTTGGAATAATATTTTAATCTCTCCAGGGTACTGTAAAAATTACCTTGAAATATGCTGGATTTAAGTTCTCAGGCATAGCCTAGGTTGAAAATTGTTCTATACTTCATTGGAGAGCAAGTATGTAAAGGTCTCTTGGTCCCAATTAATGAGGGATACATAGGAAAATCTAACCTACTCAAGGTGTCACAAGAAGCTTGGGATTGCACTAAGTGAAATATTAGAAATATGTCTCAAGCTTATATAATATACTCCCGTAATACAAACTATCACAAATTCAGTGATTATAATGTAGATAGTTCTGGTTCTCATGATTTTGAGGCTGCTGGCTTTGGAGAATCTTTGTAATAAGACTGTGGGTGGAACTGCAGCACTGGGGAGAGCAGGCCCCGCACCTCATCTCCGCAGCACAAGAGAGCCAACCTGTTGGCCCCCAAGTTGTGAGCATGGAAAAAGTGTTCCTATTATTCATCTCTCATGTGGCAGCATGAGCAGGGGAGAGATGCCCTTCCCCCCTCCACCCCATCTTGCTCATCAATGCCTGAAGCCTCCTCAACTACATCACTCGGGGAGAATGGCCCCTACACCATGCCTGGGAAACACAGTAGCAGGGCTGGCCCTGAAGGTATAGGTGTGGGTGATTTGGCCCTGCCTCTTGCTCACTGATGTAAGGGCTGAACTAGCCAAGGCAAGAGAAGATAGCTCACTCTGGTTGGTGAGGACAAGTGAGAGCTGGCAGGCTGACCAACCCTGCAACTACCCAGTGCCAGAACCAGGGTTATGGACTAACCCATGCCAGCATTCACCCCATCTGTGATCTGCTGGAGCTTGTGAAGGAACTGGTCATGTAGAGCCAACGCTGCAGGATCTCCATGACACGGCAACAACAAGATAACCAAGAGGAGTTCCAGTGAGGGCCCAGCATTTTGATATTGTAGCAGAAACCAGAGGCCTCAAACCAGACCAAATGATTCTTTGCAATAAACACTTGCAAGTAAAGATACACAAACAAAGGGCTTTGCTGTGTGACTCACTGTGTCACACTACAGCTTCCATGACAAGATTGACTTTCCTTGTTTACTTCTTTTTCTTTTTCTTTTTTTCTCTTAAATTTTATTTAGGAGGAGGTTGCAAGGACAGAGGGCAACATGAAGCGACAGGGAAATGAATGGGATGGAGAAACATGATGTGAAAACACAAAGAATGAATAAAAAAGAAAGTTAGAAAAAACAAGGCTGTAGGTGGGTTCAGATATGACCTACAGTTCTTAAGACGGTACCTTCTCAAATCTCTCCTGATGATGAAAGGCAGGAGTCCAGAAAGTTAGGCTCGGCCACCAGAGTCTATTTAAAGCTACCTTTATGAAGTATATGCACTCACATTGTACTGGCTAAATGCCTTCACATGGCCCAACTCAACCTCAAGGTTTTGAGGCATACACTCCCTGTACTTTACTGAGAGGAACTACAGAAGCACAAAGACTGTATTTCTAGAAAGAAGGGGATGGGGTGGGGGGGGACGCTGTTGTAATGTACATGGTTGAAAACTAAATAAATGTGTTTCTCTAGCCATAAGCCAATATTTTGCTTCATCACAAAATGCATAAAACTGACCATGCTGTAAGCAATATCAGCAATAGATCATGTGAAAACAAATATATCATAATTAAATCATAAGCAGTGCCTAGTCTAGATAAATACACTAATGCATTTATATTCTGCTTCACTTCTTTTCAACTGAATCAGAAAACATATTGGATTCGAAATGAAGACTGGAAACAGCTTTGATACCAGGTCATTATTTTTATAAAAAAATTTTCTTCATATATTATTTTTCTGCTTTAGGAATTGGGGCTGGAGAGAGGGGCTCAAGCCCCAAATCAAAAGCATAAGAAGTGCCTCTGAGATGAAAAAGAAGTCTTTGTTTAGTTTAAATGAACAATATTATTGGTTAAAATAGCACATGGCATATACTATAGCTCTTACAGATACGGGAGTGGCATGTGTTTGCAGACTTTAACAAGTCACATTTCCTTACGTCTTTCAGTCTTTAGTCTAAGTCTGCATTCTGAAGGGAAATTAAACTTTGTTACAGAATTATTTCAGGCCCCTGCCCAGACCTGCTGTGTGTGTATTTGCTTTGCCTCCGGCTGGCAACACCTTGAACTAGACAAAGAGTCTCAAACAAATAACAACAACAACAACAACAACAAAAAAAAAACTTTTAGAGAACCTGTAATGGTCTCCAAAACGTCCTTACTATTCCAGTTGACATAGGACCTGATGCTAAATGCTGAATATTTACAAAATGGGGCAAGAATATTAACAAAATGTAGAGTCGCATCAGCACTCTCTTCAACCACACATCTACTCCCGTGGAAGCCCGGAGCTAAGAAAAGGGATCCTTAGTTACATTTACAATGCAAGCTTAAACTTAAACATTTCAGTTTTCCTCCTACTCTGGGGGAACATTCTTGTCCCTGCTCTTATCTAGAATTTTCTTCTGATAAAGCCTCATCCCTCTTCTTCCCTCATGAAAAACTGATCTCCCTTCTTGAACTGTTATTGTTATCTAGTTTGAAACAAAATAAGAGACTTTTCTTCATAAGATTTACTTCTGATTCCAAAGCAAAAAGGAGCTTGCTTGGAATGGAGGTAGGAAGTGGACAGATATGGTGCATAAAGAAACTGTTTTGGCCTGTTGATAGGGCAGAACTTAGGTAGGCAGAGAAGACAGAACTGAATGCTGGGAAAAAGAAGGGCGGAGTCAGAGAGACACCATGGATCTGCCACCAGGGATACACATGCTGAAACTTTGCTAGTAGGCCATGACCTCATGGTGTATACAGATTAATAGAAATGGGTTAAATTAAGATGTAAGAATTAGCCAATACGAAGTTAGAGCTAATGGGCCAAGCAGTGATTTAATTAATACAATTTCTGTGTGGTTATTTCGGTTTTGGGCAGCTGGGACAAACAAGCGGGCCCTCCTCCTGCAGAAATTTTTTACATAAAACACTGATGATGCAAAATTTTCTACATGTGGCACCACATCATAATTCCGACAATGTTCAATTTCAGTGACTCATTTATTTATTTATTTATTTATTTATTTATTTATTTATTTATTTATTTGAGATTTCTGTCTCTTCCCCACCGCCGCCTCCCATTTCCCTCCCCCAATAAAGCCCCCCTCCCTCGTCAGCCCAAAGAGTCATCAGGGTTCCCTGCCCTGTGGGAAGTCCAAGGACCACCCACCTCCATCCAGGTCTAGTAAGGTGAGCATTCAAACTGCCTAAGCTCCTAATCAGTGACTCCTTTAAAGTTCCTGATTGGAAGTGTGGTGAGCTTTCTTGGAGAAGATTGGGCACCAGAGACTGAGGGAGGCTTCCATTGCTCTGTTCTGGAAGTTCTGCATATTATCACCATCAGCTTCCACAGGCAGAACACAGCACATGATGACAACAAGGCAGGCTGCTGAGCAGTCTTTACTGAGTCCAGGGAAATGAAGCAATCAAATGTCTTAGCCAGAGCTTGTTTCCAGATGACTTTTAGCTGTCCCCAGGGAGAAGCAAACAACAAATCTATCTTTAAACAATAAATATTTGTCCTATACAAGGCTATTAAATCTTATTATAACCTCTACAGATCTTTCTTAACTAATTCTTTACTTAAGAAAAGGTATTTTGAGATTAAAGTTCTCTGTGTGTGTCTTTGTCTGTCTCTTTCTCTCTCATCTCTATGTCCATCTTCCATTCCCTCTCCCTTTTTCCATTCTGTCTCTTCTCGTTTCTTCTCTGAATTTTCTAATTTCTAAAGTAAAATGTTACTTGGCACCTGTATGTGTGTAACCACTGCTCAGAGACCATCTGTTTCATAAAGTGATATGGGACACACATGACCAGCATCAGCCGAAGCTTGGAGAAGAAACGCCAATAGGATGGTGCATGGGTACTCTGAACTCTCCCTGCATGGCATGCATGATGCTGTATATGTGCTAAAACGTTCTTTAGTTTAAAACTTATTTATTTATTTTAATCCAGATCACAGTCTTCCCTCCTACCTCTCCTTGCCCTCTCTTCCCTCAACTCTCCTCCACCCCTCCTCCACATCCCATTCAGAAAGGGACCTGGCTCCCATAGGCTATAACAAAGAATGGCATACCAAGTTTCCGTTAGACTAAGCAACTGCCCCTGTACTCAGGTTGGGCAAGGCAATCCAGCATGAAGAATAGGTTCCTAACAACCAAAGCACCAGTGGCAGCCCCTGCTTCCATTGCTAGGAGTCCCATGAATAAACCAAGTTATACAACTGTCACACACATGCAGAGGACCTAGGGCAGTTGCATGCAGCTTTCTTGGTTATTGGTTCAGTCTCTGTAAATCCCCGTGAGTCAGGCTATCTGTTTTTTGAGTTTTCCTGCAATCCCTTCTCCTTCTCAGCAGGACTCACCAAAGCTCAGCCCAATCTTTGGCCATGGGTCTCTGAATTTGCCTCTGTCAATTACTGGACAAAGGCTCTTTGATGATAACCAGGGAATGGCCAGTTCTGATCACAAGGGATGGTCTGCTCAGGCTATGCATCCACTACTGCCAAGACTCTTAGCTGGGCTCATCCTTGTAGACTCAGGAGTTTCCCTTACATCAGGCTTCTACCATAGCCTTTAGCCCCACTTTCCAGTCATCTCTTTCAGCAATCTCCCCCTTCACAGTAGCCCAATCCCTCAAATTCTCATGCCCACAGGATTCTAGTCTACCCAGGAGGTCTCCTCTATTTCTCCTTCCCAGGAGGCCTGGGGGGGGAGGGATGTGCACTAGCACATTCTTAATGACTATAGGGGAAAAACATGCTGTCTTTCACTGCACCTGAAGAAAGCTGAATCTCTGATAAACTATATGTTCAGTGATCCTGTTGTTTGTGAAAAAAGTATCTCTTCTCTCCTTACTCTCAGCCACCAAATAGATGGACAAAAACCACAGAGACAAGAACGTGGCCATTCATTTCTCAAGCAGGGATCTATATAAACAACATCAGAAGCCACTAAGAGAAGCAATCTTACAGATAAACAGTTTTCACATGAGAATAACAATAGGCCATGTTAATCCTCTGCCTTCGTTCTTGACTGTATAACCTTTTCCTATTATGGCAAAGCCTTTCGTTCAGTGCTCAGAAGCAAGGCAAAAAGCAGACTGTTCGGAAGAACAGGACTTGAGGTTCCCAAATGCGAAGCTGTCCAAACCCTGAATTTCTGACGCCCTGTCATATTTACAGCCGGCATTTCTTTGAGACCTTTGCAAATCTGATTTCTTTACAGCAGTCTTGCTTTTGAGCTAATTTCTTGACATTCTAGCATTTTCTTAATGAGGCCTGAAAGTTAAGTTGTATGCTCCTAGCAAAAATATTCCCTGTGTCTGCCAAGGGGTATGCCAGGTTCCTTGCTGGCATCATCTGAGATCCAGTTTAGAATAAATCTGTTCTGTTAGTACAGCAGTTCTCAAAATGACAGGGCACAAGCGGTCGGCATCAGCCTCCACGCTTGGGACCTTGTTCGATATGCAAATCCTCAGGGTTTCTAGCCCAGCCTGCTCATCAGATGTTCTAGGTGAGGGAGGACACAGTAATCTTTTAATAAGCCGCCTATGATTTTGATGCGTGCCAACGTTTAAAATTACTGAATTAGTGTCCTATGTGTTTTCTTCTTGTGATGCCTGTTGGCACAATTGATTAACTTCAGAAGGACTGTGTCCAACAGCTCAGCAATTTAGGTGGCTGCATGACCCTGGCGCCTGTTCAGCCTCTGTGCTTTTTCCTATATTCGTTTTTAAAAATACACCGAGGAGCTATAATCTAGCTCTCATTTTTCTGTGTTTGCTGATGAGTAACTAATAGAGGGCTGTGCTATCCCATGTTAATCTTAACTGCCTGACTAATGCTTAGCAATGGCTTTTGCACTAAGGTCATCCTTGTGATTACTGGGCCTCTTCGCCTTCTTTGGATTTAAACTGCAATATTCTAGCACGTTTGTGTTCCATAAATCATCAGAGCATGAATTGAATGTTACATGCCCATCTATCTATAATTAAACTTAATACGGATTTAACCATTAGGAAACTCGCAGGCTTGGAGAATTGCTCTAATCAAAGAAGGCATGACCTTCATTCTAATAAGCAAAGGCATTATTTTTTTTCTTGAAGCATTTGAGGCCAAGGAATGGGATATAGCTTCCCTGTTATATATAAATCTTCCACATATGAAGTTTGGCAGTCCAGAAGAGTCCAAGTATCTTGAGATACAGGCGGTGGCCTAGGCAAGTTTTAATCATGGAGCTAGAACTGACAGTTCCTGTACTGGCCATTCAAGAAGGCAGGAGAGTCGCTGTGTACCTGAAGTGTGACACTGAAAACATTCTCTGGATGTTGCTATTGTAGTTTTCAACAGAAAAGAAATAGTTAGCTGAATAAAAGAACATGAAGATGATGGACTTAACAAGCATGCTAGCACGGTGGACAACTGAACTGTAGGCAGAAGTTCCTCCTGCTAGGCTAAGCTCTGCAACTTCTCACCTTGGTTCCCTTGAAAACTCTATTGCCTCTGTGTATATCTTAAGCAAGTCCTATAAGAGAAAGATAAGAAATGCCAGCTCCCTGAGATGGGATGTTGCCAGATAAGTTATTCAGTATGCTAAAATCAGGTGTAGGAAAGAATGTTATTACTGGGTATAGAAAAGTATCCAAAGGACGCAGCCTGCATTCATCAATGCTGTTGGAAGTCAGTATAAAGTTTGAGCCTGCAGTGCCTAGAAAGGTACCTAAGTGAGACTTGTAAGAGGCTGGCAATTGTTTCAGTTTCATTCTGGTTATATGGTGTATTCTGTTTGTAGGGCCACTGAGCTATTACATCATGCCCTGTGCTCTTTCCTGTACGTACAGTAATATGCAAATGAAGTCTATAGGTAGGTGTGTTAATCTGTGTCAATAGCCTCAGTATTAGGGAGGCTGAGATAGAAACCGTTAGTGTGAGGTCAGCCTGGGCTACATAGCAACACACTTAAAAAGCTAGAGAACAAAAACAGCTCAGGGTGAAGTTAGATGAATTCAAGGAGTCTGCTAGCTATTATAATCCTGATTCTGACGTGTGGCTCCGAAGTCATTGTTGAGATGAGGCTGATGTCAAGCTTTACCATTGTGACGAAGTGAGGTGGACTGACTGGATCTATGCCCTTCAGTCACATGGATCTGTCTCTTGCTCTGATACAGCTCAGTGTGTCTTCTCTGGTACCGCACTGTTTAAACAGGGTGGTACTCAGCAGCCAACTGTTCCAAACTTTTCTGAACAGTGCAGTTTCAAGAAACTTCCACTGGGTGGCAAGGATGCTATTTCTTGCAGCCTTCATATTTCGCCTCCTGTGTTTTCCCGTAATTTCTTTCACAATGTACACATTTTCTTTTCTGTAGCCATTTGAAACCTAGAGAATGAAATTTTATATACCATAATGTTCCTAATAACTACCCCATGGCCCAATTAACTTATAGGACTGATCTGCAGCTTGAGAACACTAACGAGAATAGAAGGGAAAAATAAAAGATCTGTACTGAAACAGAATTTCTCAAAGTAGAAAATTAGCATAGGGAGTCAATAGGGATTGGAATGGCAGCAGGAAAGGTTACAGGATGATGGAATAAAACGATGATGTGTCTTTTTGAGAGGCCCCCATCCTTTAAAAAAAAAATGGCCTGAGTATCTGGTAAGCACAGAACGCATTTAGATTGGTCCTAGCTGGAAAATGGTAAAGAGCCCCTCCCCCAGCACAAACATCTGCTATTTCCTTTGTGTAGTCACATGTTTTTGCAACATGATTCATCGACCAATTCCCAGAAATGGAGGAACAGTACTCCAGCATCGTGACTCCCAACTGTAATCTCAACACTCAGGTGGCAGAGGCAGGAGAATTGAAGCAAATCTGAGGCTACGCTGGTCTACGTAGAACCTTCAAAAGCTACAGCCAGGTCTTGCATCAAAAGGGGAGGTGAGAGGAGAGCGGTTTCTCTACTTATTGACATTAAATCGATCCATTTCACCAGTAAGGGGCTTCATAGATAACTTTCTAGTTCTCAACTTGGGACTCAGGAGTCCCTCAACAATTCTGCTTTCTTTCTAGGATCACAGCCTTTGTCATGTGAATAAGATTGAGCTCCCAGGCTGGAAGATGAGATGACATGTGGAACAATTCTTCCAATTGGCCCACTCAGCCCACTTCTAGCCTTTGAACCCACAGATGACTACCGATAAATAAGCAAGGCTTGACAAGAGAACTGGAGCCTCATTTCAGGCAGAACCATAGGATGACACACAGACTTGCTGGCAAGAAAATGATTGTTTAAGGTCTCGGGGGAGGCTTTTTGCTTTAGCAATATCTAAACTGTAGGAATGTCAAACTCAAGTATTTATTCTCTATTAATGTTTTTTTTTCCTGTCATGTTGTTACGTGGCTAAGAACTGTAACTTAGGAATCCTGGTAACAGTAGAAAAGCTGGAGGTTGAGAACAATTACTATTCCTACGCATGTACTTATGGGTTTTGAAATCTCATAACTGACAAGTTATTGTAGAATGTGAATGGGGAATTTAGTTCAGTCAATAGTACATGCAAAAGCTGACTAGAAGGTTATAAAACACCGGGTGCCCTATACAGGCCCGCATTGTGGCAGGTAATTTAGATCTTCTCAAAGGCACTCTTCTGGGAAAGTCTCCCTGTGCAATCTTGTCTGAATGCCCATAGTTAAAGCTGTAGTTAGAGTATAGGTGAGCAACTGATAGATGATTGATTAACAAGTAGATTGAATGGTAGACAAAAGTAGGTGAAGATATATATGTTCTTTACTTTTTAAGAGCTCTCCATTTTGCATATTGAAGTTTCTGAATTTATCGCATGGATTATAATTACATTCAAGGTTTTCTTTTGCACTAATTTGTAATGATTTGGAGATGTGGATGTGTGTGTGTTTGTGTGTGTGTGTGTGTACTTACATGTGTTTGCATACTGTTGATTCTGTGCTTTGGATAACTCTTATAAATATCATTAAGAACAGTTTGCTCATCATTATAAAATTGAAATTCTTTGTCAAAAGAAGCTATCCTGTCTACCTATATTGTTGTGATTTTAGTTGTATATGATATATATATATATATAGTCTTATATATGTGTGTGTGTTTTGTCATAAATAGTTGCTGAATTTTACTATTTTCCTCAATCAATTGTGTAGTTTCTTGAAATGTGGGGCATGGCCCTCTATGGGGGTCACAGAACTGAACATGAAGACTGTAAAAAAAAATCTTGCAGCAGTGAGAGGTTTCTGAGTGCCCAGTAAGCCAAAACTGACTCAAAATCAAATATGTCATGAATCCAGTGTGTGCCTGGCAGTACTAACCCACGTTACATTGTAAGATTTCATTGCAGTCTTCATTCTGGATAGACATGCGCACTTCGCCCTGTGCATGCCAACAAGGCAGAGAATGCTAATGCGCACTTCCCAGAACCTCCAACCTCAGAATCAAATCTCTTGTATAATATGGACTGCAACATTGCAACTGTCCTTACCAGTATTAGAATTGTATTAAGTTAGAATATTTGGTTTTCAAAAGTATATCTATGTTGTTGGCTTGAGTTTTATCTTTTAAAATATCACATCTTGAGATTAGGCCAAAACCCCAACAACTTTTAAAATAACCCTAAACGTGACTTCTTTAATAAACACTCACACAAAAAAATGTGTTCTCAGAATTTATTATTGTATAATCAAAGTAATATTTTGCAAAATATTGAAAGTGCTATGATCCCTAGAGTATCAAATATTAAGCCAAAACTTAATTATTTAGTAAAACAAGCAAGCACATTGAGCTCAATAGTATGTAGATTTGTGTTTCACCTATAATAAATACCAAAATTATAAATCTGGACAGACAACTGGTTATATATATATATATATATATATATATATATAATTTATTATTGGTAAGTTTAATTGCATATATACCTTATATACTAGCATACCTAAGATGTATATGTATAGATATATACCAAGTATCTTTGGTGAAAGGGTCATGAATGGGAGATTTAAGAATCCTTGCTCTCGTACTCCATTTCAATGGTCTTAAAGCTGTTAAATATAGGTTATGCCAAGCAAGCACTGTACCACTGAGTTTCTCCCTTAAAGTTTGGGTTCAGAATGGCTTTGAATTCACAATTCTACTGTGCTGACTGAGTTTCTGTCCTGCCTGGTTTCCACAGTCGTTAAGTTTCAAAGAAATCACAGACAGTCTACATTAGCTATAAACTGATTGGCCCATTAGCTCGGGCTTCTTATTAACTCTTATAACTTATATTAGCACATTATTCTAGTATATGTTAGCCACATGGCTCGGTACTTTTTCAGCGAGGCAGTCACATCTTGCTTCTTCTGTGTTTGGGCCCACAACTCCTGTTCTCCTTGACCTGACTCTATTTTCTGTCTGGTTGTCTCACCTATACTTCCTGCCTGGCTTCTGGCTAATCAGCATTTATTTAAAATATAATTGACAGAATACAGACCATGGTCCCATACCACTACTGAATCCTCCTCCAGAATGCCCAGAAGTGTTTAGTTCTTCATATATTTATATAATTTCAACATGGCTTTTGTCACATATTTGACACTGGTAATTGCCTGATGAGTGGAATCAACTAATGTTTTTCACCAAAAGGAGCTAGAAAATCATGATCATAATTGAACAGATATATGATGACTGCTGAATATTTCAGAAGAAATGATAAATTTTCTTTGAAAGTAGAGATTTTATTTATATTACTCAGTTTTATGTTGCCAAATCAAATAAAATTCTGGGAATAAAATAGGAACTAGAAATATCCTTGATGAATGAAACAAACATGCTTTTTGAGATGGAAATTGGCAGTGAGGATTTTAAAAATGAAAAAGTCAAATTTCTACGCATGGTGTTACATTGGACATAGGGGTCGATTTGCACTAAGCACACAAAATAGCAGGATGCTAGATGGCCAGTTATCTCATCCATGCAAAATTATAAATTGCATTTGAAGAAAAAGCTTAAGACAAATCCCACTTGAACATCATTTTCTTCACAGCTTTTGAACAGATTCACTGTGAGCTTCTAAATGCAGAACAATTAGCCAGGCAAAACACACTTGTGATCATAGAAGAAAAAAATGGTAGCTGACTGTTTGCTGTCAAGCTGTGGCTTGTCTTGAACGCTATCTGTTTCAAGGTTCATTTACAATAAAGAAGTTTCAAAATAGCCACTAAAAGTTTCAATTCCCTATACCTCCTCCTTTTGGAATGTGGCTTTCTGCTTAAGACCTTTCCATAGAAAAGCACATTGGATTATCTAGGAGGGGTAGCAATTTATTCTCTGCCACTGTTGTTGCTAAGTTGATTATGGAGAAAATTGGAAATTATTATTCAAGATCTGAGTCAGAAAAATAATTGAAAAAGTACACAAAACCAGAAGTGCTTGAATTCATACCAGTGTCAGAGTTCACTGAATAAATATCTTAATTTGTCATTGTGAGATAGATCTAGAAATAGTGAACATATAAAAAATATCTATTGTGATGTGATGATTTCTGTCTGAGAGCTGTGTATTTCTTAAAAGGTGCTGTCATCCACATTCTTCCAACACAGATTAGTGTTCCTGCTATGGCTGTGAATGACAGCTTAATACAATCTGTGTAAAAGAGAGTAGAAATTCTTGCACAGACTCTGGGTTTTCAGGTGCCTAAGAGGAACTGTAAGGAGTGCCTACATGTTCATATAATTTGATGTCTTTGGCACCAACACTTTCTCAAAGATCACACTTCTTAGGTTATGTCAAAGATGGGCCATTCTATAGAATATGGAGGCATGCTTGGATGTTCATATTTGAAACAGACTTCTCACCAGAATTTTTAATTCTGTCTGACAGTAAACTCTCCATTGCTGGCTTTAGCAGTATTTAATTACAGGACAAGGAAAACATTTGAAATGATTTGTAATAAGGAGGCTTCTAGTTAGTTCCTAGCCACTTAGCCCTGAAATAATCACACAGAAACGGTATTAATTAAATCACTGTTTGACCCATTAGCTCTAGTTTCTTATTGGATAACTCTTACATATTAATCTAACTAATTTTTATTAATCTGTGTATGGTCATGTGATTGTGGCTGTGGCTCACTGGCTAAAGTTCTGACGTCTGTCTCCAGTAGAGCTACATGGCTTCCCTCTCACTCTGCATCCTTTCTCCCAGCATTCCTTTTAGTTTTCCTCACCTAGCTTTGTTGTTTCCTTATAGCTCTGCTATAGGCCCAAAGCAGTTTCTTTATTCATTAATGGTAATCACAGCATACAGAGGGAAATCACAAATCACTTCCCCATTTTTGTTTAAATAAAAAGAAAGGTTTTAACTTTATCATAGTAAAATTACATATAACAAAACAGGTATCAAGCAATAATTATTACAGTATTTATATCTATTTTATCTTTTGTCATAACTAAGGAAAACTATAACTATAACTGTAAATTCTTCAATTCCATAAAAGACTCCAGAAGAATATAATATTACCTAAGTAAACAGGAAGTGTATTGTAAGCAACTTCCAAAACTCTAGAATTGACAGAGACATCTTGCTACCAGGACAGTAACCCAAAGCTCTTCTGTACCATTGGGGCATCCATATTCATCCTACAGGCACAAAGTATCTGACAGACTTTTCCATGAAGCAGGAAATTTCAAAGACAGTTCCACATATATTGGCAGTTTGCCAGTCACTTTCTTCTGTGTCCTACAGAATGTCTAGCAGACTCTTTTATGAAGCAGAAACCCCAAAGAACTGTCTAACCTTCTTTAGGCAACTTCAGTAGTCATTTCTCCGTGGGTCCTACATGTTCAGTTCATCAAGTAGTCCAGGCAAGAGCACTTTCTTGCCCAAATGGCTAACAAACTCCATAAGGAGCCTCTTTGATGCCCATCTTCCTCTTGAAGTAACTGGTGCTGCCAGGAGCAGATATGTCTCATTGTCATGAAAAGTCCTAACTTCTTAAAACATTTTAAATGCCATATTTTGTAGTCTTTGAAAGGTTTGAAGAGTACCTCTCTATCTGAAATACATCTCTGTACATCTAGAAAATCTAACTAACATGACTAGAAGCTTGACTATTATAGATGATTCTCTATTAAACTATATTTCTTAATTGTACATTACATTTTTTAATGAGCTGCAAAAAAACACAATACCTTAATCAAGAGCAGAAATATACATATAACAAAATTGACCTTAAATTTGAATCAATAGAGCAAGATCCATACCAATTGAAGGTATACATCTTTATAGCATATCCCCCTTTAAAAGTAAAGTAATGTTCACAAACAGTATTTGGGAATATGGGTGTAGGTTTTCTCCAAACTGTTTCCTGATGTTTATTGGGTGAAGTAATTTTTTGAGGGATGTTCAAGGTGACCTTTCAGGAGGTCTTGGTCCATCAAACCGCGTTAGTCTGGAAGGATTCCATAGGTTGTCATCCTCTTTGGAAACAGAAGAAGAACCTCTTTTCCAAAGCAACATATTCTTAGATCCATATTTTGAAGTCAAGATATCTTTAAAGTATATATGTTGGTTATTTAGCTCCTTCACAGTCAAAAATTCAAAGAAAACACAATAATATTTATAATCCAGACTTTCTGTGTATTCTCCATTTTTACATGGCTTTTCTTACTCTATTACTTTTTAATATTTATTTTATTATCTTACTCCTTTAATCTATAACTGTCTGTTCTCTGTCTCTAAAAAGACTTTGTTTTTTATAAACCACTTACTTCTTTTCCAACTCTCTATATTCTTTTTCTTCTCTCTCACAAGCCTATGTACATTTATCTAATACTGTGATCCATTTAGAGGTCTTTTCCATGTGAGTTTGTCTTTATTGTGTACCTGTAATTATTTACTCTCCAGGAGTGCTTCTTAAAATGATAAGCGCGTCTTAAAAATTTAGGCTGTGGCATTGCTAGGGGAAATATGGTACTTCCTGCTTGCTCTGCCCAGTCAGACATGGTGGAGCTCTTTGCTGCCTCTGAGAGCCATGCTCACAGCCCCAATTTTAGGCACACAGTCTATGTTGCCATCAAGCAAGCTGCAGTGTGCTGTTCACAAACGGCGTCCAAATGCTTGGTCTCCTGAAAGAGCCAGAGGTCACACTGCCCAGCATAGCCCAGAAAGATTGCATTTCAAAATAGCACGGCTTTTTTTCTCTGATGCTGCTGATTCAGGAAAACCTCTCTTAAAGCTGTGGCATGCTACCAGCAAACAGCAAGAAGCTGTGTTTTTGTGTCTAGAATTTGTTTTCAAGCCCTCTCAGGTTTTAAGTGGATTTTAGTCAACCACGTTGGTGCCAATTTGTAGTGAGGAGGCAACTAGTTAGTTCCCAGCTGCTTAGCTCCAAAATAATTACACAGTGCAGAACACTTTATACAGATCTTAACCCTTGTACATGGTTGGGACTTAGGGACATGGTGTGGTGTCACTCTTATCATTAGATTATATTACACAGCAATTAGGGGGGATTTCAGTAATACTTCTATGGTCTCAAAAATTTGACTCCTGAGTTAATAAAAAAGAGCACCCAGGGCCAATGCCTGACCTAATCATGTAATCCCTTAACATAACTGTATAAAAGGAAAGAGGTGCTCTTATTTTCAGGGAATAAACTGTGGTTTTGTGAAATGGTCATCCCCACTTGCTTGTGAGGATGGTCTCTCAAAGCTGAAAGCAATTCTTAAACAGTAGTCAGCCAAAGAGAGACACTAGTGTTCAATCTTCCAGTCACAATTCATTAACTCTACTGAAAACCTAAAGAACCTGGGACCTGAAGTTCTAGGTGAGGATGGAGCAAAACTGATACTTCATTTCTGGGTCTGAAATATTGAAAGGAGAATTCATTGATGCTACAATTTAGGGAAACTATGAGATAATAAAAACGGGTTGCTTTAACTGCTGACACAGTAAAAAATAAAAGACAGAATTAAAATTAGAAAAACAATGAGCTTTTTATCCTCTTTCAGGATTCATATGTTCTTTATCTAAATTTTGCCATTCTCAATATAGTTCCTGCAGCAATAATATATACTTTATATACACAATATACATGAGAAATGATAACAAGAGTAAAATGTATAATCTACAGAAAAATCAATTAAATATAAAGGAAACCAATAAGGCAAAAATATTCACAACAAAAGACATGAGGTATACAGAATGCAACATTATGTCAGTTCTAAATTCTGGTCATGCAGTTGTTTTTCTCAATGTAAATTTAAAAAAAACTCCCCATTTGCAATATTTGCAAGGAAATATCTGCAAGGTGGAATTTAAAATTAAAATCAGAAAGCACGTATATGCTATTCATAAGGACACTCACTTTAGATCTAAAGACAGCTAAAGACTGAAAGCAAGGACATGGAACAGTTCACTCAAATAGTATCCAAAATACTAACTCAAAGTGATTACTTAAAAGTACACTTAAGCCAGGTGGTGGTGGTGCATGCCTTTAGTGCCAGCACTCAGGAGGCAGAGGGAAGCAGATCTTTGTGAGTTCCAGAGGCCAATCTGGTTTACAGAGTGAGTTCCAGGACAGGTTCCAAAGCTACAGAGAAATCCTGTCTCAGGAAAAAGAAAATAAAAAGTACACTTAAAAGATTACTTAAAAGAACACTAACTTAAAAGCGATTTTAGGAAAGAAAATAGAGTGTTTTCTAATAATAAAATTATGAACTCACCAAAAAGTGTAAGAGTTCAAAATGTGTGTGAAGCAATGGTTGAGGTCACTGCACAGAGACAGATACCTCCACCACAGTGAACGAAAACTTACTAGTCCAGTGGTAAAGGCCATGAGAATTCATGGGTAGGTGGAAGGTGTGAATTAAAAGACTTTAGACCTGCAAATAGCCCCCCAAATTAGTAACATATTAACTATTTAAACATAATTAGTTAATATTTAAACATAAAATATCAAATGCATCTTTCTCCCCTACCTTTTCTATCTTCCTTCTTTCCTTATTCCTTCATCCGTTTCCCTTCCTTTCTTTTATTTCTCTTATTTCATCTTTTCCTGCAGGCAGAGGTGAACTTGATACACAAATGTATTGATAACGGCACAAGGGAACAAAACTTCTGAACCATACACCTTATTATCTCCAGTACAACAAATCCAAATAATCATGGATCGACATTTATGCACATATATCAAAATGTCATGATAATCTGAGTTCATTTCAAGAACTTAAAACATGTTCTCAGAAAAGTGTGTCAATGTTAATTTTCATTTAATAATTTGTAAAAGAAGAATAATTTTCAACATAAGTAGACATTTTTAAATAAAACATCATTTTAGTCATTAAAATAATTATTTTCAAACTAATGATAATAAAAACATGTTAAAGTCTGTTGAACAAATAGCTTTCTTGAAGGTAATAAATAATAGATTATAACATTGATATATCTGAAACAAAATTAAGATACTCACTATGTATGCTCATGTTAATATTGGGAAAGAAGTCCTGAAAGTAATTGCTGAATATGAGAAAAGGAAAATCTTTAAATACAAATATTGTAAACAAACAACATACTCATTCTGCATGCTATGAATGCTATAATTGTCAACATAAGATACACAATGCAAGTTGCTAGAGTTAAGAATGAGAATTGGGGGAAATGATGCAGATAAAATCTTTATGAAAAACATCTAGGGACTGGGAACTCACACCCTGAAATTAAACTCTTTTTTAAAAGATAACTTGTAAAATATTCACAGAGCTTGCACAAATAGATAAGATTATAATTTAGTATCAAAATTCATAAAAGGGGACATCAGCAACTTAGAAATAAATCAAGTTCATGGATGGGAAATTTCAATATGGCAAAATGTCATTTCTCTCATGATTAATCTATAAATTTAGTACAACCCAATCAAAATACCAACAGGAACATGGAAACCAATTTTAAAACTTGAAAGGAATAGTCAGGATCACAGTGATGATAATAGGATAGCAGAGTAGGGGGTCTCCACCTGTACAGATTCAACTGTGTTATAAACGTTTTGATCAAGGGACTAGAATGCCAAATTGCAAATGGACAAATGAGGTAATAAAATAAGGAGGACAGAAACAGAACAATAAGGCATGTTACAACCAAAGTGAAAGTCAGTAAGGACAAAATATACTATCTAGTAAAAGGCACCTGGACGTTAGAAGCACTACATTCTACCATAAGGCATATAAAACACTCCAATTAAAAAAAAAGTTCCAGAGAATGCAAAAAAAAAAAAACACTCCAATAAAATTAGACAAGTATCAGGAGCAGAAAATGGTGTTTTGGTTTTGCTGTATTGGAAAGGATTTTCTTTTATACATAAGCATAGAAGAAAGGAATAATAACTCCAACCTCATACTACATTAATGAAACTTCTGTGTATTAAAACACTCTTAAATGTGCATTGAAACATTGAATGTAATAGTCTATGCCTACAATGCCAGCACTGAAGGGAAGAAAGGACAAGACAGTCTGGGCTACAGAATGAGATGCTTTTGCAAAAATGTTATTAGTAATTTTAAGACAATTAGTAGAATTCAAAGAAATATTGGCAAATTACATGCACAACAAAGTAGCACAGGCTTCCTCAGATTCACTATAACTGTTGAGGATGACCTTGATCCCCAGTTCCTTTCTACCTCTCCAAAGCTATGACTTTAGGAATAATGCCACACTGGGCTTTAGTTTTTTATTATTGTCAAAACAAATTCTTGTAACGTCAAAGCTAATATGACACTGGTTAATCATCGGATAGTTCCACAGAAATATGATTCTACCTAATAACAACTAAAATTATAGAAACTTGTTAGATTGACTTTTATCAAGAATATGAAAAATAATAAATTTGTCCAGGATGTGGGGAGAGAAAAGGAACTCCTTTTTCACACTATTGGGGGGAATGTAAATTTCTAAAGCCATAGTGGAAAAACTCAGAGAGGTTTCTTTAAAAATTTAATAATTTTCATATTACACAGGAATCCAACTATTGTGGATATATTAAAGAGACATGAGTCACTATGTCAAGAAACAACTGTTGCATTATTTACAATAACAAAGGTAATGGATTAAAGAAAGAGTTCAACAAAGAGTGAATGGTTACATGAAATGTCATGCAAGCCCCTCCCCCCACATACACACATACACTCACAAAGGGGAAATCCAATTGAGTAGTTATAAAGAAGAGACATTTGAACAATGTAGATGAATCTGGGTGGCACCATGCTAAGTGAAATAAGCCAAGAACAGAAGGAACATATTATAGTTACATGTAGACTAAATTGAGAGTAAAATCATGATTACCATTTTTTTCTGGGTGGTATGGGACTCAATAACTAAGAGATGTTACAGGTCATTAAAAAATCTAAGGAGAAACTCATGTAGATACTAAGGTCAATAATGTTCTATGTGCTCAAATTTTTCTAAGAGAATATATTTGAAATATTCTTACAGTAAAAAACATAAAAATGTGAGTTGGTTATACTAATATTCTTGCTTTAATCATTCCAACAAACAATCACATTACATTTTATAAGTAAAGCAATTAAACAAACACATTAGATAAAAAGCTGTTAGTAGGCTTCAGTACATATGACTTCGAAGCAGCTCTGTAGCTACTCCTTTTTTCTTTAAATTTGCTGATAGAATCCAGTGCCTTGTGTTTACAGCACTGTTGCACAATTTTGCTGATTGTCAACTGAAAGTATTTCTCAGCTGCTTCAAGCTTCTTACACATGCTTTTCTCTGTCTTCAAAGTCAACAATGATGGGTAGTATCTATCATTCTCTAAACTTCTTCCAATACAGACCCCTTGTCCTCTTGACCTCAGACTGTTTCTAAGGACTGACCTGATCACATCACCCCACTCAGGGAACCAGGTTCTCAATAAAGTTTTCAAGGTCTCTTTTTCCATGAAAGGTAAGCTATTTACAGGTTCTAAGCATTGGGACATTGAACCTAGTGTAGGAGATTAGTTTGCCTCTAGATTTATCTGTACCTATCTCCATTTATGCATATATCTTAAGTCTGTCAGTGTGTATATCTTAAGCTTCATAAAAAAACAAATGCCAATTGCCTAAAACTTTACTATGCACAGGCATTAAGAAAGAAAGAAGACTAATAAAAAGGCAGAAAAAAAAAACAAAACAGTTTTGTATAAGAAGGTTTCCTATGCATTGAATTACAAATTATGAAGCAATCATTGGCCACAGCAGAAGTCACCTCAATGGAATTATGGAAGAAGATGGCAGAGTGCAATGTGCTGAAAAATGAATGAGTGTGACAATTGTTGGATAATGGGGAATATGCTTTAAATATTCTCTTCAAGGAACTGGGGCTTAGTTTTCCTTTTTAAGTATGGACTGAACTTATAACTCTGTTGAAAAAAATAGTATAATGTGACAAAAAATAAATGACTTGGGACTTGCCACTGTTTTCTGCATAATTTTGTAGCTTCCACACTCTCTGTGTCCAAGCTGTCATTTCATGTGGTCTCTTTGGTGGATATATTAATTGGTCACCCTGAGAAGAACTGGGTAGAGCATGAGACTCTTAATTTCAGGGTCGTGGGTTAGATCCCCACATTGAGCATCATTTGTAGACAAAAGTTTCTACCCCCTCCTGGTCCCACAGCTTTTCAGTACCAAAGAAACACACAGGGGCTTATATTAATTACAAACTCTTTGGTCTATTAACTCAGGCTTATTATTAACTAGCTCTTACAACTTAAATTAACCCATAATTATTATCTATGTTTATCCACACTCCTTGGTACCTTACTCAATTAGGCATTCTCATCTTGCTTCCTCTGTATCTGACTGGTGACTGTATCTCTGCTTTTCTTCTTCCCAGAATTCTCCTAATCTGGTTGCCTCACTACTGGCCAATCAGTGTTTTATAAACCAATACAAATCTTTACAGTGTACAAGAGCATTCTCCCACAGCAGGCCTCTATGAAGAGTAGTCAAAATACAGAGGTCTTTACCAAGTCCTATAACTAGGAATGCTCTCAGAAATGAGTCTTCTGGCTTTGATCAAGTCCTAGTTGACTGAAGTCTTGGTCAAAATCCAACAAATTTTGAGGGAGACTCCAATGAACCATGTCAATATTTCTAGCTCACAGAAGTATGTGTACATTTCTATAAGACACTAAATTTTAGGATAATTATATATGTAAGTAGATAAATATACAGGATATAGGTTTTCAAATGTCTTAGCTATGACTGGAGGAGGGAAGATTGATTTTTAGAGTAGTTTAAAATATTTCCTGTATCTTTTAGCTAAACAATTTTCATTAGAGCCTTTATAGTTCATTCTTATAGAAACTCAAGCAAAGACAGCAAGACATCCAATATGTCTGCCCATAGTGGGGTAGAAGGATACATCTGGGCAGCTTCCTCCCTCATGGTCTTTAGTTAGCTGGAAGAGGATGATAGTTGAAGATTCATGAAATAATTGGCACCTGAGTAGGCATATACAGGTGTATTCTGTGTGCATTACATTTAGCACAAAGGACAAACATATTTTGATGCTGCTGGATAAAGAATATTATAAAAATTAAAAATGCTAAAACAGGTCTTGAGAAATGGCTCTGCAATTGAGAGCCCTGTCTGCTCTTCCAGATGACCCCCTTTATTCTAAGCATCCACATCGTTGCTCACAACCATTTTTAACTGCAGTACCAATGGCTCTGACTCTCTATTTTGGCCTCTTCAGGGCCTAAACATCTGTGGTACATAGATACACATGCAGGGTACACATTCATACACATAATAAGTATTAAGTGTGAAGAAAAGTGTATATAACTAAATTCCAGAACTAGGATTTGAACGTATTCCTTCATTTGGGCTTGGAGGGAAGGAGATTAGGCTATCCCTTGTGCCCACACTTTTGAAATGGGTCAGTCTCCACAGAAGACCCCTTATTTGGAAAGGGAACAAATGCCTGACCAAATGTAGATCAGAAACGACAATGATAAAGACCAGAAGCTCCAAGGAAGGGGGATAAGAAGAGGTTAAGAGTACATTTTGGATTCACTGCTGTAGAAAATGGAAATTGAGACGGATGTGACCATGTGGAATTGTGAAGATCCAAGTCAAACTGTGAACATTCTTATCAGTAGCAAAGCAAAGCAATTTAACAGATGTTGATCTAGGTTTTAGTCTTTTGTTCATGTTTTGCCTAGCTTCGAAATTTAATTCTTGAGCTGATGCAGGGTTATTATTTATAACAGAACAGACAGGAACATTTCTTAAAAGGCAGTGCCCTGGCATGATCGCTCATCCAGGAGAGGCCCAATTAGCAGGAAAGGAAGTTTTCTGACCAATAATGTTCAAGAATTGAAAAGTCACTGTGGTTAATAAGTAGAACTGACCTTCTCCTTGATTCAGTTCCTCCCCAGTCTTTCATGTTTTACCTCCCAAGTTCCAAAGAGAACTTGTTGAAAGAACAAGGAGCTTTCTGCTTGAGTATTTTATTGTTGGCTTTTTTTATTGACCAATGAGCCTAATCCATAAGTATAAAAGGGAACCTAAAACTGTTCCAATGTCTTTATTTCTCCAGAACACAGGTAATATGGTATGTATATGGTATATGGAATGAGTCAACCTAGCCCATCCTTCCTTGGAGGGTGACTACAAGCCGTCTACTTAGAATATCCTCATCCCCTTCACTGCCTTACTTGCTAATAATCCTGCACCCTTCATGACTTTCTTCCTTTGCAGTTCCCTGGCCCTGCCTTCTTTGTGTTTCCTGTAACTTTGAGCTAAAAAAAAAAATCACTAGAAGTTTTATAGTTCATGCTTACAGAAGCTCAAATCAAGACAGCATGACGTCCAAAATGTCTGTCCATAGCAGAGTGAAAAGATAATCTGAACAACTGTCTCCCTCAAATGGTCTTTAGTTAGCTTGTGAAGGATGATAGTTGAAGATGTGTGAAATAATTGGCGCCTGAGTGGGAAGCAAGCTTCTACAGTACTTTTCCCTGGGGGCCTTTTGTTTGCATTAGCCTCTGGCGACACCATGCGTGGCTAGTGAAGTTTGCCTAATCAATGAGAGTGACACCTTAAATTTATGTTCTCGTTATTCTCATTAAAAGAATTACTGCTTGGTCAGAAGTAATTTTTTCTTGTGGAAACTTTTTAATGACATCTGGGAAAATTGGTAGTGATAAAGGATAACTTACTTTTCTAGGTGTCCCTGGATTTTTTTTTTTTTTTTACAATACCTGGTTTATTTAAAGGCCACTGGCAGCTATCTTGATAGAACACATGAAAGAACTTCGGAGCAGTAACTTAGACTCCCTGTCTTCCAGCAAAGACTGAAGTGAATGGAAGGCTCTGGAAAGAGCAACATCAAACAGTGCCAATGCTCTCAGAGTGAAATGGCTGTCCCTGCCTTGCTTTAGGGTGCAGACACTTGAGAGTAGCATTTTTCAAAGTATGCTACCTGCACAGCTTGTATTAGAAACCCTAGTGATCCACGCTCACATTTAAAAATCTAAAGCTATGGGCAAGGGCACAGCCTTATGTACTTTTCCTTGGCTTCCAGCACAAATAATCTCGAGGTTACAGTAATTTCTGCTTCTCACAGTTCTGGTTACAAACATCATGGTTAAATCAGCAAATCAATGTGCCCCAGCCTTTCACATATCAACACTGAATCTGAACTAATGGGATCAAATTGCACTAAAGCAATGGTTTCCAACTGCAGTTACAATATGCAGGGCCCAGCACGAGCTTGATTCAAACGCTGTTCTTAAAATATCTTACAGTTGTGATGTAGCAGTCTGTGTGCTCAAATGTGTGTGTTCCATTGTTTACAGTGATTTATTTTATTTTGTATGTATGTATATTTTGCCTGCATGTATATATGTGTACCATATGTCTGCCTGAAGTCCAGGAAATGGCATGGGATCATATAAAACTGAGGGATTGGTTGTAGTTGGTTGTGAGTTGCCATGTGGGAACTGAATCTGGATCCTCTGCAAGAGCAATAAGTACTCTAAACCTCAGAGTCATCTCTCCAATGTCACATTTTAAACTTTTAATCCATTGGAGACTAACAATTTTAGATGTTCAACTATATTTTGTGCTAACTTCTGGCTTCTGATCATTTCTTGTGGTCTCTCTGTCTATATTCACTTTGGAAGTGAGTCACATATGAGAAAGAATTATTTGCAAATAGTTGGGCTTTTCTTTTTTGAGGAATACATACTTGTGATATATCAAACTGTAACTCTGAGTTCCTAACAGTGGATCTTGTTTAGTAAGACAGTTGTGTTCCAAGGTGGTTCAGGTACAGGCAGTCTCTGTTCCTGGAACAGGAAATGATTCAATAAATGGACCCAAGACACAGTTTATCATGGTGCCAGAATTTTAGTCTTTACAAACATTACCTGTACAGCTTATCATGTATACTAACAACTGCTATCATTAGATTTCAGAGTAAGGTAACGCAGTGATCCTTTAAGCAGAAAAAAATGGTCATAGGCTAAAGAAATAAATGGCAAAAAATGAGAAAAGACACTCAAAATTCTGAGGTAATTATTAGCAACCTGTTTTCAACCAAAGAGCAACAGAATGAGGAGAAAGTCCTACTATACTGAAGTACTTACTGTGTTTTATTTTATGAGCTTTTCTCCAAATTCTTTGACAGCTTTACCCAATGTTAAGTAACATAATTAAAGCAAACATAGAAAGTATACAGATAAAGATTTCTGTTTCTTTTGGCATAAGAATTAGACAGCTTTATGTGAAAAGAAATGTATGCAGGCAGAACTAGATCCAAATACTATAATGTGGTATAAATATGTTTAAAAGGTTAAAAATATTATTTAAGGAGTCATTAAATTTTAGTGAGGATGGGTTCCAGTGACAGTATAGACCAGCAGCACCACGGGGCCTTCAGTCTGTGATAACAGTGCTCATCCAAGAATTTTATTCAGAGTGTTTGATTGGTGATAGTGATCATTTTGAATTCAACTGAGTAGGAACTGTCTTGTGGCCAGTGTGGTTCAACTAGGCAGGTCTGGGCTTAACAAGGGCTAGAGGACAAATTTCTAAGTTTCTGGTTTTGTGATACACTTCAGGGATCTTCTTGAGGTTCCTCCTGGCATGGTTGGTGGCACTCTTGAGAATTAATTATTCAAAGACACAAATCAGTAGCCATTATCTGCCTTATGATTTGTCCTTAGAAGCCATATGCTGTCACTTCTTCAGCATCCTGCTATTAATACTTTTCTTTTATGTTCTCACAGGGGTCACATAGGCCATAAATAGCCAAGTAAAAACCAATAAGAACATCTTATAGTCTAGTGACTACATTTATTCCAAATAAATTCTATGCCTTTTATTCTTTTCCAATTTCTATTTTAAATGAATAAAAATTTCCATAATTCTCTCAAACTTAAACTCCTAACTCCCAGAACCCATTAGCAATTCTTATTAATAGAATCAGAGGATGCTTGAGGATGCTGAAATACTGGACCAAAGATACACTAAAGGGAGTCTGCTAAGAAGTGGGACATGCCAAGGATAACCACGATAATGACATAGTAACCAAATAAGAAAGTTAAAGAAGTGTCTGATATTATGGGATCCAGAATAGCACAGACTTCATATCAAGTGTGAGCCACAAGAGAACATTGCCCACTCAGGCTTGGAGCTAGAATAATTGAACAACGTAGTGTGAGACCAAGAACCCCATTTATAAAATCCCAGGGAATGTGAGTATTGCTGATCCCAGATCCTCCTTACTTTGAGAACTACACATTAGAACGATAATCTCTAAGTGTAGAACAGTGAATGAAGGATGTACTTCATAGGCTCGTGCATTAGGTTCTTGATCCTAAATGGCAGTGACATTTCAGGAGGCTGTGGAATTTTTGGTGGGGGAGATACATCACTGGGAGTGGTCTTTAAACTGTTATAACAGCACCACCCTTCCATCTTGCTCTTTCTGATTTGTATTTGGAGTTGAAGATTTCACTTCAAACCCTCTGCTTTCTAGACCAGCTGCCTGCTGCCATACCTCCACTTCTATCATGCATGCTCAATCCAGAACCACAAGCCCCAGCAAGTTCTTCGTCTACCAGCTTCCTTGGTTGTGGTATTTTATCACAGCAACAGACGGGGTAACTAACACAAAGAAAGGAACCTGGAGGATCCAGGATGTTATTCATCTTTGTGTTATGATCAGAAAGATGATAATGAAACATGTTCGCAATGGCTTTCTTTCCTCCTTTGATGCAATAAATCTACCTTGCTTATCCAACATGTATTTGTGTTATATTACAGGAACTTAGCAAAACAATTTTCAATAGTACCTAGTATAAGAACTTAATCCTCTTTTGAATTTTTATTATCCTATTTCTGACTGCTGACATCTATAGTCCATTAATCACCCCCCACAATCCTCTTTAAAATACTAGTTAAAAAGAATCATGTTTTACCCAGGCCTGATTTTGATCACCCCAATTTGTGTGATGCAGGAGAGACATCTAAACTACCATCTATGCCCAAGGCTTACTTTGGCACCTCCATGAGGCATCTCACCTGAAACAGATGCTGGCAGTGGAAACATGAAGGGCAGCTCTCCTTGCCAGACCTCGGTGCAGCTGGAAACACAGCTGCTTATACAAGCTGGCAAACAGTCTTGAAGCTGTAGAGCCGAGGGACACAGAGCCTGCACTTTTGGTTGGGTCGTTTAGACCTGTTACCTTAAATTTGCTTTCTTCTTTTGAGAGCACTATTGGCAGCCTCCCAAATTATTAACTCCTTCAATAGGACCAAAAAAACACATAACAATATTGCTAACATTCTCCAACTTACAAACATAATGTGTCCTACTTTTCAGCTTTTATTTTTTCCTTTTAGTCCCATAGTAAGACCAAGAGTGGATGTGTGTCCCGGAACATGAGCACATCATTTCAGAACTGGAGTGAGTATTAGAAAACTATGGGATGTGTGCTGTGTTGCCACCTCAGTTTGAAAGGTGACCAAGCAATTTGTTCCTCACAACACAGAAACATATGCACTTAATTAGCATTTTATTGGCCTAGAGTAAACTTGGATGACTTTTTTTTAATGTCAAGGTCTTGTTCTTGTACTCTAAAGTTTCCTGAAGCACTTGAGAAAATTATGAAGGCGAAGTTGATGTTTCAGGAATCCCATGCGCCCATTCCTCTACATACAGTTTCATTATGAAGTTTCACCATATCTGTGGTCAAGAACTGATGTGGTCACAAAATTGCGACATGACAATGGGAGCATCATGGATTTTCAATCATATATGGAAGTTTGACATTTCAAGTAGCTATATTAAAAAATTGAAAAAGAATTTTAACATTTGGCTCCACTTAGTGCATCTCAAATATAAATGAAGGCCGTTTGCATTGTTCACACTGGTGTGGAAATCTGCTGTATTTAGAAGCTTTACATTCAGACTAGTCACACTCCCAGTACCCAGGGTAGACCCATGAGGATAGAAGTGACAGGACCTTTCTAATCTACGCTGATCCATTAATTTTTGAAATAAATAGAAGCTCACAGCCCAAAGTGACTGTCCAAGATCAGAAAGAAGAATATTTAGTTACACCCATCAGCTCCTACACTACCAAATCACATCTCCCAAGCCACCCAGGGTTACTTAATTAGAAATTGCCCCCCTAGAAGAAAAATTCTAAATTACAGACTGTGTTGGCTGCAGGGTATTGACAGGAATGGTGTAGGAATCCATCATTGGCACAGCAGAACTAGGTGGGGTATCTACTCTGAGCTCAGTCTGAGATACACAGAGATAGTCTTCCAAAATAAAAGGAACAAACACGCAAAGGAAGGGGAAAGGCATAGGACTGATATTCTCACCTGTTTCTTCTACGTACTAAAAACAGCATCAGCACGTTACTAATCTCTCAGACCCTCCATGTCTTATCTGTAAAATGGGAAATATGAGGACTAAATGTATTAATGTGTATGTTTGTATAGTATATACATATGGCAATACATATAAAGTTCAGAAAGATGCCTAGGACAAAGAAGTTATCAGATAAGCATGAATTATAGGTTACTGTAAATGGTTCACGGCATTGCGAATATACATTATATGGATATACATTAAGTCTAAACCATATGCCTCTGACAGTCCGGCACCACACTCAAAAGAAAGACTCCACAATATGCTACTATCTACTTAATATTTTTCAGAGCACTGTTTAATTTAAAAATGTTTGGAGAAAATGAGTTCCTGATTTAATTTCACTTAACCAAAATTCTAAATATAAACCTCCCCTGTTTCCAATAATTGGGTTAATTAAGGTGTTACAATGCTGCAAAAAAAAATTAACCCCAATCTCTAAAAGGAATGCAAATGTATTTTCACTTTTCTTTGCCATAGAAAGAAGACATGCATAATTAACAGAAATCTAATTGGATACACAAAAATTATGACTGCCTGGATTCAACATAAACCAGAGCCATGTACTGACTCCTGATTCAATGAAAAATGAATCCACAGCCAAGAGTTCCTTCAAAGTCAAGTTTATGCTTAGTATTTGTTGTTGTTGCTGTTTGTTTGTTTGTTTTTTTCTTTTTACCATGCTGGGTGAACCAAGGTCAAAATAATTTTATTCATTGCCAAAACATAGAAAACTGTTCAGCAAAACATCTCTTACAAATAACAGCCTCTGATTATTAAAGAAGGTTACCTTTCTTTCAAAGGACTTTTAGTAGTTGATGTCATTTGAGGAATTTATAGTGAATTTATTGTAGGGAGATTGTGAAATGGGGGTCACGGCCTTATAGTTTATTTTATACACTTTATTATTTGGAACCACGCTGAAGAAATGTGTAATTTCATTTCAGAGCATAACATTTGCCCTTAGAATTTGGAAAGTTTTCATGTGTTAAAAGTTGAATTATTTCTCAGGGAGTATATGATTTTAGATTTATATGTAGGGTCTCAGTTAGATAGAGGCCCTTTGCGTATTAGGAATGTCACTCTCTGATCTCTAAGGATCGCCTTGGCTAGTGGCATGCTCAAGAGAGGGGATGTTCAGAATGACTTGTAGAGGCTTCAAAGTATTTTCCAGCGCATATAACTATCCAGTTATTCCTGTGGATTATAATGGGGCTGCTGGTGTGCCTCCCATTCCTTATGAAAACTAGTTCTTGCCTTAAATGGCCCATGATCTCCTTCACAAAAATAACAGTAATGAAGTGAACCTTTCCCTACTGTTTTACACCAGACATTTGCTTTCTTGGTGGAATCTGAACATGTTTTATCACAATACCCCTTTCCCTCCTAATGGCCCACCTACCCAGCTCCTTTTACCTCCTTATTCCAGTCATCCTTTGGGCTATATTGACACAGACCTGAGGACTCGAAGTGACCTCTATTTTTCACGTCCGGAGGAATATTTTCGTGATAACTATGACTGTAGTGTTTGCCGACTGTTAACATTTCAAAGTGCACCAATGACTTGCAGATTTGGAAAATCAATAACTTATTTTCTTTCCAATTCATCTGATGCAAAACAGCACAAGTCAGAAACAATTTAGCTAATAGCAGTGGAGCTGAGTACCCTACGTGCATTGTCAGACTCATGCCTACAGCTTGTGCCAAGGGTTGAGGACTCTTTGTTTCTTATCTGACACTGTAGAAGGATGACTGCTAGATACAGAGCCAAAGGGGATGCATAGTGTTTCTAGCACTAATTGTATGACTTTGGCAAACTTACTCACTTTTTAATTGTTTTTGTTTTTAGTTTTAGACACCATCGAGCTCTACCCCACGGTGTCTCACATATACACAAGAGCTCTACAACTGTCTCAATCCCCAGAATCCTTCTGAGACTTCACTCCCTTATGTATGATACAGAACTCAGAAAGCCAGAGGAAGGTCATTTTGTCTTCACATTGATTCTGTCTTTCCAATCAATTTCACCTCCTGCCAAACTGGCAGAGCTCTCAGTCATTGAGCCCCATACTGACCAGAGCAGGACAAGTAGCAACTCTGATCCACGATATTCACTTGCCCATATTTGAATCTAGAATGGAGATTGACTGAGTAGAGTGAAGAGGGCTTAAACACATTAACAATCTCATGGCTTCTGACATTTTCTCTGAGGCATCACAATACTGCTTGAGGTGTTTTATATTAATTCCCTCATTTAATTTTCATCAGAACCCAAGTATATATTTTAACTATGGCGTATGTTTTCTCCAAAATTAGATGAAACTAGAAGAAAATTTCTTAGAATCTACTCTAGGAGGTAAGGGGTCTTTGTGGTGAAACAGAGTAAGAAAGCCCATAACAATCTAGTTCACTGAGATTCAGTTTTTATGATGTGTAGTGTTAGTGGTAAATTCCTCAGGATCCTGCATAGTGAAATTATTTGCATGATCGATGTGGGTAGACTTTTGTTTGTTGTTTTGTTTTTTGCTATTGTTTTTTTTCTTTTGTTGTTGTTTTTAAGACAAGGTTTCTCTGTGTAACAGCTTTGGCTGTCCTGTAACTCACTCTGTAGGCCAGGCTAACTCACAGAAATTCCCCTGCCTCTACCTTTCTAGTGCTGGTATTAAAGGCACGTGCCACCACTACTGCTGGGAATTGTTAGTGTATTTTATTTTAATGAGGATGAGTTTGTGTTATAAACAAGGGGAATTTCTGTTGCATTGTCCTTTTCTAGATTTTCAAGATCTGTTCAAATGAATACTTTAATCAAGGCAACATTCATTAAACTTCTCTTATTTTCATTTATACAATTTAGGTCCATCATAGAGAATAAATTCTGGACCTCGATTAATTTTTAACAAAACATTCTGTCCAATGGAGACAGACATTGGGCGAGTTTAGCTGGTACCTCTGTATAATTTGTATTTTCTTTCCTTTATTGTCTCCTAACATAGTAAGTCACAAGGCTTTGAGAACCTGTAAATAGGACACCTGAAATATGAAATTCAAGTTCTATTTTATTTTTCATACTTCAGTTTATAAGATTAATTAAAGGAGAACAAAAATTGATCTCATTTTCTTACCATGGCGGAAAAGTGAAAGAGGCAAGGGATGGAAGAAGTTTATTAAACACAGAGGCTGAATAAGTTCTGACTATATCATAACTTTTTCCAACAGCATCTTAAATCCAAGTTATTACTAGAAGTTGTTTATCTGGTACTTTGTATTGCTTAACAGTTGCTGCTGGCAGATTTAAGATAGAGTATAAGTCTTGCTTTGTGCTCAGATCCTTGAATAACCTGAGGTTGGATAATGGTAAAAGCAGAGTTGGCCCTGAGATGCTTCCAAAAGACACACCCTCAGTAATATAAAACAAGGTCTGAATTTTAAAGGTAGGGTCAGATTCTTACACTTGGCCACTCATAGATTGTGAGCATCATTTCTTTTTCTTGTCAGAAAATTCTCACTCCTACGTACATCTACCTCATATCCTTTGAAGAAATGGAAGAGCCATACCTTGCAATGTCAAGTCAACAAGCAGGTAATCAAACACCTGCTTTGTTTTCCTAGTGTTGGGACACCTGTAGATCCAGACATCAACTAAATTTGCCAAACTATTCAGAGCTCAAATATCCATTTATGTCTCCTTAACATCCTCCAAAGATCATGAAAGCCTTCTCCCATGGCACCGGAGAAATGCAGGGATGCGCCCATTTTTAGTATAGGTACTCAACTCTCATATCTGACAAACAACCTGACATTGGTTTGATCATTACTTTCTGAACACTTGCTACTCACGTCTTCCACCTCCTGCGGCCACGTATGCTACATTGATTCTCTGCTCTAGTGTCAGCACAGTAATAGGAACATGCTCAGCTTTTCAATGTTTTGGGGTGTTTATTTTTATAAGATGATTTATTTTTAGGAAGACCATTTAGAGAAAACTGACAGCCTAAGATAAGAAACCGCAAGCTTCACGACATGTATTATCTTCCTAAAGGAAAACATATAATGAGGGTAATGATGGTAGAATGTTTAATCAGGTGACCCAGTAAAGAACAGGCTTGAACTTTTCCTTATCATTTACTCCGGATTCTCATCATAGCTTTACCTAGGGCCCAGTACACATACTTCTGATGTGCTACTTTATCTAAATCTCCATATCACCTTATAATAGTACTGCCAGCAACAGATGCCTCTCAAATTTGAAGTGTCTGGACCTTGCTCCTGACATCAGCCAGCCTTGCAAATCAGAATCCTTAGTCTCTGTGACTTTTCAAGTGAACAGAGCCTACAGTTGCTCATAGTTCACTCTCAAGAACCTGCTGGCTTTCGTACTCTTGGCTCTTCGTCTTCTCTCACCTTCTTCCACTGTGCTTTTCACGTTTCTTTTGTTGATACTATCTAAGACTTCTTCATCTGTCTTCTCCATCTCTTTTTCATATTGTTATATCAACCTTCTCTATTCGTGACAGAGATAAGAAAGCAAACAAGAAAGACTATAGAAAATCCTTCTATGGCACCTGATACTGCAGCACCAAGGACCGCACAGGAAGGTTACTGCCTGCTCACTCTAAAACTGAGCTAAACAGTGTATTTATATAACCAGGAGCAAATGGAGGATTAGGTTTACACCAATCATAGCACCAATTCTAGGTCCTCCTGTCACTGTGCCACATAACATCCCTTATATAAGGAACGACCACAATTTCTACATTGCATTCATTGTGTCTTGACTTAGTGCCACATTGTCTGAAATGGTCATGACCAAAACGAGACATATTATAATAGCAGCCGTGGCTTCAGTTGAGGTGGTCCTGGAAATAAGAATGTTTTAAAAGAGAGCATGGAGTGTCTAAACTGCATTGGCATCAGGATGGTGGGCCTTATGGACAGAAAATGAGCTAATTAATTGTCAGGCTTTCACTCTGGGAAGCCAATCATAGTGCAGGAAGTACCCACTGATTCATGGACCACAGTGCACACTCCTGGTGACTCATTGAAAGAACACACATTATCAGGTTACTAGAATAAAGATTTAAAGAGCACTCAACATGCTTAATAGCATTTGGCAATGCTTAAACCCTATCACATGTCTCTAGAGACATTTGAATCCCTCTAGCCTATCTAACTAGGATTTTAAGCTATGGTCACATGCATCTAATGAGAACCTCAGTTACACTCCATTCTCACACCAGTTTCTCTTGCTTGCCACAAGGTTCAAAAAGTAAGGGTTCATCCCTCTGACTTTCAAGACTTTGATCATGACTCTTAGCTTAGAGCAGACCTTTCACCTCGCCACCTCTTGTTCAACTCTCCAAGGCTCAGTTATGTTTCATGGTGATCCAATACTCAATACATCATTTGAAAAATCCAAGTTTCAAATGTAGTTCTTCCTTGAAATACTACACAGTTCTTCTACTCCAAAAGAATCCCCCTCCTCACTATACTTTGTAGAGGATTTCCCACTTTCCCACTATAGCATAGATTTAGAGTCGTGGTTTTCACTTTAAATTTTTGCATGTCAACTTGACTTATAGCTACATTTGAAAACCCTTCAACACCAGGTATTGTTTTGCTTTTTCTTTATTGTTTTCTTCATTTCCTCTTAGAAGCAGCAGTTTGACTCATAGTGAGCATTGGTAAATGCTTACTAATTGAAGACAGAGCATATCTTATTTTTAAATCTATTCATCTTTTATGATTATTCATGGATTTGGAACAAATGTTAAAAGGTTAAGAAAGAATAATTAGAATTGCAGGGTTTTAATGAAAGTAGAGAAAGAAAAGATGCTCAGTGTAAGAGCTATTTTTCTCTCCGGATATGTATTCCAAGCACTGTTTTCGTTGATGCAGTCTAAGCAACAGGTAATTCTTCAAGCTGATTAATTCTAGATGGATCCAACCTTAATATCCTCTGAGGATGATTCGGTTCAATTTGCTGCATCATTACATTTAGGCGGCAGCACCTGACACCGAACACTACAGATGCCTGTACATTCTCCCCAACTTCCCTCCCAAGTTGAAAACCATTTAAAAATAATTCAAGATAAAGTTCAGTCAGTTAGCTAGTTACAGCATTCTCTTAGGGTAGCATTAGCATTAATTAATATTTGCGAATTGCTTTGAAAATCACAAATGCTATGGAAATGCTGACTATTAATTTAGAAAAAGCACAGGCCATGAAAGCTGAAATATAAAGGCAGTTGCACACTAATGAAATGTTTTAATATTTAAATGAACTAGCCTGAAGAAAGTCCCTGACATCCTATGACTATCAATCAGGAGAGAAAGAATCAGAAGTGGAAGGGTTTTAAATGGTTTAGAAGGAAATACTGAAGTGCACAGCGATAGGAATGATGTTCAACCATAAACAAAAAGTTGTGACCTTCATGGAAAATCAAAATTATGCTTGAATGGGTTACATGCTGATCAATAGATAATCAGCAGAGATTCAAATCATCAGACATATATGAAAAACAGATGGGAAAAAAGAGAAGGAAAAAGAAGGCAGAGACCTGTGGACTAAGATAAAAAGTGTTGATGAAATGAACCCATCATTCCTCTACTACCTGTCACCTGAAAGGCAGTGACATAACAGGGAAGGATCCCAATCAGAGCCATTTTGGCTCCAGTTGGTCCCTTCATGCCTGTGTGACCAAGAGGCAGAGCTTGTTTCCTGCCTTTTGTATATTCACTGGGCCTCTAGAGATGTGTCTGCCATCCTATGTCCTCCTTACCCTACCTCTGAATTTATCAACACACTCCCAATGAGATATTTTCTTCAGGATTTTCCTTATCGCCTGCACTGAGGACAGCAACATGAGGTCTTTCTTCCTATATGACACTGGTCTGACTAGTGATGGGTGGTCTCCAGAAGAAATGATTTCTGTGAGGAAGAAAGCATTTGAACTATTCAGGTCATTCCATGCATTAACTTTCTAGATAACTGTACTGTCATCCTGCCATAATGTAAAAAGAATGTTTTAATAAATTACATAGCAATTTGTGTTGTCAAAGGCCAATTTGATGGAGGCAATCCCCCAATTGAGACTCCCTCGGATAAATTTGGGCTGTGTGATGCAGGCATATAAATTATGTTATAATATCAGTTGAGAGAGATTTTGTGAAAAATGTTGCTTAAAACAGACTAGGTCTATTTCCCAACAAAGATACTAAAGCACTGTGCTTTCTATTTTCTGCGCTCTAGTGAGTATAATTTTGGTAAGTGGACAAGAAGAATTTTCCTTGTTCCTTTGAGTTTCTACATCTGAGGCTTATAAATTAAACTGGTAAGAGACAAATTTATAGAAGAAAAAATTTAAGTGTAAAAAGGCTTCAGGGAAAAACAAAAGACAAAATAGCAAGAAATAGTTGACTTGGAGACATGCATCTTATCTATCCTGTTTTAACAAAGATGCCAAGCTATAGAGAGGCGACTAGAGAAAAGAAAGTGGTTTTCAGTTTCTGGGGAGTTATACACTGTGGCTAGGGAACTATGTGGGGAAAGTAATGGCAGCGAGGATCTTAGTAAAGCTGTTTATGCAGGCATGGTTCCGTGTTATTTTCAGTGATGAGCAACTGAGTGTCCTTAATTTTTTGAGACTGGGAAAGAACACAGCACTACAATGGAAATGAGCAGGCTCAGAACCTTTCATTTTGGTATTGGAGAGGAAGATACCTTTACAATGAGAATCTATGACTTCCTAGAGACAGATAAAGAGACAGAGAGCTTTTAGAACCTTCTTTTTCCAGATAATTTTGGTTTTTAGCTAAAAATTATTCAACAGCAAAAGTAGCACATTGGAGGTGACATGGTTGGATGCCCTCATGAGTATGATAAGCATCGCATTCCAGCAGAATTTGAGTTCTGGTCAGCGATTTCAAAGTTTAAGATAAAAATCAGATCAAGTAAAATTTTCCAAGACATTCACAAATGATGAAAATGCCATCTATTTTGAGCAAGATGACATTAGAGAAATCAACTTGAAAGAAACATGGACCCTCTCATTGGAAGACTCCTGATTTTTTTTTTTTTAATCACGGCAGATTGATTGAGAAAAGGTCAAAATTCTTCCTCTGCTGACTTTCATGGTGATGGCAGTGTGACACAGAGACATTTCCTGTGCATTTACCCACCCTTGACTCTGCTGTGGTAGTGTGTGACTTGCTTTTGTCAAAAGAATGCAATAGGTGTGATACTGAGCTAGTAAGAGCTCTAGCCTCAGAGATCTACCCTTGCAAACCTCAGAGATTCAGGCTTTGAGAAACAAACAAGTTTGAGTCACACTGTTGGAAGTTGGGGAGCTACATGATAAGAAATAAAATGCCTGCCTACAATGTTCAACTTAAACATACAGCTCCTAGTCGCAAATGCATGCCATTGATAGCCTAACAAATTGCTCATCTAAGTCCGTAAACCTGATCTGAGCCAAGGTTTCATGATGTAGGTTGCAAACAAAACATACTAGCAATACAACATAGAAGGTAACCAGAGGAATGAACTTAGTATCATATATCATAATAGAGAAGATGAAAGGGGCTCAAACTGTTCGTAACATAACTTCTGATTTTTGTAACATTAAGCTTAAGATTATTTTGAGATGTCTTAAAGAGAAAATTCTAAGAAATAATGAAACTATCATGATATCGGGGGAAACAACATTTTTTTCTTTAACTATTTTAACTCCTAACAATTTTTTTTCTGGGCTGCGTTGCAAGGTCACCCAAGTGTTGTTGGATTGTGCTACAAATTTCCTTGGCTCTTGATCTTGTGAAGAGTGACTATTTATGTTTACAGGGTAGTAACTCACATAAATATACTAACCCCAAAAGGCAATCCTACTGAGTGTCTGTATTAACTAGGTAACATTGCCTGATGTGTCCAAGTTAACTATGTAAGGCAAACAGCTTTTCCATCACTGGCTGTACACTGGATGTTCTGATTTGACTGAGCCATATCTTTGTGTACTCTGGGCCCCATTTCTCTGGGGTGTCTGTAAAATAAGTCTGACTTTCTCAAAAGTCTATGAAACTACTAAACTTAAGCAACCAGCTAGATCTTCTTTATGGGTGCCTGCCTTTTACTGAATCTGTGAGTCTTTAATGTATATAAAAGTTACCCGATTTCAGTTCTCTGGGTCTAATATGTAAAGCAAATTTATGTGTCTCTAGCAAGCTCTCAGATGATGCTAGCAGTACTAGGATAAAAAGTTTGACATTAAAATCTTATGTGGTAAAACAGTATTTACTAAGAAAATCTGGAAGTAGATAACCTTTCTTAAATGGCAGTTAAAAACTTTTCTGATCTCCTCTGTTCATAGACTTCTGTCTTCCAGGAGAAGAAAAGGGATCAGATTCACTTCGATAGTTTCATGCGATAAATATACCAGTAAGAGTATATTCTCAAATGTTTTATCATTTTCCTAATTAGCCTCTTGCTGGAGGTCACTCCGTGTACAGTGATAAATCTAACACCTCCATCCACTTCACTCTGCTGTATTTCATCTGGGCTTGTCCTATTTCTACTTCTGACCATTTCTTCCTTGTTCTGCTTTGTGGGGCCTGTCCAAATAATAAAAAAAAAAAACTATGTCAAAATTTCCCCAAATCTCCTTACTCCCATTTAGTAGGAAATATGAGACCTACTAGCATAACTCTGTTACGCCATAACAGATTTGGGTATTTGCTTTTCTTTGGATATCTGTTGTAAGTGCAGGCTGTAACTTTCTACCCCTCTCTGCATCCCATAGTGTAGAGCCTCAATATTCCTGGTGGGATCCATGGTCCCGAAGGTTCTCAAGCACAAAAATTTACTAAATAAGAATTGAAACTTAATAAAAACAGGTATATTTTATTAAAATATGAAGAATATTATTTGTAGATATTTCAAAATGTCTAATCAGATTATAGTATGCTTTTCAAAGCGGTTCTTATGATATGATAGATATAGTGACTGTTTTCAGGTCTATTTCTAGTCATCAGCAACTTGATTCTTCATACTTGAAGAAGACGGGTAATCATAGCTATTAGTAAAGCTGTGACAATTAAATTAGCTGTTTGATGCCTGTCACTATGGTGTGGAACAAATTGTTTCATTTGATGAAAATATACAAAGCCGTGATAGATGAATGTTATACTATAGTTAGTCATTAGTATATCAATTACATATTGTTATAAAATTACAAAGCTATAGAGGCATATTTCTTTAAGCTTTAGTTATTTGCTTGGAGTGAATGGACTCTTGCTCAATTGTAAGTGTGTTTATTTATAAACTAACAATATAAAACAGTAAACAATCTAGAGGTATAAACTCAGATGAATTTGTTTTGACCATTATCTGAAAAGTAACATGGTTGTGTGTTCAACAAATACAAATACCTCCTCATTCGTTCAAAAGCAGAATGTAAATATTTAAAACTCAGGTTACTGTGACTGTGGAGATATTCTGAGATTGGAATTATGTTCTATTTTTTTCTGTTTTTTTTTTGTTTGTTTTCTGAAACCCATTTTATTCACTTTACTTAGTAGCTCCAAGGATATTCTTTTTTTTTGTTTTTTTGTTTTTTTTTAATTTATTTATTTATTTATTAAAGATTTCTGTCTCTTCCCCACTGCCGCCTCCCCTTTCCCTCCCCCTCCCCCAATCAAATCCCCCTCCCTCGTCAGCCCAAAAAGCAATCAGGGTTCTCTGCCCTGTGGGAAGTCCAAGGACCACCCACCTCCATCCAGGTCTAGTAAGGTGAGCATCCACGAAACTGCCTAGGTTCCCACACAACCAATAGGTCCAGTAGAATCAAAACCCATTGCCATTGTTCTTGAGGTCTCAGTAGTCCTCCTTGTCCGCTATGTTCACCGAGACCAGTTTTGACCCAGGCTTTTTCAGACCCAGGCCAGCTGGCCTTGGTGAGTTCCTGATAGAACATCCCCATTGTCTCAGTGTATGGGTGCACCCCTCGTGGTCCTGAGTTCCTTGCTTGTGCTCTCTCTCCTTCTGCTCCTGATTTGGACCTTGAGATTTCAGTCCGGTGCTCCAATGTGGGTCTCTGTCTCTGTCTCCTTTCATCGCCTGATGAAGGAAGGTTAATATTCAGGAGGATGCCTATATGATTTTCTTTGGGTTCTCCTTCTTATTTAGCTTCTCTAAGAACCCAAATTATAGGTTCAATGTCCTTTATTTATGGCTAGAAACCAAATATGAGTGAGAACATCCCACTAACTATTTAAACTCTATGAAGAATTTAAATAGATTTCCTTGAAGTTACACATAGTTTTTGGTGTCCTACTACAGTGCCTATGGAAATGTAGGTCTCATTTCAATATAAAGTTAAGTTGTAATAGAGCAATATTAATTGCACAGAGAACAAAGTTTTGCGTTTCTTGAAATGAACAATAAGCAAAAGTTCAGCATGGCTATCTGCTGTAATGCACAAAATTGCTGCAAAATTTTTTATAACATTTTGTACACCTTTAAGCTAATGCAAAGACTTGGGCAAAAATACTTTTGTAGCTAGAAATAAACAATGAAAAGGGAGAAAACTCTCCCTAAATCGTCATACTTTAATGTAGTTTTCTGAAATCCATCTTTGTATTAAAAAAAAGGAATCGTCTTGCTTTTCAAAGCCATGCTGAGAGTTCATGCAATGACTCCATCGACGAGCCCTGCCTTTCCTTTCCCAGACTACCAGGAGATAAGAGCTACATCTCTCTTTTCCTCTGCTTCTCACAAACAGATTATTTTAAATTCAAATCAGTATAATATGACTCTCAGCGAAATTTCATCCTACCTCGGAAAGGCAAGTTGTCCTTACAGATCATTTTAGATTTAAAATTTATAAATAGCCTAAAAGCAGCAGCCTGCCACCGGTTTAGCTGAACCACATGAAATTGCCAGTACTTGACCACTACTGACCCGCAAAACTGGCAATTTCAAATGATTCACTCTAATGTTCTTCTCCCTCCACACTTCACAGAAGGGCCCCATTTATTTCCTGTGTTGCCTTCAGGGAAGAAGATTTTTAAATGGTCAATATTTTATTTTATTTTATTTATTTTCATCAAATTATTAGTCCAGTTACATTAACTAGAAGTCCCTAATTTATATGTGAAAACACCTGGAAAGTAGGACTAATTTGTACTGTTCTGATAATTCTTGGCATTTATATCAGGAGCCATAAAAAACAGAGAAAAGAAAAAACAGCACCAAAGAGTTGTTGGTTTTGTTTTTTCTAAAATCTTCTTGAGGAAGACATTCAATAATAGAATGACTTAAGAACTATGCGTACCTGCCCCCTAGACAGATGCTTTGTCCGTTGAATATTCTATATGGAACAATTACAATGGGAAGCTAGAATAAGCATCCATGACCTCAGTGCATCATACATCCTGAGATGTCTGGAGTGAGAGAATAGTGAGCAGACTGAACAGCCTTTCGTTCAATAAATAAGAGTGTGTCACAACACAAAAGGACATCAGCAAAGCCTCCTTCAGTTAGTGTTTGCTGTTCAGCTCAGTGAGAGCGCTGCTTTTAATGATTACGTAGAGGAATAGCAAAGTCTGAGCAGCCCTCAAAGCCATTAACGAGGTTTAGTCATGTTCAGCAGAGCAATAGACATTTGTGTATTTCGTTGTTTCTCAATTTCCTGAAAACTTGTAAATTGCTGAGGCTTGCAGGATGACGGGGTACAGAATTAACTTAGGTATATGCTAACCAAAGGTCCGTATATTTACTACTGTTCTGAATAATGAAATTCTGAAAAGACGCCACCTCTTTCACATGATAAATTCTTGGCCTTCTGAGCATGTGATCCAATGCCTTAAAAATTAGAAAACACCCTTAGATAAGAGACCCACCTGCCATCCCCATCACAGACTCTGAACCACTTACTTCTAGCTAAGGACACAGCTTCACTTTGGAATGGAAATTTTCACCAGTTTTCATTGTTGTAGGAAAAAGCCACCTGCTGAGTGTTCACAATGGTCCAGTCTCCAAATGGGCAGGCAATATGGCTTGCCCTCCCTGGAAAGAACCTCAACCTGCTACTATGGCATTTGCGCCTATCCTTTTGGATTGCATGCCAGTCCAGAAAGAAATTAAAGGGCCAATTTTATCACTGTTCATCAACTAGAAACCTAACATTCAAACTGAACACAAAGCCAATGATATGCCTCATAGCATGTATTATTCTTTCTCTATTGAGCAGTAAATCTGTTTTCTCAAGTAGTAGGGTATTCTTTGAAGAGAATCTAAACATGTCAGAAGGCTAAAGTGGATTTGGCCTGCCGAAAAATTACCTTACAAATTTATGAGCATTTCAGCTCTCTGAGGAGAAGAGAGAAGATATTTTCTGAAACAATTATAAGGCAACAACTAACTAGAGAAAGCATGAACAGACGTGCAGCTGCTGCAAATATCCAGGAAGGAAGCAGACACATCATTAGATCCAGGTTACTCAATGTATGGTCTCTAACCAACATGACTGAACATGAAAGAACTGGTTCTTTCAGGTCTTCATATAGATTAGTGTAAAAATAAAAACAGTTCGACTGAATTATTATATATGTATATATACACATATATATAATTTAATATATTTAGACTTCAATGTTATTTGTCTTACTTTTGAACAAATCAGTAAAGTCAATGATATTACATCTTCCAAAAATATTAGTCAAAATTCATTTAAAAAACAAAAATCTTTAAAACTAGTCCCAACACACACACACACACACACACACACACACACACACACACACACACCATCTACAATCTATAGTCTGTAGCTTCTAAATCAGCTCTTGGATGTTTTCATGATGTTTGTGAAAGTGTTTGGGACAGATAGAATTCTCATGTCACTTGACCTTCAATCTTTGTTCTGACATGCTTCGTAGTGCTACAGACAAACATGGAGTTAAACTGCTATCTTCTTTCTAGTCCATCCCATTATAAATATGACTAATAGAAATGAATCCTTCTTTCCTTTATGACTATCTTCCTACTCCTCTCCATTTACAATGAAAAGAAGAAAGGTCAGAAACAAGGATTTAGTGATTTCATTCTGTATGTATATTTTATTTGTTTGGATGCATGTATGTATGGTTTTTGGTTTTGTTTGGATTTTGTTCTTGTGCTTCTGTCTGGGTGGAATCAAAATTGCTTTTATCACATTTATAATGGAACCAAACACAACAGAATAATCATGAATAAGTCTGGTCAAGTAATGAAAACTCTAAAATATGGATCAAAGATATTAAAGAAGAACAAAATGATACCTGGAGAGATGAATCAATGGTTGACATCATTCGCTGCTATTTCATAGGACCCCTGTTCAGTTCTCATAACCACATGTTGGTATACAACCACCTATAACTCTAATTCCCGGGCATCTGACACTATAGAGCTAGGCAGGCATGTAGGCAAAACACTCATAGACATGAAATACAAACTTTAAAACATAAAATATATAAGTGAACATATATATTTATATTTTACATGGTTTGAAGTGGTATTGCTAAAACATCTATACTATCTAAACAATACATAGATTTGGTGAAATATTTGTGAAAGTTATACTGGCACTTTTCACAGAAAAAAGTTCTAAAATGTATGTGGCACTAAAACAGACCACAAAGCAATAGCCATGGGCAATTCTGAGAAATAAAACAAAGTTTCAAGAAAACACACTCCTTTAAGTTATATTATAAAATCACAATAAAACATTTCAGTCATTTTATACTAATAGTTATATAAGCAGAATACATGAAATCAACAAGTCAAGTTTTTAACAGAGCGCAAGAAAACAACATGGGGAACTGGTAGTATCCCCAATAAATGGTGTTAAGGACACCAGAGACATGGAAGAGTGAAACTGAAATTTGTGTCACCATGCACAAAGTCAACATAAAATAAATTAAATATCTAAATTTCAGCTGAATACCATATAAGACTCTTTCTGTTTGGATATTTTTGAATTATTGTTTTTGTTGGTGGTGGTGGTTTGTTTTAGTTTGTTTTCTTTTTCTTTTTGAGAGAGAGAGAGAAAACATGAAGTTGGGTGAACAGGAAGACAGGGAAATAGGGAGACTCTAGAAGGAGTTGAGGAAAGTGAAAGAATATGATAAATATTTTATGAAAAAGTTAAATAAAAATAAATGGAAAATAAACATAAGACATGTTCTGTGACATTGGTTTTGACAATGACTTTATGTACAGTACAACTCAATAGCATGTAAATGTACGAAAAATTCAATTGAAATTAGCAAAGGAAGTGCTTTCGACATTTCTTTGAAAGACACATAAAAATGATGAATAGGTACATGAAAAAGTCTTCAGCATCCAGAATCAGTTGAAAAATATGAAGTCAAAGCCATAGCTAGATAGCACTTCACACCTCAGAGGCCTGAAGGATGACTCAAATGAATAAAGAGATGGGGGATGGGAAGGGATATGAGCAAATATTGAAAGTATTGGTGAGGATGTGAAAAATGGAGCCCCATTTCATGCTTGATAGGAGTATAAATCAATGTATCTTTTAGCAAAAATAGTTAGAGGACTCCATTTTCTCTTTTTGTTTTGCTTTGATTTATGAATTATGGTCTGTGTCTCCTATGCTAACATTGAGCTTGTTATGTAATTGAGACTGACCTTGAACTTTTGATTATCCTGCTTCAACCTCCCAAGTGCTGGGATCATGGCTGTACAGTGTCACACCTTGTTTCTTTTTACAAAATTCACAAAATTGTAAATAGCTCTTTATAACAAAAATTAAAAGAAAGCTATATATATGTTGGATGTCTTAATTGGCTTGGATGCATTTAAATGTTTATGTATATCAAAACATGATGGTGTAAACCTTAAATATATATACAATGATTTTTAAAGAATTGCTTTATCCAGATCTTGCAAAAGATCCAACTACATGAACAACATTTACTCTTCCAAACAGATAAGAGCAGAGACATAGCCTGTATTGGAAACAAACCAAGTTTTGAAATTTCGTAGCTTTGCAGTGGCTTAGTCCAAAAGTATGAATATTAAGGATCCTTGCTGTATTACCACCATGGGATCTTTTTCATCAACAGTGACTTTAATTATGTTCCAATTAACCTTAATTAAGACAGTTTTTGTGTAACAGTGCATCCAGAGAGATCACTAAACAAACAACTTGACAAACACTGTCACTGAAAACCTTTTCCAAATGTGACATTTTCTTAATTAGGAAATAAAGTCGTGAAGATGCTATATTCACATGCATTATTTGGGAGAGTAGACAGGGAGATGTGGCCTCTTTTCCGGTCACATTTCTTAAATGTACGGGTTGCAGCTGGACCAGATGGTGTGGCATTGCTGCAGCTGGAGGTAGCCTTCCAGGGCAGGACCACAGGAGTACCGACCCCATTCATCATCTCTGCATTCACTCCAGGTGGGCAGTGAGATGCTATCCAATTACTGAATTCAGTTTCACTTCTCAAAGAAAGATTCAAAAAAAATGTAAGACATTTCAGGGAAATAATGAAAGAACTTATGACTTCTCTGTTTGTATCAAGTTGAAAGTCACATACATTATAAAGTTAGCAGAGAATTTTGACAAATTTGACATTTTAAACTATATCTTTGACATTTTCATGATCCTGGATCTTATGTTGAAAAAAGGTATTCCTTTCATTCATTCAAATTATTCTTTGGGTTATTCAACACATGATTTTTATGCTGGAGCTATGTGCTTCTTATTACTTTTGGTCTTTGCTGATGGAATTTTCTTTTTTCCCCCCATATCTATAGCTATCTTAAAATATTTTAATATGAAATGTATTATACCAAAATATACAACATATATTCATATAGTGCTTAAATATACATACATTGTACTATAAACTCAAGAGCAGAACAATAGTTTAAACCTTCTTGTGTTTCCTCTTCATCACATAAGCCTTCTTCTTGCATACCAGATAAGTGCAAAGTTATCATCTTCGTTATAGTTAGAATTCTGCCACCTATGCGTGGCGTAGGCTTAAACTGCACACAATTTCCATAATATTTGGCATTTACACTTATACAATTATATGTTTTAATGATTTTTATTTTATGATTTTAATTTGGGCTCATTAACGCTCTGTCATGGATAAGAAAGGGTCTTAAGGAACTCCACGCCTCCCCCTCCCAAGAATATAGTGTCATTTTATGGTGGCTGGAGAGGAGTCATTTTCTTTAGTGGCATAGCCATTGCTAAGTTGCTTAGCTCCAATAAATGACCACCTATCTATGCTCATGGGAGCCAACTTGATTAAAGTCAATGGATCATGAAAACCTGAAACAGTAATAACACAAGAAAATTTTAATATAGGAGGGGGATTTGTTGAGAAAAAAAAGAAGTGTTTCAGTGCGAATAAGAAAGGGGAATGAGAGTCAGTAGGGTGTGTATAAAAATTTCCAAAGTATACTTATGCACAAATTGGCTGAAAGACACCAACCGGAAACTACAACAAAACAGCATGCCTAGTAGTGTAGCCCAGTCTCAAAGGATATGGCCCCCAAACATTGCTGGACCTAAGGCTCAGAGAACATCGTTGACAAGGGAAAAGAAAGATTGTAATACTAGGTAGAATTACTGATGATGTACATTTGTCTCATTTTTAACAATTCATCCTCTTATTACTTACTTATTCCTGTTGTTTTAGTTTCAGTTATTTTTTACTTGGTTTTTTATTGTATTGCTTTTAATTAAAAGGAAATCTTAGTGCTCAATTCCCAGCCTTTCTTCTTTTTTGGCATAGGCATTTGATGCTATTACTTTCTAAGATGCTGTGTCTTACAGATTTCATTGAGTAGCAGTTTCATCACTGCTTGCTGTTTATAACTCGTCAAATACAAAGCAACCGTTTACTTCTTTTCATAGTCTACACAAATATGTGAGTCTTTAGCATATTATCCCACATTTTATACTTACAATGTTTTTTCCTTGTTTCAATGAGCACCCTGAATTTGGCAAACATACTCCTCAGCTCCCAGTATCAGACTACAAAGGTATTAATCTTGTTTTGACCATCCTATGCCACTTTTCCACTATCAGAATCCTTTGATCTAAAAATCTTTGGACATTCTCTAGACACATAACAATGGTACTTATTTTATTCCTAAACTCTTAAGGGCCAAAGCATAGTGTCTTCTGTGAAAAAGGGAAAAACCATCACTGTGGATAACAACAGATTCACTTTTTTTTTTTTTGCTAAGTCTACTTGATAAAGACTTAAACTATGTAAAAATTTTAAAAGCTGAACACCCTCAAATGCCTTTTAAATCCTTTATCTTTCTTTTACAATCCTGCCATGTGCGGGTATTCATTATATGCAACTTGCAATCAAATTTCTGCTGTTCAAGCAGAAAATTGTCTTTCATCGGTTTTAAATACTTTACATATTTCCTAATCCTCTCCATGTAGGTTAGAGTGAGCAGACACATAGGAGGCTGTAGTAATTTCTCTTGATACATGAGCTTAGGCAAATCATAAAATGTTATTATAAACTATAAAAAGGGAAATTATTGCTAAGATACATGGTTTGCAGAACTCTGTCTCCTGTTTCTGAGGAGAATCTAGAACTATACATGGAAACTATTGCTGCTAGAACTTGAAAGTGACTTTAAATCCTGTTGGTGAACTCTTAAGAGAGAACATATTGGGCCAGGTTCACTCATCCTTTTATAAATGACAGTGATACCATAAAAACAAAAAGTATTAAGGGTTATGTTGGAGACAAGTTGCTGTATGTGGGCTCAGGCATTCCTGCTGGAGAGAGAGCAACTCAACCATAAAGAGTACACAAGTCCTGACTCAGAAGTCTGGAATTTTTCGCCAAAATTTGGAGAGAAAGAAAACCAAGATTAAGTTGATTGAAGAAAATATAATGTAATTCTAGAGCCACAATGAAGCAGTCAAAACATGAATAATCAGGCTTTCCATAAAATAAGTGAGAGAAAGGAAAATCAGCAAGTCATAAGCATAAGCAGTTGATATGGAATCAGACTAAGTATGAGAACTGTCAAAGACAAATGCTTTACTTTGCAAATGAGATGAGATAAAAAAGAATTCAACACATAAAATAAGTATCTTAAATGTAAAGAAAAAGGAGATTACCAAGCTCTCCAGAGGCATAGCACTAAAATCTAAAGTTACATGAAAGCAAAAACCAAGTAGTCTGGCAATTGATTGCTTAGATGAAATTTCCATATCAGAGCCACCCTGAGAAACATGAAAGGATCTTGATTAGAAAATTTGAGGCTCCCAACATTCAGAACACACTGTACTCTCTTTCATGTGTATAAACCACTGTGGAAAAGATTCTGGCAATCTTGAGAATGCTGTTTTCAGTGTGGAAAGCACCCAACCTTTTCTGACATAATTCACCTTGTTCAGGGCTCTTCGGGATATAATATTACCTAAGTAAATGAGAATAAGCAACTTATAAAACTCTAGAAATCACAGAGACATCTAGCTGCCTGGACAGTCACCCGAAGTTCCTCTGTACCATTGGGGCATCCATCTTCGGCCTATAGGCCCAAAGTTTCCAGCAGACATTTCCATGAAGCAGGAAATTTCAAAGGCAGTTCAGTCACTATCTTCTGTGTCCTACAGAATGTCTCGCAGACTCTTTCATGAATCAGGAACCCAGAAAGATTATCTCACCTTTAAGCAAGTTCAGCAGTCCTCATTCTGTGGGTTCTTTGTGTCCAGTTTATGCAACAGTCTAGGCAAGAGCAGTTTCTTGCCCAAATGGCTAGCAAACTCCATTAGGAGCCTCTTCGATGCCCATCTACATTTGTTTTTTCATATATACATTTTTCAGTGCTGGACTCAAAGATAATGTGGTTCTCTGCTGATTTCTTTCATTTCTCGTGGCTCCGTTGGGCCAAAACTTTCACCCAGCCTACTCTAGACCTGCTCCTCATTCTAAATCTCAACCACTAATCCAGGAAACCTCCTTCTAACTTGGCTTATAAATTTTATTGTGATCATCATTTCCACTGTTTTTAATAATTCATTGTCTGCCTATGCTTTATCTATGAGTGTTAGACAGAATATTTATAGACATAAATTATAGACATAGACAAGAAAAATAGAGCATATGAAGTAGTTATATCAGATATCACAGTACTAAGAATGGGTTAAATATTATATTCATTGTTTTAGGTTGTTATTTCTAAAATTTAGTTCTTATTGTTGCTTTTTAAAATTCAGTTGTTTATGAGTTTATTTAAAATCTCCACTATTTTCAGATTTCCAAATCATTTCTTTATTTCTGCAGGTTCTTACTTTATTTATTTTGCTTTATATTTGCTAGATATCAGTTGTAACTTAGCATTTATCTGTTTTTTCATGTCTTTATTTTAATTTGCTTGTGTGGTAGTGTGGTGGGCTTTTTGTTTGTTTGTTTAGCTGGTTTGTGCTCTGGTTTTTTATTATATGGAAGATATGGAAGAACTTCATTTCAATCTTGTTATCTTTTATTAATTTTTCAAATTTTGAGATTATAATATAATTGCTTTTCCTTCTTCCAAATCCTCCCTCATACCTGTGTCTTCTCTCTCTAAATTCATGCCATCTTTTCCATTAATTACTAATATATATGTTTATATTCTCTATATGTGTGTATGTGTGTGTATGCATATATTCCTAAATATAAACTGTTCTGTCTGTACAAAATTATTGTATGTATGTTTCCTGGGCTGACCATTTTTAAAGGATAAAGAGTTGATGTTGCGATCTTCCCTAGGGGAGAACTCAGCATTCTTTAGTTGCCTAAAGTTGAGACCAATTGAATCCTAGCCTTCAGCTGCTCTTCCCTGTCTAGAGCCTTCTAATTGAAGTTACTAGAAGCTGTGCCTTACGTAGAGGATCAGAGGATGGGATTTTCACCTGTTGGCCATTGACGGCTGTGTATTTAAGCCTCTATGGTGCTATTAAAGAAGGGCTTTTGTACCAGTGATTGAAGGTCCGTGTGTCCATCTGTCTCTGTGTGTGTTTCCTCAACCTCCAGCCCCTTGCCCGAAGCTAGCACATAGAGCGCAGACGGGGGGGAGGGGGGGCACAGTGCACGGCATACAGTTATTTGTGCAGGGTTCAGGCCTCTTGGGCTTTTGCCTATCAACTTTGGCAGACTCCTTGGTCCTGTCCTGGCTCAGCTTTTGTTTGACGAGTAGATGAAAGCAGATTCTGAAATTTCTAGGAGGCACAGTTTCACAGCAAACACCCTCATCTGCTGGCTCTTACACTCTTTCTGCCAACTCTTCAACAGTGTTTTCCAAGTCTTAGGTGCAGGGGTGTTTTGGTGATATATCCTTTGGGGCTGGGTTCCGGTCTGCATATTGGTTGGTTGTGGGTTTTTTTTTTGTATTTTGACAAACCATTTACATCTGCGTCTGGTGGGACTTTTATCTGATACCTAGATTTTGGTTTTTAAATGACAGTTTTTGTTATTGTTGTTATTCTTCCTCTGATTTACAGCTACTTTGTAAAATTTCCCGTTTATTTTTGGGGGTGAATTACCTTGTAATAAAGTCTGTTGTCTGCCTGTTTGTTTTTGGCTTCCCTATGTGAGTATACTCTAATCTGGAGCTAGGTTCTCTCCCCAGCTGCCAGGTTGAGACCATGGAGACTCTGTGCTCTGGTCAGCAGCCCAGTGGCTGCAGCTTCAGAACAGTTACATGTGTCCATTTCTACATATCCACTTTCCCAAGTTTCTACCCACCCAGAATCCTATCTCGAAAAAAAGAACAGATGAAAGTCCTTTACATGCTATAGGAAGCCTCTAGCACACTGTGTGAAACATTTTGTCCCTTTCTCCTTGAAGTTACCAAAACCTTGAAGCTGCTGTCTACCCAACTCTCCAAGAAAAAAGAAACTCTCACCTTTTAGTCTCTTTGTCGTGGTGTTTTTCTATCTTGTTCCTTGACTGTAGAAATGATTGTCTTTTGATTCCAAACACGTCGTTTAATTTCTTTCTTGCTCACTACGTGGTTAAGGCAGAGATGCCGCTTTGACCTTAAGATGCTCTGTTCACTCTCTAATTCTGATTGAGTCTTATTCACTGCCCTCCCTCTCTTGCACACCAAGTCTCAAAAGACTGTTTTGGAAATGAGAAAGCTCAGTATTGGCTGTTTCTTCCTTTCATTTTCTTCCTAATGATCTGCTTATCCCAAGGCAATGTACCTGCCTCTAACTGAGAAGGTAAGAGGTCACAAAACAAAGGAAATGATAAAAAGTCAGTGTACAAAAATTACTATTTTGAGATGCTTTCTGTTCATGTTCCCAATGAGGGCTGTGCCTCAAAGCCTGGGTTAAGGCATTCCGTGTGCATGAAACTGAGCATAGTCTAACCAAGAAATACCTACTAGTGAATTTAGTACAGATGATTGACTTCTCCTAGTATCTTCTAGTTCCCTTGTGCTTTGAGACTTGAGAAATATAAAAAGAAAAATTAAAAAATGTTTTAATACCTGATACTTCTGTAGAGAAAGAAACAGGGAGGAAGAAAGACTGACATGAAGAAGGAAGAGAAGAAAGAAACAATTAGTTCCATGGGGACTTTGAGCTCAGGGAGATTAAAGAGATGATACCTACAAAATAGGAAGGGAGACCACAACTAGCTGAGAGTGCATGGCTATAAACCGAGATGTCTTGACAACCTAAAATACAGCCCTAATGAACTGGATGAGCACTTCGTGGCCTATTGAAAGTTTGAATGCAATCCCAGCCAGCAACAGCACTTTGCAAATCTCTATGGATGTCATCTACTACAGGCTGTAATTCTCTATTGACAAGCATTCCGAGGTCCAGGAATCAAGAAGTAGAAATGGAAGCATCACACCTCACTGTCACTACATATGTCCCATTAGCAAAAGTGGTCCTCCTTATGTGTTTGGCTTTATGCTATGCTGATCCTACAGGTCTTATTTCAAAAGGAAAAAATTCTTCCACTGGGAGACCCAACACGATTCACTGAAGCAGATGTCAGAGTTTGTAGTGGGTATTTGCTCCACCCATGACCTTGGACTATCTGGTCTGATAGAGGCGGTGCTTCTTGCCTGTCTACTTGACCTCTTTTAAGGAAGGGGGAGGGTGGTCACCCTTTTTTGATGTGTACATTTTGAGATCTAAATTTTGTAGACCTATTTTATATCCTAAGTAATTAGTAGAATCTCCTCTCTGCATTTTTTCAGAAGCAATTTGTAATCACCATCGAGGCAAGATAAAATATTTTTAGGATAGTAACACAAGTTAATTTCATTTATCATCTTGACACAATCTAAAATCACCTAGGTAGAGATTATCAATGAAGGATTGGCCTATAGGCAAGCCTGTAGTGGTGGTGATAGGCAGTTGTCTTACTTAGGTTAATTGAGGCATAAACACTTGTCTACTGTGAGTGGCGCCATTCACTCATCAGATAGGTGATGTAGGATTCCCCTCTGTATGCTGTGATCGCCATTAATGAATAAAGAAACTGCTTTGGACCTATAGCAGGGCAGAACTTAGCTAGGTGGGGAAAACTAAACTGAATTCTGGAAGAAAGAAGAATGGAGTCAGAGAGAAGCAATGTAGCAACACAGGAGACAGACACTGGAACTTTTAGCCAGTAAGCCACAGCCAGGTGGAGATACACAGAGTAATATAAATGGATTAAATTAATATGTAAGAGTTAGTCAATGAGAAGCTAGAGCTAATGGGCCAAGCAATGATTTAATTAATACAGTTTCTGTGTGATGATTTCAGGTCTGAACTGCTGAGCGGCTGGGAACCAACAGGCTGCCTCTTTGCACCAGGTAGGTGATCCTAAACTATGAGAATGGGGAACTTGAGCTGAATGCAAATATATATCCATTCAGTCTTGCTCTGCTCTTAAACATAGATGTGACTGCTTCAAGTTCCTGTGCCCTTGACTTCTCAGCTGTGTTGTGTTACCTGGTACTGAGAGATAAAAGAAAAAAAAGCTCTTATAAGTTGCTTTTATCTTGTTATTTTTATCACAGCAACAGAAAATGAAACTAAGACAATTCCCTGCTTGACCTGAATATTCTCAAACACATCCATGTTTTAGTAGCCGAGAAATGCAGCATCCTCTAAAAACACATATTAGAAGACTTTGTGGAGTTTGCAGAAGAAAATGGATTTTAATTAAATCTGCAAGTCATAACAATAGATTCTAAGTTAGGTGCAATTAGGCATCTGAAACTGAATTTCAAAGTATTGTCAATGAAGTTTGTGCCTTCTGTTCGGCCATTCAAATACATTTATCAGAAAATTTAGACTGGGTGGGTCGGCCACACAATATGGAAATCACAAAAACTTAAGTTGTGAAATGTTATTTGCCTCTGTTGTTGTTCTTTCCCTCTGATGAAATTCCAATAGTGCTTGATAAATTAAAGCCACAGAAAAATAACCGCATGCCCAGTAGCATAAGAAGGCACTTATGTAACAGTGTAGATGATTGGAAGTTTGTACTGTTTCCAACAGATCTGTGGATTGAATGCATGTGGATGGACTTCTGTGTAGCCCAACAACAGAGAAGTAGTGCAGAAGATGGGGAAACTTAATAGATATTCATGGAAGGAAAATGATTGTGAATAAATCTGCCAAAGGAAAGATAGAGACTAAAGAAAGTCAGTTAGCCACTGACATGCAAGACTTCAAAATATAGTTTATGTTCATGAAATTCAGTGAATCTTCTAAAGATTGCACCACAATCTATAGTCAGATCTATAATCAGAAGGGATACACTTAATTATTTTTTGTTATTTAGGTTTTTTTCTTAAGAGTTTCAAATCGTTAGCAATTACCTAAATTATTACGCTATTTACTTTATCTTTCGATGATCTTTCATATTGAGCCATTTCTAAATTATGCAAAGAATCATAAAAAGACTTTTAGTGAATGCAATATTCTGCAAATTTGACTCCAGAAAATAAAAGTGAGATACCACAACAGCGACTTTGCATGCGAGCCTCACGTTGGCATCTATGAAACTAGAAATTTCCTACTGAATGGAGTCATGTCCCTTTTCTGCTTTTGTATCTGCAAAATACGGAGCAACTTGATATTTCCGCTCACTGGGCACTACCGACACAAGGATGAGCGTTGCAGGGTTTAACCCATCCTGTCAAAACACATCAATTATCCATCATGGTACACAGCTTTTCTCCCTGCTGGGGCTCCAGTGCTCAAGGTTATCCTTACATGAAAAAGGTAAAAGACTGAATGATCGTTGAGTGGAATAATCAGAATACTAATTTTCAGGTCTTTTGTAAACATTGAGAAAAGAGAACTTTCCTAGCGTATATGCATCTACTCTTTCAAACTTTTATGTTTCCATCCTTAGATGGCCAAAGTTACAAGCATATGCTCGGGCCCACAGCTACCCTCTCATTACTGCCCAGCTCCCTGTTTTGTCTTGAGTATGTTCCCCAGAACCTGCCAACACTCACTGATGTGGGGGGCATCCATGTTGAAGTTGCCTTTTGAGTCTTGGCTTTCTTTTCACTCTGCAGTCCATCCACATGTTCAGATTTATCCATTCTCCTTTACCTGGGGATGTGGAACTTACTTTATGTGAAAATAAACAATCAGAATTACCAGCACGTCAAACAAGAAATCTCTATAACAAAAAAAAAAAAAAAAAAAAAAAAAAAAAATCTCACTCTGTGCTGACAAAATTAGAAAATGAAGTTATTTTCAGCTGTTGTTCTGGCAGGTCATGCTGTGTAACCCTGGCTCACTTGGAGCTCATTGTGTGGGCGTAGGACATACAGAGATCTGCCTGTCTTTGCCTCCTAAGAGTTGGGATGTGGGGATTAAAAGCCTGCACCAGCATACCCTGCTAAAATTTACAATTTTTTAAGGCTCAGTTTGATGGTCTACCAAGTTCTAGTGAGAAATATTGGCAAAGATCTACAACAGCCAGTTTAAATCCCATACCTAAATATGATTTCTGATTCTTTTCTCCGAGATCCTCAATGAGTTCTGCTTCCCCATGCTCACAGGCTGATCTCGGAGTCATCAGAGGTACTCAGCCACCTTCAGCACACAGCATTCTTTTTACCTTCCTCAGAGTTCCTGAGGTCAACTCACTTACTCTGCCTACATGGACTTTTAAATTCTATTCTTCACTATTTTAGGAAGTGAGGGCTGAAGGGGAGGAGACAGGGTAGTGAGGGAGAGCAGGCAGAAAAATAATAAACGGTCACAATAATGTTCCACTATTTACTTGTAGCAGATTCCAGAAAACTTTGAAACACCAAGATGTGAATTATTCAAATAATAAGTGATGATTCTGACCCATAATTTTAATTTTAAAAGAAACAATGAAGTCCTGCATCAGATTTACTTGCAACTATTTTCTATCCCTTCTTTACTTTTTAAAAATATGAACAACTCCAGAATATTTGGAGGTATTGGATGGGACCTTCTCCCCACCAGTAGCTGCCTAATAAACCCCAGGAGCCCCTCCTGTTCGTGAAACCGAGGAAAGAACGCGGAGCCGCTCTGACAGGAGGAGACGCCTCATCCTCTGCAACAGGAGTCCAGACAATTAATGCATTCCTGAGATTTGAGAAGACTGAACATCAGCCCAAGAAGGTGAGGACTGATCCTCAAGAAAATAAAATCATAGTTCTAAGAGAGTTTCCACACACTTGCGCTTCGAGTTTGCTCACAGAGACTATGGGTTGCCTTTACCTTGGGCTGGCTTCCGTGAGAGACTGCTGGTACGGTTCAGAGAAGGTCTATAATCCTACACTCTTCTAAATCCAAACCTTAATGCCCAAAGGAGCCAAAGCTATAAGAAGCATGTTTGGGCTTGAACTTCCCGACCTTATTACCGGAAATAGGAACTCTTGAGGAGAGACTGCCCACTTACAGTGACTATTGAAAAGCAGGTTCTCCATTCAAACTTGTATTCTCAGGGAAATAATAAAAAAAATGGATCGGAATAAGTAGGTGGATGTCATAGCATTATTACGCAAAGAATCTAATGGTGCCCAGAGAAAACCCTCAGAGAATTGTTCGTTTTAATCTGGGAGTAGGGTGCTTGGAAATCCTAGGGCCGAAGTGTGTATATGTTCCTCTGTCTGGCTCCAGGGGGCAGCAGCTTCTTGGGCAACGGGAGGCCAGAGAGGAATAAATTCCATCTGGTAGATGCAGTGACCTTGTGTCTTAAAACCCCCGAGGAAAGGAGAGAGACCCACTAAAATGGACAGCTCTAAAGAGACCTAAAATCCTCAGAAATCACACATCAATTCAAAAGAAACGATGGCTTCCGGGAGATCCTCAGAACAGGAAAATCCCTGATCTTGTGGGATTATTTCTTCTGAAGGGTTTTCCCTAGATCTTCTTGGATGAGATTTGGTGAGAGCAGATTTATTTTTAACAAGTGCACACACATGGCATCCTCTTTCTTAGTGACAAGAACTTCTCTCTCTTTTTTTATTCCTGAAATGTGCCTGGCAATCTCTGCAACCAGGGAAACGAGACTGGGAGACCTGCTGTTCCATGGCGCATCACAGCGACAGAGGAAGCCAATCTGGTTTCCTTCTCAGGAAGATATACTTCATTCACATCCATGTCCACACTCGGGAATGTTTTACCCAGCAGTAAATCTGCGTCTTTACTCTGTTTTCTTCTTTTCCTTAGTAGAGAAGCAGGAAGAAAAGTAGCTTAACGCAGAAGGCTCGGATAATTCAATCCGAATTGCCAACCTTTTGTTGTTCTTCATCGTCTTCTCTCCTCCATGTGGCTTCCAGCCCAGGGCTTGTAGCCTGAGCCCTTGAAACTCTAGCAGCCAGGAAGCTGAGGTTTCTGACAGAATGGATGTGCATGGAGCACTTAATCTCCAATTTATTAGGCTGCTTCACTGGTCATTGTTGAGATTTGATCGTAATGCTTAGTGGCATTAACATCCTCTCCACATCCCCCTAACAACATTCATGGTCAGTAATAATATTAGCTCAGTCCCCGAGCCTCACTCTGCACAAGGAACCAGCCTGAGCTCATCTGGCCTCATTACTTCTCACAGGGCTCCTGGAGTCATGTCACACTCCAGTGACAAGCCAGACGGAATGACATCTTTTAAATATTATCTCTGACATAGTTCTCTGAAATGCTAGCCTTTCAATTAGCGATAGGCACCAGAAGCGACAGATTCAAGAGCAGTCACTTCTCTAAGAGAGCCTGTAATAGGTGACCCACCGAACTAGTGGGCTAGAGTAGACATCTATGAACAAGTTCACGACAGCCTGTTTGAAGATGTTTCCACGGCACAGGCAGGCACTGGTCAAGATACCCTCATATGTGTTCCCGTTTCCCAGCTTCTGCATCCTTTGCTGCTAAAGGATGCCTCCTTCCCCCATAGGCAATACAGATACCCAGAGGCGTGCCCCACAGGAACTCATAGGTGGTACCCTATTAAGGCAGGACTGCAAATGTCTGTCTCCTTTGCCTTTGGGACACACAAACTGACAGGTAATTTATATTGCAGAGACCTTGTAGGACAAGCTGAGGTTGAGGCTTCCCTCAAAATCACACCCATGCTTGGTTTCTTCTCCTCCCTGACTAATTCCCACAATCCTCTACAGATCTCTCTAGGGAGCTGTTCTGTAGTAAATCATTTGCCAGGAATGTTTGGCTCAGAGTCTGCTTTGGGAAGAGCAGGACCTCAGCTGTATCTGGAGACTCCCGAACCCAGCTGTGTGAATCCTCATAACTATTCTGCTTGGGAACTTGCTTGGCTATCATAGAAACATGTAGGAGCACAAATCATTTGTATTCCCACACATCCAGCTCCCTCCTTCACCAGGGATCAAGGCCCAGGATCCTTCAGCAGATTGGGCCCTGTCAAAGAAGGGAATCAACATGTTTCTGACTGCTTGCCATTGTCAATTATGATCTTAATTCCAGTTTTATGCTCTCACCCATCATTTTAAATATGTGTTACTAGATCTGTTTTAGAGTCAAGGAAACTGAAGTTCAGGGAGGTTATAAAAACTGAACAAATTCCCACACACTAAGGCACAGCTCAGGCTCTTGACTTTAAACTTCAAGTCCAGTGAGTTGCAGCAGCCAGGCTGGATGGCTGGTCCCACCTGAAAGTACAGAATGCTCAAAGAAGTCACACTTCCATTGCATCCAGAATCGGACAGAGCCCAGGCCACTGCCACACCATGACAAGGACTAAGTGTCACAATAATGCCTAAGCCCAATGACAATGACTAAGCGTCCCTTCCCTTCACTCCTGGGAGTCACTGTTCTTTTCCAACCATGGCTTAGTTCAGGTTAATCATTGTAACTCTAGATAAATGAATCCCAATTTGTTGACAAAATCCAATCTCAAACCAGGTCTCTGCCTTCTTGTTGTCCCCTTGGAGTTCTTTCAAGTCCAGTCTATTCTTAGGATGTTCCAGACTCCGCTGAGCTTCACTCTCTTTTCCTGCAGTATTCTAAAGGGGCTTCATTATGTTGTCATCAGAGGTGTCCCCGGTGGTTTCATCATCTACATTTCATGATTTATCAGGTGGTTTTCCAATATAATTTCTCCTTAGAACCAATATGCCACCGTCTAGTATAATATTTCATGAAATATTAGGCTGTATTTATTGTAAAATGTGCAGGTAGTGATAAAAATAAGTTTTTAAAATGCTGCTTCCAATCATGACCCTACTCTTTTATGCTAGCCTTGAGCAATGCCTGAATCAGTCCCATTAGATTCTTGCGGCTTTAGTGTTTGGCATACTCCACGGATGTGATCATGTCTTCTGACTTCAGTTGCACAGTTGTCTGGGGACACAATGTTTTGGCGTGTGCCTTTGTAATAAAATTTAACTACTGTTCTCGGCAATCTTCCTTCTTAGAAAGCCTGATGATCCTCTGCATGAAAATAGTTTCCTCATTCCTCCAAAATCAAATATTTGTCTTATTAATAATAACTTTATACCCCAAAGCCCTATTCTTGCTCGCTTCTGTTTTCATTTTAATGTCCAGTTATTGATGGCTGCTGAACAGAACTGAGATAATACCCTCCCTGGGCATGGAACACAGGCAATAGTGTCTAATCATTGACAGGCACCAGCAAGGTTCTTAGGTCTTGTTTTTTATTTTGACCCAAAGATGTTATTAGAAGCAAAATGCATCCCAATTTCAGCTGTACTAAAGGAGAGAAAACACATATTTTAGAATTAATAAAATGCAGGAATGTAGCTCTGATTAGTTTGTCTCTTAAATAGTAAATCTCACTGACATATTACAAGCAAAATATGGAACTAACTTTTTAAACAGATATATTTAATTATTAACTTATGTGTGCATGCACGCACATGCCACACTGAACATGTGGATATGAAAGGACAATTGGAAGGAACTGGTTTGCTCCTCCCAACATGTGGGTCCTGGGACTGAGCACAGGTCTGTAGAGTTGGGAGCAATCTTCTTTACCCACCAAGCCATCCCATCAGCCTAGCATTTACTTTCTAAAGTATCATAAGCATGTGTAGGCACACATTTTTTCTTCTTTTGTAATAAGGAAAAAAATACAGCTCTGTACCAGATAAAATATTCCTAGGAGCTACGCCTAAGTAGTAATTGTGGTGCTTGCCGTTGGCTTTAAATGGATATTTGGTTTCAGCGCATGGAAGAAAAAGATTCCATGTAAGTGTCACCACGCTGGCATTCCATATGTGTTGATAGGTAAGGACAGGAAATGTGTGTCTGAAATGGAGGAAGACTCTTCCGGACTAGATCCCCTAACAGGAATCAAGTCAACATGGGTGGCCATTCCTTCTACTTGGGCAAATCACAGTGTATATACTAGAAGTTCCTTGTGTCCTTTACCTGGGTGCTTTCCCCATCCTCCATCTGCTGGTGGCTCAAAATAGACCTCTTCTTCAGTGACCTTGTTATCTGTGATCACTTCACCTATATCAGTCAATAAATCAAGTTAGTAGGTAAAAGGGTAGGTTTTTGCCCCCGGAATGGTGTGCAGACAATGATTCCAAGCAGTGACACACTAATGACCAAGTACAACCAAACTTGCTAGCCTCAAGTAGGGACCTACTATATGACAATGCATGCTCTGAAGATTCTGGTGAGATTAGGCTTGGAGTGCGATGCACATTCTGTCTTGTCCCAATTAGCCCTGCATCAAGCTACCGTAACCATACTTCCCTGGAGAGCACCACATCTTAGTAGGGCATTCACACATGAGGCCCCTAGGCCCAGCATAAATAACCAAAGTAAAGGTTATTTACTACTACACAAAATCAGAAAGATGAATCCAGATTTCGCTTATGTAATTTACTCTGCACCTGTTCTCAGCCCTGTTTAGAGTAAAGGAAATGAAACGAAACTTCAAACTTTGCTTTTGAAGTCCAGAGCTAGGAAATACAGATGTCCCAGCCTTTGTTTTAGAACAGTGGTTCCTAACTTGTGTGTCACCACACCTTTCGTGGTTGAACAGTCTTTTCACAGGCATCGCCTAAGACCAGCGGAAAACATAGATATTTACATTATGGTTCATAACAGCAGCAGAGTTCAATTATGAAGCAGCAAAGAAAGTAATTTTAATAAGTTGGAAGCCACCACTACATGAGGAACTGTATTAAAGGGTGCAGCATTAGGGAGGTTGAAAACCATCGCTTTAGAATAATTCTGTGGCCTCTCTCCAGGCTTTCTCTAGAAAAGGTTCAGGTAAAAGTCATTTTGGAAACTCAGAATTTCATGACAAAGGTCCATCATTTCAGCTAGCATTTCCCTCGTGTACAGTTTTAGATGGAGACTCTTGTGTTCTCTGTTCACCCTACCTTCATCCTTCTGAAGTGGGCTATTTCTCTGCTTTACAATTTGTGCAAACTACTTTTAGGACAGGACTGGGATATGACCTAAAAATGATCCTGAGACCTTATTGGGTTAAGAATCTCCATAGATGAAGAGAATCTGAAGAAGGAACAAAATAATCCAACTAACGGAGACTGAAAAGCAAACATCAGGTGGCAGAGCTAAATCGGAAACAAGGGGTGTGGTCAAAGCTAGAGAAGTGACCAGAATGACGAAGACTGGAAATTTACCCATGAGAACCAACACTATAAATGGAAAATCCCCAATTCAGAATTGGTATGGAATTATCCTTACTGCAAGCCTCCTACATCCTTCCATTTGTTTCCACCCATGAAACATATTTAATTTTGCTCTTGTCTCCCCATGGGACAACCTGCAATAAAGCACTTTCATTTTGAAAATCTCTTGGCTTCTATGCATGTAGGCACTAACACTTGTGTGTATCATAATATTGGAAGATTTGTGTACACAGCTTCTCACATCACAGATGATATGTGAGTTGCTTTATGTCTGGCTATTTCTTATGAAAAAATGTCTCAAAAAATTTTCATCAACATATTCTGTGTTATAAGAAAATAAATAAAAGAATAACTTTCCTTTTAGGGTCAAAGACCTAAATATATTTTGTAGGTAATATTTATTATAGCTTATGCCTATTTAATCCACTTTCCAGTTTTTTTCTGTTTCTTTCTCCCTCTCTCCCTTTCTCTCTCTCTCTTTCTCTCTGTCTCTTTCTATATATATATTTTTTATATACATATATTACATGTATATGTTCTTGTGTATGTCCTTCATTTCTCATATAGCTTCTCATATAGCATTAACATATGCATACATACATATGTGTATGTATGAATACATATGTGCATATTATATATAACACAGTGTGCATTGTATTTTGTGATTTTTCTGGTAATTTGGTTATTATATTAGTTACTAATAGCTTTTTATCTCAAATGACTCTGAGGATTTTTCTCTCTTTAAATTCCATTACAGTCTTTCAGAATAATATATTTATATTCTTATTTACTTTTATTTTCAGCCTTTTATTTATGATTTTTAAACTCTCTTAGGAAATTTAAATAAAAAATAAAAGTTTATAAAAATAACTTCTCTGAAACCCTCTGTCTTAGGCATTCTCCTTTGACCTAAATGGTGTTTCTTCTTGATTTTATAAGGGGTGGAGAAGTTGGTATGACCATAAAAAGGTTGATCTGTTGGTCAGTCATAGAAATAACCAGCCTAGGATACTAAGTTCTTTTTTCAAATCAGATTTGAAATGCCAGTTCCATCCAGTCTTCCTTCCAGGTCTCAAGGCTACCTTCATACCCACCTTCTCAAAGGCCAAAAGTCTCAAGAAGAGAAGATTGAAACTGGAGGTCATTTTTCATCCATTAAAGACCACACAGTAGCAATTGTAGACTTTAAGAGGGACATTATCTTTGCTGGAACTACTCAACTGCATAGTGTTACAGGACAACTCCTTATATAAATAAATGAGGTCTGTGTTCCTATAAAACTTTATTAACAAAAGCAAGGCAACCCCTGAGTTTAAACATTAGGGGACTCTGACATCTTAAAAACTTTTAAAAGATCTGTGAGTTGTGATAGTTACTAGAAATTTTAAAGATGCAAGTAGAATTAGAATTAAAAAGAGAGACTGTATTTTTCCTATCCATTTAATTGCATTGTTAAAGAGAATTCTCTAATAGAAGAAAATCATTTACCTACTTTCATGTACTCATGTTCATCCTCTTGAACCCTCTGGGAAAACTGCATTTTATTTATTTTAAAGATATCTGTTTTATTTTATGTGTATGTGTGTGTGTGCCTGAAAGATGACATTTGTAATAGTGTACATGTGTACCACATGTATACAGGAGGCAGAGGGGGTTAGAATGGAAGTCAAATCCCATGGAACTGTAGTTACAGGTGCTTGTGAACAACCCTGTGAATGCTGGGAACAGAACCTGGGTCCTCTGAAAGACCAGTCAGTTCTCTTAACCACTGAACCATCTATCAAGCCTCTGAAACTTAAAGGGGCAACACGATTCATTCATTCTGAGGGGAAGTCTTTAAAAGAAGCATATGTTGTCTCTCTTAAAAACATTTATTATTTAACAGAGACCTAGCCAGCTTTGCATTGACCAGAGCTTACAGGTAGCAAAGGCAGTGTTCTTTAACAAGGGAACATGTCACTGGAGCAAAGAACAAGTATGTTTGGCACTTCCTGAATACTATTTTCCAGGTAACAATGACATCATATGCTCATTTATCCCAATAATCCTGTTATTGTCCAAGACAGTATTTCTGCCCACTTTAAGGTTCTCAAAAGTAAGACATAGAACACTCAAGATACTCACTCACAGTTCAGTAGAGGTGGAGCCGAACCTCTACTCCAGTCCTCTATCTTCCCCCATCTCCTTCACAGCATGCAAAGCCTCACCTTTTGTCGTGATCTCCAGAAGGCCTGAGAAACCAGGCAGATTGGGGAACCTGTTGCAAGCTACAGATCCCAGAAAAACATCCCCGTGCATTTTTGCAAACTATTTCAGGAGCTTCACACACTCCTGAATGAAATGTCAAGAGCTCTGTAATTCCCTCCAGGTCTCAGGCTCCAAGGATATGTTCTTCCTGAGAGTTCCTTTCGACGATGGAATTCCCAGCTGCCTCTGAGCCCCAAGGCACACTATTCTGGGTCCGATTAAGCCGTCAGACCTCATTCTCAGTTATATTAGATAGAGAAAGAAGGGCAAGAGAAGCTAAATCTTCCCTGAAAAATTCACTTTTTTTGAATATTATGACTTTATAACACACTTCCCATGAGCCTGAGCCAGGGATTTGCATTTTAGTTTAGCGCCCAGGAGTTAGCTCTGGATCGTCCCAGTGCATCAAAGAGGATATCATGCTTTATTACAAGGCAAAATTCCCCTGCACCCCTACAACAGAAAAACCCACACCAAAGAAGCCCAGAAAGTCTTCCATGAAGGGAGAGAAAGGCAGAGTTCTGTGTGCTCTATAGAAAGAGCCAGCAACCTCTGTGATGAATATTTATTCTTTAAAGCTCCTGGTATTTGTGCTGTATACATTGTCATCATTGAGAATGTGAAGGTAAATATTTATAAACAGCTCTTAGGGAAGCTAGACTTCTTGGGAGGAATGCTGAACTCAAATCGCGGCTGGGGTTTTCCTTTTAAGATGGAATATGCAGACTGACTCTAAATATAAACCTTCCTCTTGCAGTTCTTGTCTCTCACAGCCCAGATGAGGCTCGGCTAAGATGTCGGATTAGGAGGCAGAATCTGACAGCTTTAAAGGAAAAGTTGGTCTGCTAGGAAATGCTGCTTCTCACCCATTGCAACGTTCAAACAGTAACGACTTAGAGTGCTAGGGCCTGGAAAGTGACTGATTGGGGCTATTTTAAATGCAGCTGGGAGTGGTGTCTAAAACACAGCTGGGGGATGGGGGAAGTGAGTGCAATTTGTCATATTATTTTGGTGGTTCTTAATATCAAAACTCATTCATCTATTCCATTAATTTTATTCCTATGTATTTACCTAAGTGAAATAAAAATGCATCCTCATCCAAATATATATATATATATATAGATAGATAGATAGATAGATGATAGATAGATAGATAGATAGATAGATAGATAGATAGATGNGATAGATAGATAGATAGATAGATAGATAGATAGATGATAGACAGACAGATAGATAGATGATAGATAGACAGACAGACAGACAGACAGATAGATAGATAGATAGATAGATAGATAGATAGATAGATAGATAGATAGAGATGAATATTCACTTCAAGTTTAATTCATAAGCCACAAAATAGAAACTACTCACATTCCTGTCAACAGATGAATACTACAGACTGTGCTAGGGTTGTATAATGGAATGTTAACCACACAGTGGAATCAGTTACTGATCCATTCTACTGATATATATTCCCACATAGACATCCTAATAAACCAGCATTCTGATCAAGCAAGGGGAAACAGTCTACATACTCTGCATACTAAGGTATCATATAACTGTAATTCCGACAAACGGACTCATTTGTAATCTGGAAAGTAGATTGGCCCCAGCGGGAGACCCTCCTGTCTTGACCCTGTAAGGCTGGGATATAGCTGAGTCCTACTACTTGATAGGTGGTGTGTCCCATGGGCATATATGCTTGTCAAAACGCATCGATGGCAGTGGAAGTTATAGCTCAAAATAGCAGATTTGGTAGGGAAACTTGTTTTGTTTACATGAATGAAACCATACTATGTATAGTCTGTAGTTCCTTCTATCTTCTTCTTCTTGTTGTTGTTGCCTGCTTTTTGCTTACTCAAAATTCTGTGTGTGTGTGTGTGTGTGTGTGTGTGTCCTTTTCAATAAATGGTTGTCCCTAGCAGGGTTCTGGGGATAGCCTGATGGTTCCTTCCAAAAGCAGATTTTTATGCTCATGGGTCACACTGTAGATCAGTTTAAACTGCAGGTCAGTCTACACTATAGGTCAGTCAGTCTATACAGTAGGGCTGATCTTCTCCTTAAAGGCCTCACCCAGCAGCTGGCCCAGACTTTCACAATTTAGGAAGCAGGGCAAAGGTCATCTTACTTTCACTGACTTCACCTCATTTAACTCTTCCAGTCCCCAACCTGGTGAACTACTGTGGGAATCAGAACTGGTTCCATTGCTCTGAGGGCCATGTTTCCTTTCTCCCTGATGTGATGATTTCATTTGGCTTTGGGAACTCTGCCTAAGGTCGAGAGGGATGAACAGAACAGGGCCATTAAAAGCCAGTGCATTCCAAACATTTTGGGTGGGAATTTTTTTTTTTTTTTTTTTTTTTTTTTTTTATGAAACTGACCAACTCTCTGGAGAGAGCAATCCTCTGGGGTTGTGAGCATCCGCCAAAAGAAATTTTCATAGCCTACAATCTGGAAAACGGAAATACCTGAACCAAATTCCCTGCACAGGTGAGTAACGTTCCAATCCTCTCACTGAATTCCGGGCTTATTAGCCTGACTTATTTATTCTTAGACACATGTGACTACAGTGTAGCAATACTCCCCATCTTTCTTAACAGTGTGGAGTGACAAACACCTTAACCAAGAGCCTCCGAGGAGGAAAAGTAGGCAGAGGAGAGAAAGAACATAGAAAAATCCATGTCGTGCAAACGCCAAGAGGGAAAACAATCAAATTAGCTGGCAAGTCGATCATTCAGTGCCGTGTTGGTGGTGGGGTGGGGTTGATGAGGAGCTGCTGAGAATCTTAAAAACCTTCTCCCATGGCGAAGCATGCACTACCTTTGCCTGGAACGGCAAGGGAAGCAATGTTGAGAGGTCTTTTATCTCAACATCCTGCAGGACCTCCACTCTGTGCTGCCAGGGGACAGAATGCTTCGCGGTGGTGGCTCTGTTGCTGCTCAGCTGCCAAGAGGCCAGCATGTGTGTGGCTCAGCAGTGTGGCCCTCAGCCAGGGCCCCGCCAGCAGCAGCCACCCTCAGAAGGAGAAGCACCTGTTCTCCCTCGCCTGGCATTGAGAAGGTGCCATCCTGCTTCTCCTCATGCTGCCTGCCCCCGAGTGTTTCCATTTTGTCTTTGCCGATGGCAGGTGCCGGCTGTCTTCTTCCGCGCACCAGCCAGGTCCAGGGGGAGGGGAAGCCACGTCCATCCGCTTCATCCCTTTCCCTGACACACTCCTGCATCCCAGGTATCAGATAGCAGCAGGTGCTGTGACATTGCGGCAAACATTCTTGTCCTGGATGAGTGGATGTGTCACACACTGAATCTGCATCTCTAACATCGCACCCGTCATCCATTGATTGTGCCTCTTCCGGATCCCAGGCTCAGCTTTTGGCTATATATTGTAAACGAATGTCCTTAATACCAAGGTGGGCACAGCTGTCTGGTTTAAAATAGAACAATTCAGCTAGAAGTTCACACTCCGATATTCATATTGACTAGTATTTTGCTTATTAAAATTAGCTACTCTCCAGGCTCAGGCAGTTGCTAGGGTTATTTTTTTATCTCCATACCACTCCGTTTGTGACTATGGGTAGACTTACTTGTTGTCCCTCAGAGTGGAATGTCTCAGTCTCATCATAAGAAAGGCTGTGGCTGTCAGTGTGTGACAACTGACTGGGGAAGGATACTGGTGATGATTAACTAGCTTGCCTATGCAGCAAGGGACAGTTTAGTACCTACCATTGGTTAACCCTGTAGTCTGTGATCAGCCATGAGTGAGAATCTTTAGGGATACACACCGGTAGGAAAAACAGTGATTGTTGCCCAGGAAAACCTCAAAATCTAGTTGAAGAGGTAACTAGGCAAATGTTTATGAAGTGAAATACTATCCAGACCTCTTTGCCTGCTCTGAAGCCTGATCATACTGGGAGTGAACAGTGCTGCAGTGTCCAGAACATTCTATCCTAGCTTCTTGCTTCAGATTTGAACTCATGTATTTGTCCTGACATGTAGCCAAACTCTCACTTATTTCTCTAAATCAGGAGTCAGAAAAAAAACTGTCTATAATAAAGATAATAAGGTGTATGGACCCCAAGGCAAAATTGACCAACTATTTATGTTTTAAAAGTTACAGCCTTTTTATAATGTATATTTAAGAAAATTGAAAAGACATCAACTCATAGACTATACACAGATAGGTGGAGAACTGGATGTGATCCAGGGTTTTCTGGTACCTAATCTAAATCCTATTAATGTTCCTAGACCAACAACAAATTCCAGGGTCCCATCTAAAATTTTCAAACCCTCAGAAGTATCTCATTTATAAAATTTGTTCAAGCAGATATTCTTAGTTGGGTATTTACTAAGTAGAATGGTAGAAGCATGAGAAATATAAGTTTTAAAATAAGATAGGCTTTGCATCCTGATTTTTCAATTTATAGCTCAATAGCACTATGAAAACACAATTTTCCAAGTCTTGTTTTTTGTGTAGTTGGTATAGCAACAGATGAATGATTTACACACAACATTATTAAAGGAAGAACACAAAGAAATGTTTATTTCTTTGTGGAGGTGTTTTTATATTCATTTTGCCTAATTTTTTTTCTGAAATTATTTACAAATACACACTGTGTTTTTTTAAAGCATAAATATATTGGCTATCTTATAGTGTGCATGTGTGTCTTTACTATCTGTATTTACTATCTATTTCGCGGGATCATTTGTAAAAGTATAATGATAGGCTTGTGGTACAGCCAAGGATCAGTAAATTCTCTGACCCTTCCATGCCTTCATTCTATACCCTCATCAGGAGCAATAATTTTTTCCCCAAAGTAAACTATATTTTTTTTCTGAGAATACAGATAGCAGCTTAGCACCCCCAAACCCACTGCTGAGTTAAGAGCTTATGTTTGACAGGTGCGCACCATTATTTACTGTTGATGGAAATGTTTCAAACATTCTCATGCCAAAGCTTTCAACAGGTATTTCTGTATTCAACTGTACTTGCTCATTCCACTTCCCTGTTGACTGAGGTTTCTGTCCTGCCTGGTTCCCGCAGTTGTTAAGTCCCAAAGAAATCACACAGAGGTCTGCATTAATTATAAAACTGATTGGCCCATTAGCTCGGGCTTCTTATTAATTAAATTTTACATTATACCTTAACACATTATTCTTGTCTATGTTAGCCACGTGACTTGGTACCTTTTTCAGCACCTTTTTCATTACCGTTTTATTATTGTTATTGTTATTATTATTATTATTATTATTATTATTATTATTAATTTTGTGCCTGGCTTCCTCTGTGTCTGGGTGAAAATTGCAGACTGAAACTTCCCTCTTCCCAGAATTTTCATTGCCCCACCTCTACTTCCTGCCTGGT